>NC_090933.1:939810314-940113344 GCF_040938575.1 Ambystoma mexicanum | reverse complement strand
TTCCCTTTCTCTTCTCCTGTAGAGCCCCAAAGGTTAACGCTCTCACCTTAGGTAAGTGAACGCCGTGCTCTCCATCTGCCTCGGGGCAGGGTGCTGTAACCAGTTTCTTCACTGGATAAGGGGAGCAGGCCTCTTGACTTCAGAGGACTGCTGTCCGTCGTTTACTGCACGAACGGTAAGTTTCGAGTAATTCTAATGTCTTTAAAGTCTTTAGTAATGATGTTTCTTGTTTTGCAGGGTTCCGGCGATGGCGGATGACGGGCTGAAGTGAGTTGAAGATGGAGCCCGTGTGATGAATAGAAGCGCCTGGAAGCACGTAAGTAAGCGCTTGTTGCCTGCTTCACGATGCGCTCTAACTGTCTTTTTATTTTGCAGGTACAAGTTCGGAGCGGCTGCAGGGTGCCGGAATACCCACTGGGTTAGATGTGGAAAGGAGTAATGGCACGTAAGTATTAAAGTTCCCCAATGTCTTTAAACGCACCTTGTTTTGTCTTTCAGATGCGGGATGCAGCGCCGAAGGCCTCCGGAGCGTGCGAAGAGTTGGTAAGCTTTTGTCTTTCAGATGCCGGAATGCAGTATGAAGGCCTCCGGAGCGTGCAAAGAGTTGGTAAGCTTTTGTCTTTCAGATGCCGGAATGCAGCGCGAGGCGTTGGTGACAGCCGATGGACCAGGTAAGTGAAGAGCTGTCACTGAGACCGTAATGCTAACCTGTTCTTTCTTGTCTTTATAGGTGTTGCTGAAGACTGGATTCAGGATGGTAAGCCTTTTTCCTTAGGCCCAGGATCAGATGCAGAAGACACGATGAGCGTTCTGCTGCAGAGGATGCAGAATAACGCAAAGCAAGATTCATCCATCGGGTGTGGTTTAAATAGCCTCCTGTAGTGCTTAGGTGTCTCCTTCCACAGCCACGCCTAGGTAAGAAAAGAGTTCCTGCTTTCCAGAAGAGTTCCAGTGTTCTGAATCTAGGGAGTGGCTCCTGCCCCACCCAACAGGAAAAGTAGTTCCAAACAGAAGAGGATCAGAGGCTCAACTGGCAGGCAAGTAAGCAGCATGGTCTGCTGCAGGTAAGTCCACCCAAGCATTATGAGCCCGGCGCTTCCAGCGCTGGGACTGGGCATATTTATGAGCCTGGTGCCACTGGCGCCAGGACTGGGTCCAAAAGGTCCCAATTGGGACTGGTTGGCACTCGGAACCTGGGTTATGGATCTGCTTCCAAGGGAGTTGGGAAAACCCTGACCTTTTGGAAGCAGAGATCATGACAGCCAATAAGAGTTCATTAACGGGTACTGAGTAATGTGTTAGTCCAGTTTTATTGGCTACTACTCTGACCACCATAAACTTTAAACACACATGTTCAATATACTTGCAAGAGTTTCTGTAAGGTTACCTGAGTGTGGTCTTGCGGTTTGATTAGGACTCACTAATGTTATCCTAGATGATATTTTAGAAACAGGGATCTGCAACACCTCTTTTTGCAATATTGTGCCTTGGTGGCAGTGGCAACTCTGCAGGATTCCTCTCCTACCTTCTAGGAGGTAATCCAGGCAGCCTCTGGACCAACCCAATACTTATTAGCTTGCCGCTCACCTATTAATATGCAGAGTTCACTCAACTCCCTCTATAGGAACGTGCCTCATTGAACCATCTTCTTTTCAAGGATTGTCCAGTGCACAGAGCGTTTTGATTAACATGCTTGTTTATTGCCCATTGTAAGTTATGAGCTAAAATGGAAGAATCTGGTGACAATGGATAGCATCAACTGGTAGCTAGACGTGGACGTTGGGTTACGTTGTTGAGTTGTATTGGGAAGCATGAAGAGTACATTATACTTGGTTATGGTGGTAAAAAGCTTTCTTAATGTAAATTTCATCCGGCTCATATTTCCAATAAATCCATCCTGCACACGTGTGCGAGGTTCAGCCAAGAGTCCTAGACCATTGGCTTCTACCGTGACCTCTACCATAACCTTCTCTCTCCATCATTAATAGTCCTTCCTTCTCCCCTTTTGAACCTATTTAAGGCTGTTTTGCTGAGCCATAACTTCCCTCCTTCTGGAAACCAACTACCACTTGCTCTGCAGGAACTTTTTTCCTTTTGTCATTTTTCTCAAATGTCTCGCAGTAATACAGATGGATTACAAGAAAATAATTCTCACTGTAGAATCCAATGTAGATGTTGATTCATCCGATCCACCAGCCTTTTTTCCCCAAAAAGATCTCCACTTTTGTTTTCTCTCAGTATGATCAATTAATTTGCCACACAGCTTGCCACATCTCATCACCACAGACCAGCTCCTTTACACTACTCCACACATGGGGATAACAAGTTCTTTGCTCCAACCGCACAATAATCACTTTGTACTCTTCCCCACTGAGTCTTCCTCAAATCGGAATCCGTACAAATGTATGAAAAGAAAACAAAGATGGAAAACGCCAAAAAAGGGCGTAGGAAAATAAAATCAAAAATGTTTATTGTGCCTTTGTTGCGGGGGACAAGCAAAAAAAAGGGTCTCTACGGCGTCGGATCCCTTCCATGTGCATGAAGGGAACCGACATTGCATGGGGATTGCAGAGATGGCGGCACAATTAGCCGAGTGCTGCCACAATGTAAGTATGGTCCAAAATGGCTGTGGGAGACGAAACTGAAAGTTATTTTTGAAAATATTACTTTTTTTCTCCCTCAGTCGTTTCTGCCTCGAACATCTCAGTGATCCCTCAAATCCACCATCCCTTTGAAATGGCCTCATGGCAATATTAAGCGTTACACAATACATTTGAATGCATAACATAATATGATGGTGCCTCTGTTCTCTCCTCTTGTGTCCTTTTTTCAGGTTAAATTTACGTAGTGTCCATTGAAAAGGCATTGTTGCTCCTTTGTAGTGGGTTGTTGAATTGTCATCTGAAATTAATTTTGAGGCATTGCATTAAATATCAGACTTTGATATGACGATCAGTAAAACTAGCAATTTCTTAAGCCTCTGTTGGCTACTTTTATTCTGTACTGTGCTTTCTAATTTCACTTTTCCAGATCCTCTATTCACATTGTACAGTTCCCTGGAAATACTACGTTTTTGCTGTTTACCTATATAATATGCATTTTTTTTGTATTCTGTTTTAGGTGAATTGGCACGATTTTGCTTTTTTTGATCCAGTGATGTATGAGAGTTTACGGCAACTCATTCTGGCATCCCAGAGTACAGATGCAGATGCCGTCTTTGCAGCGATGGACTTGGCATTTGCAATAGACTTGTGCAAGGAAGAGGGTGGAGGCCAGGTATGAAATTAATGGAAATTTATGAAGGCTAGTATGTATCTTCTTCGCTTTTTTCTTTTCACTGCACACTGCAGTTTGTTTATTTTGTCCCTATTTAACTATTGTGATAAATATGTCAACATTGGATTCATTTTCCATAGGTTAAACGTACTTTGGAGTACTGGAAATAGTAGTTATGCAAGATTATCTTTTTGCTGCTTTCCTCCCATAGACTTCTGTGGGACACCAGTTCCATTGGATTCTTTCCTGCCATGGATTACTCATCTATGATATCCATATCCTATCGCAGCTGTTCTTCGGTAAACCGGTGGCGCCGTAGGCTCTGCAGCTCCACAGGATTTCGCCCCCACTACCCAGAGACGCCGTCATGTCTAAAATGTACATTCATGATGAGGAGGGTGAGCTTGTTTCTTTTGGTTTTGAACCAAACTTGGGTCCTAGGGAAGCGAGGGTTTCCCAGTAGAGTTTTAAGGGGGATGGCCTGCTGGACCTGGCTTCTGACCTACAAGGAGCCAGTGGTCTGGACACCTCCCCAGAGTGTTAAAGATTTCAATCAGGCGACACACACCGGACCAGGGTCTTTGCCCTTAACCTTGGATGTAGCGCGCAATTGGAATGCTTTCTCTTTATTTTCTGCAAATTCAATTTGAGATGACACACAACCCGTCTCACACCCCCTTTTACAAATGCCCCAGGTCACAATGGACCATGTGAACCAGGCTGGTTGGTGGGAATGCAATATTTATTTATTTTAAAATTCAAAGAAATCGCACACATTTTAATATTGGGCAGCAATCACCAATGGGATGATAATTACAATGAAAACCACTGAAATACACTTGGTTAACCTTCTACAAGAAACTATCCAAAGCACAAATGAATAGGAGCAGTTTTGAAATATGGGTAGATAGCAGTTGAGATTTCCCCCTGCAATGCTCTCATAAACCCCAATGAATCGAATTTGAAGTGGATAGAAAGAGGCAGCAGGGAGTCAAGGAGATGAGATGGCAAACAGAATCGAAATCTGACCTTCCCTCACAAAATTAGAGGCAAAAGATTTTAAAGCCCTTTGCAATGGCATAAAATGACAGTCAAAATTTGAGAAATAATGTGCGGTAAAATCAATGAGGCAAATATGATTTCTCACGATAGCAGGAATGTATACACACTAGCAACCACAAGGCAAGGTATCAACAAAAGGCATACAGTTCAAAAGCAAGCTGAAAGTAAGAACACAATGCAGCCGAATCACATGTTGGAAAGTTGCATGTTTCTCAATTGCAGTTTGAAATGTCAAAAACTCTTTTTTTAAGGAAACGGGTGCAATACTCTAAATCAGAATGCGGTTTTTGGGCTGGGGAATAGATGCACCTCACAGGGACAATATAGAAGTGAAAGGATGGCTATTGTTGAAGAATTGGATGAGATTGGCAAGATAAAAGGTGGTTCGGTTTTGGAAAAATAAAGCTGTTAGAGAATCGGTTTGGAAAGAAAAAGACAAAGTTTACTTATACTAGATTATCAAGAAGATAGCGCTGTCCATGAAACAGGTTAAGGGGCCAGATTACCCTCTCCACGCTGCATTTCTCTTTATGTGGAATTTACTTAAATTATTCCAAATATTACTAAGGAGTTACAAGATGGGGTGAATGAAAGAATGGCGCTAAAGCTAGGAAATCACAGACAAGATGCACAGAGAATTCTGACAGTTGGACATTTTACCAATGCATGGATAGGGTTGCTTAGAGAGTGGAACAAAGATAAAGGGTCAAGATGGGGTAGGCTATGTTGCTATGGGATGGGGAATAGTCACAATCCGCTCTTGAATTTGGGATTAGGAACAGTCAACTGAGTTCTGGACTCCAAGGCTCGGGTCACCAGGTAGCGGCGGACTCTTCTAGCAGAACAGCTGGGCCTGCCTGGTCACTGGATGGCAGGGGTACAGCGGGCATGCAGTTAGTAGGCAAAAAGCCGATCTGGTCACAGGATGCTCCTCAAAAGTGTTACCACAGCTTTTCCCCTTTGTTCTTGGGGTTTTTAGTGGGATTACCCGATCTAGGCCCTGCTGAGATTGGATCAGCTATGCTTTGGCCTTGCAGTGGAATCTGGAGTCTGGCGAGATGAATGTAGAAAATCAGCATACTGGCATGACCCCTGCCCCTGGCAGTCAGGCCACCTGGGCTGCACCACAGTCTTCCATCATGGCCCCAAGGGTCCCATTATGTCCCCCAAGACTCTCTTGGCGCCAGGCTCATATGGGAAATTGGAGAACTGGAACGCACAATGGCATTTTCACAACATGGATGCCCCGCATGGCTCAGTTTCAGAACTGAGCCATGCGGTCTAGCATTTAAGGTGTGGTCAGGCCTGGGGGCACCTGGGATACCTGCAGGCTATATAAGCCCCGCCCAAGCTGGAAAACACATTTCGCGTTACTCTGCTGGTTGCAGCATGACGCTCACCGCGGTCTGTCGGATCTTCCTCTGCATTCCGGGCCCGATACCTACAAGAACAGAACACCGTTGGTATTCGCTTACCCATTAGCGAGCCCTGCTTCTGTCATTCTTCCAGACTACCGAACATCCAGCATCTTGGCGAACGCTCGCTCTCTTGGAAGCCGCAACCTGGGAAGAGCAGAGAAGCAGCATTAGTAAGCGTTTATTCGTCAACATTGAATAAACAACCAAAAGGCGCACGCTTACCTGAATTTGACTTGCTTTTGGTCCACGTCCATTCCGGCCTTTCATCGACCTGCAAGAAGAAAGACAAGGCCGATTAACACGCATGAGTGCTAGAAGGCGGTTTGAACAGCACTTTACTCATCGCTCTCCATCTTCTCGGCAACATAAAGTCCGGAACATCACGGTGGCCTGCAAGAAAAGGACAACAAACAAGTTAGCACAAGAAAAGCACATAGCGCCGCTCTCCGCGCTTTCACTTACCATCTTGTGCACAGCACCCGGTCAGCACGGCATCACCAGAACTCCTTCCGCACCTAAGAAAGAAGGAAATTAATAGGGGCAATTACAAATAAAAGGACAAGTTGCCAAAACAGCAGACTTACCTGACGAACTGAGTTGCAGCAGCTCTGGACTCTGAGGGGCCCGCACAAGTGAAGCAACTAGGTTGTGACGCGCCCATCCACAACGCACCCCTGCACAGAACAGCAGGACGCAGAGCGCACCCTACCAAAAGTCAAGGTGAGGAGAGTACCAAGGGGTCGTTGGGTCCACAAGGGAGGTGGGCTCCATGCTAAAAGAGACAATAAGATAAACCCAAAAGTCCAAGGTAGTGGGTCCAAGGTCGGAAGCAGTCCAGCCAGATTGGGTGGCGTCCCAGTGGATGCCAGGTGAGCGTTACAGATTTGCCTGCGCCGGAAATTCAGGAGCAAGTGTATCCAGAGTTCTGTCAACCTCCCTTCTTTATAAGGCATGGTGACCTCATAGGATTATGTGGTGGGGCAGGCTTAGCTGGGCGTGCCTATAAACAACTGGATTGGTCAGGGGAGCATCCTTTTCAATGTAAAATATTCCCTTTTCAATGGGAACATTTTGCAAGCAGCAGAGCAGTGCTAATTTTCAATTGGCTTCTTTTGGTGCACACAAGAACACATACTGGTGGCCTTTCTCAGTGTGCACTCTGTTCCAACTTGCCCAATAGTTGTTTGGCAAGATGGTGCAGCCATCATTTTTCTTTAGTGTAGCTGCAAAACGCAGTTTCAATGTTGGGCAGTGGTGCGCCAAGGAGCCCGCGCAGCCATTTTGCTGTTAAATGCAGACGTGCAGTTTGATCATGGATGGGAATTCTGCTGAGTGGGTGTCATGACCCTTGCCCCTGGCCCCCACTGGCAAGTCAGCCTCCCAGTTAGGGCCATGTCAAAGGCCTTAAAACCTCATCCAAGACTCTCTTGGAGTCAGTCCTGCAGAGAGAGAAAGAACACTACGAAACTTAGCTGGAACAGTATCCTGTCTTCAATCCATCGCTGACTTCAGTTCCACTCACCTGAAGGTACGAACTATCATCTGGCACCGCATGCATCCTGGAATACCTCCATGGCAAAGTTCTCTTTTGGCCTCTGGTCTGCTGTAGTTGTGTGCGACCTGAGATGAGGGATGGGTTTCTGTCCCTTGTCTGAGATATTAAGGAGGTAGCACAGCAGATGCTGCGCACTGCATGGACAGATCCATGGCTACTGGTACTGTGATCAGGTGACATTCTTGGATTCGGACGTCGGGGTTTAAAACCTGTAAGGGAGCAAGCACTGTCAAAGCCAATAAGTTCAGAAGGGGTCCTTTAGGGAGCCAGGACAGCCAAAGTCAATGGACAAAGTCAAAGTTCTTATGCTCCTCTTCTTAGAAATATGTTCTTAAATAGTCATTGTTCAAAAGAGAAATTACAGCACCTCCAGAGGAGACTCCTTTAGGAAGCACAAACTGTAAGGCAATGCAGGTAAGTTGAGGTCAACTTAGTGTAGGGTTAAATCGCACTCCCAAAGATCGGAAGCACCCCCAATGGCAAAAGGAAAAAGCACCCCAAGCCCCACAGTACCTTTTGAAATTAAGAAGCTGTATTGGTTGGTTGCCTTCACGATGAAGTGCAGTAGACCCTTGTTCCTGGTCCTTAGTCGTGGTGACGAAAGGGGGGCCAACTGGCGCGCTCCTGCGGGAGCACTCGAGAGAGGGACTCGGCAGCAATGGATTTCCGTCAATTCAGCGGCTTTGTGGTTTTAGAGCCTTTTCCTCAGCGCCAAAGAAGAACAAAAAGCTCTAATTAGGATTTTCTTGATCTCTCACTCTTCGACTCTGGTGAGGTAACGCTGGGCGCGTATTTCTGGCTTCTGTAGGGTTCTCTAGATGCCCACAAAGATCTGGCCGGATTCGGACAACAATGCACTCACAAGTGGTCGAAGTACCCATTGGGCTTCTGCAGCCTTGGAAAGTTGCAGCAATTCGGGGGTTGAGCCAAAACAGTTTGTGTCGAGGCTAGTTGGTCCCACCAGCCTAAGGGAGGGAGGAAGTCCTTTACGGGTCTTCTCTGTCGATTCGAAAACTGGGTCAGCACAGCCGCAGTTCTTCACCGGGCACTTCGCACTCTAGGAGGGTGCTGCTGACATCATCTGCTTTGGATGTTATCCTCCAGTGGGCGACTCTTCTCTTAGCCCCTAAAACCTTGCTTTTTATAGAAGTTCCCATTCATTTGCAGCCCTAGGATGTGAATCGCCCAGCAGGGTGGCTGTCCTTCAGGATAGCCAGCCGGCCAATTGGAACTGGTTTCACTCAGGCACACCTAGAGACAAAGGACAGGGACGTTTCGGGACCCTCCCTCACTTCCTGCATTTCCAGTTACACTGGAGCCTGGGCGGGCTGAAGCCTGACAAAGGCAAAATACACAAAGGGCTCAAACCTGATGCAAACGGAGTAAAAGCCCAGAGGAAACTAACAAGAAATGGTGAAAAAGAACGCAGGCCATTTTTGAAAAAATGATCACCCTTGGGTGCAGCACTTCTGCTGAGGCATCAGCCTGCAGATACATGTCGCTAGGTAGTACAGAAAGAATCCACTGCCACCAGCCATTCAAGTGAGTTACTGTAACCACATGTTACATGAGGAATGGGTTAAAGGAATTACTATGTAACACCCAGCACTCCACATAGGGTGGTGTGTGCTGGACCCATGAAGTAAAGTTAAGTAAGACGGGGGTCATTTTACTATTCTTGGGAACAGTAGTTGACCCCAGAGGCGTAGACAGGGTAGGGCCTGAGCGGGTCAGGCACACCAAAAATCTGTAAATGCCCACTGTGCAGCGCTGTGTGGATATTTACAGATGTTAATGTCACTGCGATGGGCCCAACTACATTAGCTTCAGGACCCACTTTTTAGACAATCCTGGCTACGCCACTCTTTCACCCAAGAAAATGTAGTTAAACATTGAGAAGTCGAAGAGACTTCTCAGTGGCACTGCACAAAGGTGCTGTGTGTCACAATGCAAAAGCAGATGCCTATGGCGTTTACCAGATTCCATAAAACAGTAAGGAACATAGAAAATCATAGTCAGGAAAACACATGAGTGAGTGAGAAAAAGGTCCCACTCCCTCAGGAGTAAAAATGAAAAAGCCCTGAGTCCAGCAAATAAGATGGGGGGTCTCCAAGGTTAAAGGGAATTGGCACAGAAATGAACATTCCCCCTAACAGCCCCGCCCCCTCACAGACTGCTTAACCTCAGTGACTGCCTCGAACACCCATCACCAGTGGGTGGAAGGACCACTTCCGATGCTTGTGCCTTGCAGGTCATCAATCAGGGGTAATTCCTCCCTTTTCTTAATCGCCTACTGGACAACTGCCCTCACTCCACCCCTCTTCCTCTGGACCCTATCCTTCTGGAAGAGGCCAGTCATCTTGTGGCAAAGATTGCTATATAACTTCTTCCAAGCTCAGAACGAGGGAGGGGGTGGTACTCTACCTGCTTTATGGTGCCCAAGAAGGACAGAGGCTTGCGCCCAATTTTGATCCGTGGCTACTGAATTTGTTCCTTTGCAAAAACAAATTGAAGATGGTCACTCTTGCCCAAATCCAGCAAGCCTTCGATCTGCGGGATTGGTTGGTTTCCTTGGACCTTGAGGACGCTTACTTCCATGTGCCAATTCATTTAAAGCGCAGGAAGTGTCTGAAGTTTATGGTGGGCCAGCAACATTACCAATTAAAGATCCTGTCATTCGGTCTTTCGTCCGCACATACGGTTTTCACCAAACTGCTAGCAGTGGTAGCGGCTTGACTCAGGAGAACGAGCGCTCACGTCTTTCCCTACCTGGATGGCTCATCCGAGCCCACTCACCGGCGCTAGTGTCGGCACATTTGCTCCATACATGCACTCTTTTGCACAGTTTGGCATTTTCCCTGAACCTCAAAAAGTCTCGGGTTCTGCCGTCCCAGTGTCTTCGATTCATCGGAGCAGTTTTGGACACTCGCCTGGGCAGGGTTTTCCCACCCAAAGATCGTGTGGCGAATGTTTTCTCGGATGGTCTGTCTTGCAGTCGCAGACACGAGTCGGAGCCTTATCCTTCCTGCACCTTTTGGGCCTCCTGCATCCTAGTGGTACTGGAGGCAAGGCTGTGCATGATATCGCTTCAGTGGCTTCTTCGTTGGCAATGGTCGCAGTTTCAGGGCCAGATGTCAGACCTTCTGGAGCTCTCTAGTTGATTGGCTCTGGATCTGACGTGGTGGGCCAAGTGGGACAGTTTGCTGAAGGGCTCATTGTTTCAACAACCTTGGCCCCATTTGACGATGGTCACTGACACATTTCTGGCCGGTTGGGAAGTATGGTTGTGGAATTCCCACTCCTAGACCTGTTGGTATGACTAACCCCACCCACTCCTACGCTGCACAAACTGGGACTGGCGCTCTTTGCATGAACCACAACAAACTGTCAAGAGTAGAAATCACAAACTGCACTGTGCAGATGTCCCCATGGCTCTCTACCTTTTGGCGATGCACAGCAGTACAAACTGTGTACCGGACATTGCTGCACTACTGCATGGCGGCTGCCTCTCTAAACCTGCACCCTATACCATTGTAGCGCTCACTGTAACTGTAACCTGTAATCCTGTGCCACCGATTTGCTGTATTACTATAATCATTTATGTGTGTACTGTGATATTACACTTTAGACACTTATGTGCCCCGCGTTCCCTGCTCCCCTGTCCCCTTACCAGCCCACACAGAGACTGCCCTGCACACCCCATGTCTGAGCAGCCCGCCCAAAGCCTCACCTAAGCACCCCCAGAAGCCAAAAACATAGTAACTGTGAACAACCCTGATCTGCTTCTTCCATAATCTGCTATTGGAACGGTATTATGTGAAAAGCTAGCTTTATTTTTATTGATAAAAAAAAGATAGTTTTGGAAAGACTGCTTTGTGACCGCACAGAGTGGTCTTTCTAAATCAAACTGTCCTGTCCCTGCCACACACGCGTGTGCACAGGGACTGACGGGCTGGAAGCATGAGCGCGGGCGGAAGAAGAAAGGTGCATCTCGGGAGATAAGTATGTTTGTTTTGTGTTTGTTTTGTGTTTGTTTTGTGTTTGTGTGTGTGTATACGTATGTGTGGGGAGTGAGTGTGTTTGGCGGGAAAGGGGGTGGTGTGTGAAGCAATGGGTTTTTCGGGGGGGGGGGGTTAAATACCCACCCCCCGGTAGCAGGACAACCTGTGGGTGGGGGTGGGGAAGGGATCACCTTGCAGGCGCGGGAGGGGCCAGTATGTGATATTTTGTCATTATAAAGCCAACACAAAAACAGCTGAAAAAAATAGGTATTTTTGGGGTTTGGTCTTTAAAACGCGGAAATATCACATAGAACCATTGGAACTGCCAATAACTGCCCATGTACGACTATGGTCACTGCTGTCACCTCTAACGCAGGCAGTCCTGGCATTTTCCAAGATGGCCTCTCACAGCTGCCATGAGTAAACTTGCAGTGCCCCTGCACGCAACCTGGCTAACTTCAAGACCCTTGGGTTCACTGTATATTGCTCCCGAACAGCTGCTAGGATGGCTTTCTCCCCTCCCCAGAAGGGGAAGGGACCTGTTTGTTCATTGCACCTCCCGCCCTTAGAGGAGAAGGCCTGGTATTCTTTCTTCATCAAGCCCCTTGTCTCATGACCTCAGAAGGGGAAGGGACTTGTTGGTTCATTAGACCTCCCACTTGTTGGGAAGGAGCTAGTGCCTTCCTGCACCTTCAAGCACTTTAGAATTAGGCAAGACTTCTTTTGACTACTTCTAGGCACTAGAAGAGACCAAGGGGGATAAGGGGCACTGGGAAAGCTCTCATACAAATATATACAGAGACATGGGCCGGCACTAAAAGAAGGCAGTTACTATTTAAATAGAAGGTGCAAATAACTATTAACTGAGTACATTTGTAAATGTTAAAGGGATAGTCCAGTAAAAAATGTTATTTAAAAAATAGATAGGCAATATAAAAAAAATACTAGCACTATTTTTTTTAAAACTTTCTATGGAAAATTTTGAGCTATTCAAGCTCAAAATTCGCAAAAGCAAGCACATGGGCGCATCCATTTTGGAAATGGATGCTCGCCTGTGCTGGCTTTTGCGGCACTAATGAAGGAAAAGCCAGCCAGCTGTAGTAAACAAAAGCTACCGCTGGGTGGCTTTTTCTTCATTGGTGCCGGGACTCGGAGGACGCGGACCGGAGACCAGAGCAGGAAAGCTGCAGCTGAATCTCGTTAAGTGCCATTTATTATTTTTTTAAAAATAAGCACTAGCTGCAGTTTTTTTTCTAAGTTTTCCGGGCTGGAGGAACCCGGAAAACTTAGAAATAATCCTTTTAATAATACCCAAGCAACAATGTGATTATAATTGAATGAATTCTTCTGTGTGATTGATATTACTAATCATTCTATGTAAGTTGCCTGCTGATTTCTCTGTACTTGTAGTCTTTTAATTATATTCTGATAATGTTGTTCCCAAGAAAAATATTGCGTGTAGTTCAAAAAAAATGTCTTAATAAAACTTGTCAGAAGGCACTCCCTTCATCAGCTGCTAAAACGAACATACGCTTGCGTGGTAATGGAGCTGACACCTTTCCGTAACGCTCGTTTAGACGCGCTACGCAGGAGAAAAAGGATAGCAAACAATCCACAAAATGGCCGCGACGTACAAAAGTCCTTTTCTTTAATCTGGCCTATACACATCGAAAAAACAAATATCGAAACAACTATTCTGTTAGTTTTTGGGGTTAAGGTTGGTTATTTTACATTAGTGCTACGGCGATTATGATCCGCACGCCTTATTAATTCAGTTAGTGGTATTTACACAAAATAACTGTAGAATCCTTCTTCATGTATCTTTCCTTCGTTTTAAAATGTTTGTTTAATCCTCGAATAAAAAATACAAAATACAGTTTCTTACTAAAAGATAAAATCTAGAACAACCTCTCCAAAAGTCTTAAGTCTTAGTTCAAAAGTCTTGAGTATTTTTCCTAAAAAACGAAAATTCACTTAGCTCAGTCTTAGTCAACAATACAGGGCAACTCTGCGGCTCAGCATCCTGGTTTTCTCTTGGTATCTTCACAGTAGATTTCTGTAAACATATTCTTGATAAAAACTGTAATGATCTAAAACTAAAAACTAAGTTTCTATATCTTTTAAATAACTTTTACTAGATTTACCCAGAGCTAAGAATTATATGACCTACTCTAATGAATACTTTAATGAAAGGCGGTTTAGAACTGTTAATAACATTCCAAATGACAACACAATGCTGCCTGCAGTAAACTAAACCAATCACTGCTGGTAAAGTGTTCCATCTTGGCTTGGGAGCATTTCATCTTTCTAAATGAAAGTTAGTTAAGGAAAGTAGATCAAACTTACAAATGTAATTCTCTACTCTCTAAAAAGGTTTTATTTACTATTTTAACAAACCTCCCTTTCTAAGTTTCCTGGAAAAATATTTGAAACAACCTAATCTCATAGAATCCTTGCCAATGTGAGGTACAAAATGTGAAAACCTGACAGTAGCAATATGTAAAATAGCATGTCCAGACGGAAATCGTGGACAATGAAGAAAGGAAGACTTTGTAGCATCCCTTGTATGGAAGCAGGGCGGTTTGGGATGGAGCCATGCCCATATCCGTTGACCAAGCCAGCAGTATATAAGCTCCTGCCTGGCATCATTTTGGGAGGAGAAAGGAACAGAAGGGGGACAGAAGACCGTTCAGGCAGCAGAGTTCTTTGCTCCTATCCTCATTTCTGTAAAGAATAAACTTGTTATCCTTGCGAGATAGTCTCTTGGCCTTACTTCCCTAGAGGGGTGTAATTTACTCTGGTATGAGCATAATTAAGGAACACCCTTGTAATTAGGGCCAGCCTTATAGCGGTGATGGTCCCGACATGATCTCAGTTTCAGGTGGTATTGCAAGTATATAAGGAGCTAAAGTAGTGGTTCGGTATGAGGAATGGGCCAGGATTTTAGTAAATTATTTTTGTATGTTTTCTCTTGCTGTCGTTTGTGGTTTAAAAAAAGGAAGGAAGGTGGATGAGTTGCTGTGTGTGAGTGAAAACAAAGTGGAAAAAAATAGAGGTGGGGGAAAAAGTGGGTTGATCTGTATTTTTGTGTAACAAGCAGCAGCGTGTGCAGCATAGCAGTAAGGTTTAAGTGAAGCATTAGGGATGCGCGCAACATTATGGGAGAAGAAACTCCAATAAAACACATACATAGGGTCCTGCCACTGTATTGTGACAGGATAGATAAATATCACAAACCGTGGGTAGTGGAAACAAAAGGGGGGGGGGGTGTCCTGCTCCTGGCCAGAGCAGGGCTCCCAGAACATAAACATGCTAGAAAAAATGTCCTTCTTTTTAGCAGCAAAATATAAGGGGAAATAAATTCCAAAAAAAAAGCGATTCTAGATCTCTGGCGATTATTCGAGGATTTGGAAGATCAGGAAGATGAAACGGAGATCCAATGTAAGGGGATATACCCCATAATACCTAAACCTGCAGTAGGGTATGCAAATCCAGTCTATAAGCCTCCAGTGGTAGAGGGTGTGTCAACAACAGGATTAGCAGCTGGCGGGGGGGCGGGGGCTCGAGAGCTTTTGCACCTCCATGTCCATATTACTCATCCATATGCACGTAGCATTGGTGTACCCAGAGTGTTCACAAGCGGATATAAACAATGTGTTAAGAGCATTGCGGGAAAGGTTGGTCAGGTTACAAGAACCTGAAGAAGTATCACCAGAAATAAGGGTACCAGTGCAGAAAAATAGGGGATTGGAAGTCAGGAGATTTTTTGGTTCGATTCAACCCTCGGGCAATTAGAAATATTTGTGTTGAAAAAGATGGGGATAGGGTTTGGACAGTCCTGGGACAAGAAGTAGAACAAACAAGGGAAAATGAATGGGAAGATCAAGGTGGCAGAAATAATGAAGAGGCAGGGCAAGAAAGAGATCAAGGAGAGGAGGTGGCGAGAAACCTGTCCCCGCCACAAGAGGCAGTGAGGAGGAACAGACCAAGAAATAGACCAGATTTAATGGTGGTAGTACAAGATCAGAAGAATACTAGAAAAAAGGGGTAGAAAACCAAATAGACATGCAGATGCCTCTTATACATTAAGGGGTAGGGATAAGGCAGTATGTGCCATGGCCTCAAATGGACAAGAAAATTGATTAAAGCTCTCCCCAGCTTATAGCCGGAGCTAGTAAATGGATCTATGGATTTGAAAAATAAACAGCAGGGGTAGCCTTAGCACTAGGAGACCTTAAGAGTTTACTGGTCGCCATAGTTGGGGACCAGGCTGGAGACACATGGACAAGGGCTGGGTACCCTGGGGGTAGGTCTTGCAGATAATGAACATGGAGCAGCCTTTAATGAGATAAGGGCACATGGGTAAGTGATGCCCTGCGAAAAATTTACCCAGATACCCCTGACTTACATTCTTTCATGTAATGTACAATGGATGATGATGAGGACCCAGTTAGGTTTATTCTTAAGCTAAAGGGAATGTGGAGAGTTGAGACGGGTGGGGGGGCCCAATGGGCACAATTTTTCCATTTTATCATAGAGGGGATTGCCAAAAGACGTTCAAAAGGCACTAGATAAAATTGTGGGAGTTGAAGCCAAAGGATGGGCAGAAATACAAAGTATAATAGTCCACCATTGAAAGAGAATCGAGGAGCAGGATGGGGAGACAGCCCAGAAGCTGCAAACGGACGAGGCAACACTAGCGGAAAAGAAACTAAATAAGGTTGTCATCCAAGCACCAGTGACTGCACCGGCTCAGGGGGAAAGAACAGTAGACACTCAACAAATTGTGAATGCCACATTTGCGGCACTATGGGGCGAAGGAGGACAGGGACAATGGGGTCGGGGGACAGTACCCCAACCTGCAGTGGCAGTATGAAGGAGCACCAATGGGAAGAGGAGGATTTCCAGGAGCAAGAGCAGGAGGCTTTGGTGGGATACGGCCCCGGGAAGGAGGATTGGGCACATCACAGTGCTGGTATTGCGGGACATGGGGGCATTTTGCAAGAGAATTCAGGAACAGCCTGGGATGGGATTTAATTATGGGCCATCGCCTCCAGGGCAGGGATTCCAAGAGCCTCAAGGAGAGGGAAAACAACAATTTGGGCAAGGCAGGGTGAGGGAACACAGTATAACAGGATGGCAGGGGGAACGGGCCACCGATTCCAAGGAGTTACAATGGCGAGGGGCGGAACCTTTTTCATTCCCCGTGACAAATGCATATTCTGATTAGGACAGCCCCAGAGAGCACTTGCGTGTCCAATCCTATTGACTACCGCACACCTTGAAGAGGAGCCCTTGGTGGAGGCGGAAATAGGAAACAAGCAATTTATATTCATGGTAGATTCAGGTGCAACTAAATCATGCATTATGGAAGGGAATTTTCCAATATCGGGTTACCCTCTTGAAACTCTGGGATTCTCTGGGGCTATTTCTACGGTTCCATACACTGAGGAGCTGGATATAAACGTGGGAGGGAAGGTAGTACTAGCCCCCTTGTTATATTCAGAGATTTGCCCTGTTAACTTGTTGAGTAGGGATCTGCTCAGTAGACTAAATGTAACTATATCATTCACAGATCAAGGAGTAGTGTATTCCACTCCAGGGTTGTGTTTAGGTCGATCAATGGTAATTGATAGGACAGTTTTTCTGCTGAAGTGCTGCCAACTTCATCAAAACCATTCAACTGAAGCAGTACAAAACTCCACTCTTAGTATAAGGCTCTACCACCCGAGTACACGGTAGCGTAGACCGAGCAGCCAGGCCTATTTTAGGAGGGAGAGAGGGCTGTAGAATCAGTACAAATGAAATTGTAATACAAATGGTCCAAAGAAACACTGAAACACTATGTATGTAAAAATAAAGGATTTATTTAAATAAAAGTAGGCCCAGATACATCTTGGGGTGAATAAGTACTAACACATATGAAATCACAATTATCAAAACACAACACTATACTTGAAGGTACACAGACCAAAGTATTAACCTTATTTGGAACCCCTGACCGTAGTTCTAGGGAAGTCAAAATCTTTTCATACACATTCAGTATAGGTCACACCTATTCTTGGGGAGTAAAAACCAATGGTTACTTTCACAATTACATTCAGTAATGCAAGGGCAGTAGACCCTACCAGTTGTACAGTGACTCTCAGTACAAATCTGAAGTAAAGAGGGGCAAGTTAATGTGATTACATATATTTATTCCTTTAACGTTTTATAATTATACTTTAAGTTAAAATATAAATAAACAAGGGACAACGACGTGTGCGTCTCCTCAGCTCCGCTTCTCCTCCAACTGTCCTTTTCCTCCATTCCATCCCGTCCTTCCTTCTTCTGCACGAGCATACTCTCGTGCAGATGCACGCTATACGCAAGGAGGATACTACACATCTCCCTTCTTTATATGGAAGGACTCTTTGGCATGGTTTCATCATCCCACATAGTCACAGAGATATCTTGGTGGTCTGGATTCTCTTCCCGACCTGGATCTATTCCTGTAACTCCTTTCTTGATACTCATCTGAATCTGTTGCCAAGGAAGGAACCCTCTTATATTTTCTGCTCAACACTTCACCCTCACCTCGCACATTCCTATCCACAATGTCAACATTTGTACCAACTCTACTTCTCTCACTATCCATATTGTCCAAAACACCAAACTGACTTCCCCAACTTTGACCACTTATATCCATTACCCTTTCATTGTTCCATACTCTACCATCCTGGGTCCTAATAGCATGGGAATAAACCTCTACCACTCTCACGGGCTTGGACCATTTGCAACCATCTCTTCTCAAATTCACAGGTAGTTTTATCCTCACCCAACCACCCACCTGAAATTCAGGTAATTTCCCAAAGCGTTTTTTATCATGTATTTTTTTGTTGTCAATTTGTCTATGTCTAATATTTTCCTTAGCTATTTCTATTTTATTCTCACTACTCACAAGGTCATTCATCCACCCTGGAGAAATGTTTGTATTGGCTTTCCTGCCCCTATTGAGTTCAAATGGTGTGACTCCGGTGGAGCTGTGAGGGGTAAATCTGTGGGCTAACAGAGTCTCTTTGACTGCTATCTTCCATTCCTTTCCATTGGCCCATGCCAGTTTTATAGCATCTTTTATCACTCTGTTAAACCTCTCCACAATGCCATTGGTTTGTGGGTGGTAAATGTCGCACAACTTATGGCAAATGGCTTTACTTTTCAAATACGTTTCCATTTCCTCAGATTTAAATTGTGAGCCATTATCTGTGAGGATGTTTTGGGATATCCCTCTCTCTCACACACTTCTTCCATGAACCTTATAACATCACTTGTGGTAACTTTAGGTAAGAATTCAATTTCAACCCATCTGGTTAACATGTCAATTATAACTAGACAATACGTAGCACACCCATCACTCCAAACGGGACCAATCACATCCATAGCTAATTCACTCCACGGACTCTCAGGGACTTCTCTCAAAACCATTGGATATTCTGCACCCTTGCACACTTTATCACTCTTAGAGCAAAGGATACATTTTCTAACTCGGTCTTCGATCAGTCTATCACAACCGGGCCACCAATATGTGCTTCTGATTTTTCTTTTAGTCTTTACAATTCCCTGATGTCCTTCGTGAGCCATCGTTATAATCTTCTCTCTTAAGTTGGTAGGGGGTATCAATTTGTCTCCTTTCATGAGGCAATCACTTTGCAAATATAATTCTTCACGTACGTCCCAAAAAACCTTTACTTCTGGAGAAAGCACTTCATTCTTCTTCCATCTCCCTTCTTTCACCATCTTCACAACTTCTAATAGAGTAATATCCTTCATCATGCCATCGTTCCAATCCTCCTTGGATACAGCTTGGCTCGATATTTCACACACGGCTTCATGATCTCCAAGATCTTCTTCAACATCATTAAGATTGGTCAAACGGGACAAACAATCCGCTGTAATGTTCTTTGAACCTGGAATGTAAATAACTTTGAAACTGAACTCCTGAAGCCTTGTGACCCATCTCCTAATCCTGCTGGATACTCTGTCTAGACCTTTGGTACTGAATATTTCCACTAAAGGTTTATGATCTGAGTGTATGGTGAATTGTACCCCCCAAACAAAGGACCGGAATTTCTCAATGGCCCACTTGATTGCCAAAGCCTCTTTCTCAATTGTAGCGTAATTCTTTTCTGGTCCTTTGAGTAACCTAGATGCAAAGGCAATTACTAATTCTTGTCCATTATAATATTGCGATAAGGATGCGCCTAAACCCACGTCGCTTGCATCAGTGGTAATTACAGTCTTCCTGCCTCTAACAAAACTTTGCAGTGCCGGGGCTTGGGCCAACGCCTTTTTTATGAATTGGAATTCTTTCTCACTCTTCTTGTTCCAGCTGAATTTCTTATTCATTTTCATTAGACTCCTCATTTCGACAGTGTGGTCTGAAAAATTCTCTATAAACTTGGCGTAATATTCTGCCATTCCAAGAAAAGTTCTTAGTTGATCTTTGTTGTCTGGAGTATTCATGGATCGGATAGATTCTGCCAGGTCTCTCTTGGGTCTAATACCATCACCAGATATTACATGTCCTAAATATTCAATCTCTTTTCTATTGATTTTCGATTTGCCTTCACTCAAAACCATTCCAGCCTGGTGTAGTCTGTGCAACACTCTGTTCAGCCTCATATCATGTTTATCTTGATCATCTGCAAAAACCAATACATTGTCTTGAAAAAAAACAACACCTTCCATATCACCAAGTATATTCTGCATTATCCTTTGAAAAACTGAAGCCGCTGATATTAACCCAAATGGCATCCTGCGAAATTGATAGAGCCCCTCTGGCGTGATCAAAGCCGTCAAAGATTTAGAATCATCATGTAGTTTAATTTGGTGGTATGCCGCTGTGAGATCTAGTGTAGAAAAAAACTTTGCAGGGCCCAAAGTAGATATTAGTTCCTGTATATTGGGTAATGGGTGTCTGTCAGGAATCACACATTTATTCAACTCTCTCATGTCGACACATATTCTAATTTTTCCTGTGGTTTTCCTAACAATGACCAATGGTGAAACCCATTCCGCTGCATCAATTTTCTCAATTACTCCTTGCATTTCTAATTTGGTTAGTTCCTCTTTGACTTCCTTCTTGAGAGCCAACGGAACATTTCTGAGCTTTTGGGCTACAGGTCTTGATTCCCTTTTAAGCAGTATCCGATGTGAGAAACCTTTTAAACATCCTATTACATCATCTCTAAATATTTCATTCTTTATCTTCTGAATGTCGCCCATGTATGACCCATCGATTTGGTAAACCATTTCATCAGCATTAGGGTCTAACCGGACCTTGAGCGATTTCTGGTGTGTACAACTGAGAAGTGCAGACTCTCCGCTTTTAGATACGTAAATGCGACCACTTGCTTTTCTCCCTTTGAAGTCTAAATTTGCAACGAACCACCCAAGCAATTCTATTCTGACTCCACCGTATGCCTTGGGTTTTACATCAACTTCATGTAAATATTCTGGGCCACATTTCCTCCACATCTCTTCTGGTATCAGCGTATACTTCGCTCCCGAGTCCACCATCATATTGACTGGGAATCCATTCACAACAATTTCAGCTCTGGGGCTCTCTATGTGCGCGTCTTCATCAGTGACCATGAAAACACATTCTTCTCCATCGTCATCATCACCAATCCAATTAGAGGATTGTTCTTGTTCGCCATTTGGGTTGGTCCTACAGCACCTTGCTATGTGACCTTTTCCCCCCACACCTTCTGCAAATCATCTTAAGGGCAGGGCATTCCTTATTGTCAGCCCAGTGGCTTGGGCTACCACATCGGTAACATCCTCTTTGTCTGGTCCTTCCTCTACCATCCTGGGGAAACATGCTCCTGTTTTGACGTTCAGCACCTGACGTAGACGTCCTCATCACGTCGGGTCTATTCCCTCTCCTAGACTCGACCCTGCCAGGTCTTCTTGCATTGGCTTGGTTGTTGTACACATCTCTACCCTCGAAGGATCTTCGCTGTAAATTGTTGGTGTTGGGTATTGTTCCGTCTCTTTGTGATCTCACTTTCTTTTTCTTGTTGCCTCTAATTATTCCAATTTCTTCCTCTTGATCTGATTGTACAAGACTGATCGATGATTTGACTGACATGTCTTTCATTCTATTCTCTAAGGTAGAAACACACGTTTCTGTGTGCTCGACTTCCTTGGCCAATCTAAGTACAACATCGAGTGTGGGATCATCTTCAGACCAAAGTCTCTCTCTGACCTTGCTGCTCCGACACTCAAGCATGAATTGGTCTCTGATCCTTTCGTCGAGTTGTTGGTTGAAATTGCAATTCCGGGCCATTTTCCTCAAAGCAGTGACATATTGTTCTACAGATTCTTCTTTCTCTTGAACTCGCTTTCCGAATTTGTATCTTTCTAGGATGGTGCTCATTTTCTTGTCGTAATGTTTATTGAGCTTGGCAATGGCAATTTCATACATGTTCTTGTCCCTTGTTTCATCTTCTGTGAGGTCAGGCAAGTCCTCAAATTTCTCTTGGCCCGCTGGTCCTAAACAATGTAATAGTAAAGACTTCTTTCTTTCTATACTGTAGTTCACTCCACAAACTACATGTGCATAATGTTCAAAGGCTTTAAGCCATCACTTCCAGGGAAGTATAGGTTCACCAATTTCCGGTAGAAACATATGTGGTGGTTGCACTCCTTGCATGGCCATTTTTGATTGTACGTGATCGGTTCAAGGATGCAGCTTAAAATCTGTATTTTGTACAAATTCGAGTTCTTTATGTTCTTCCTTCTTACTGTGAAGAGGAAGAGTGTGAGGAGCAATGAGGATCGCTGAAGGATGTAATGAAGATTATGACGTAGGTAACAGTGAGTTTATATTTTTATTTTTCTTGAATTTCCACTGTGAAGAGGAAGATCACGAGGAGTAATGAGGATTACCACTGTGAAGAGGAGGATCACGAGGAGTAATGAGGATTACCGAGTACTCGACGCGGAGTACTGCGTAATAGATTTAGGCAGGCAAAGGGTGCACACGACAGTGGGCGGTGAAGTGGGCGGTGAAAATATGAACAGTGTCGGTGGTTGGGCCCGCCTCCTCTGAGCACGCAATGTTTATAGAACGTGGGACACGGCGGTGAATGGGCCAGGAGTCAACAGCTGGGGCCCGCCCCCTTCTGAGAGCACGTAGTGCGGTGTGCGCCGGGCGGAGCCCAAAAGCAGTGAATAATTTAACTCGACCGGCAGTCTCTCTCCAATGATCTTTGCGCGGCCGGGATGAGAACCGCGTTCCTACCTGCGGTGCGGCCGGAGATCCATCTCAACGGCCACTATTGTGTCTTCTTTTTTTCTTTTATCCTCGTCGCCATTGAAGTAAAGAGGGGCAAGTTAATGTGATTATATATATTTATTCCTTTAACGTTTTATAATTATACTTTAAGTTAAAATATAAATAAACAAGGGACAACGACGTGTGCGTCTCCTCAGCTCCGCTTCTCCTCCAACTGTCCTTTTCCTCCGTTCCATCCCGTCCTTCCTTCCTTCTGCACGAGCATACTCTCGTGCAGATGCACGCTATACGCAAGGAGGATACTACACTCAGTACAAATCACATGATCATTCAACTGGACAATATGCTTTTGGTGACTAGTGGAACACTTATTCTAGGTACAGTAAAAACCTATAACTGCTTTTGTGATAAAATTGTTTAAAAAAAAAACGTATTTTATAACGACACACCAAACATTACAATGATTAGGATTTCCATATTCAGGTTTAACCGCATAACATTACAAAATGCGTTCTTCAGTCCCACTCCCTCCCACCCCCTTAACTTGAGCCAATATGTCCATGTCATCAGCCTGTGCTTCCTCAGGCCGGTTTATGATCATCTTATTATCCGAATCAGCATCTCTGTGATCGGACTGGGGGGGGGACCATAGTAGCCACCAGCTGCCTCCATTCAATTAGGGGTCTTACCTCCTCCTCCCCTCCCCTACAAACCACGTCAAACCAAGCAGCCGTTTCTGCCTCTGCCCATTTCATGAGGTCAGCCCACCACAACTCTATCCTTGGCCTCTGGACTGCCTTCCAGCACATTGCAATCCTTCATTTGGCCAGGATGTATGCTAGGTCTTTCATTTTGCTAATGTGCCTTAATTTGCGTGGCCTAGGGAAACCCCCCAACATGCATGCCCAGGCCGACTCCACCTCCACCTCCAGCGTAATACCATTTCCTGCTAAGCGTGTCTTCAGTTCTGACCAAAATCTTCCCACTTCCGGACAGGCCCAGAACATGTGTAGCAACCCAGCCTCCTCCTCCCCACACCTAGGGCATCTGAGTCGTCTGGCCACCAAACCTGGCGATCTTACTAGGGGTGAGCTATGCTCTAGATGTGACATAGAATTGGAGCTGGAGCCTTGCGTTCCCGGACAATTTTTTGATACCTTTGGGCCCTATCCCAGAACCCATCCGACATGGGCTCTCCCACCTCTTCTTCCCAGAGTTGTCTCAATTGGGACTATTCCCTCCCCAACTTAGATCCCAACAGCTCATATATACGGTATATCTCATGCCCACGCTCTGAAATGCCATATATCATCTCCATGGTGGCATCCGGTTGCTCAGTAAGCACCACCGCCGGCCACTTTCCTCGGAATCGCGCGTGGAATATTTACAAAGAAATGTAACAGTCTGGGCAAGACTACCATCTTAAGCAGAGCAGCTCTCCCCATCATAGCCTGGGGTAGTCTGGACCAAAATCCCATGCTATTTTTAAATCCTTCTACTGCCTTTTCCATATTGTGTGTATGTTCTTCTCCTGCCGTATGGTATATGTCAATTCTGAGGTATCGGAACGACTTGGTGCGCCAGGGTATTGGTAATATTGGCAAGCCCTTGGGTAGGACAAATCTGTATCTCCCCAGGGGGAACATGCTAGACTTCTTAGGGTTAACCGCTATGCCGGAGAGGGCGGCATATTGCTCCATCAATCCAGAAGGTATAGCATGGTCTCTTCTGGGTAGCGCAGATACAATAGTATGTCGTCCGCATATAATGAAACAAGATGCAGACCACCCGCAGTACGGATACCTATCTCCTCGTACTGCTGTCTCAGACAGACGGCCAATGGTTCCAGCGCTAGTATATATAACCTGGGCGACCATGGGCAGCCCTGTCTAGTGCCCCTGCTTAGTTGCCATTTATCTGATATGGTAGCGCCCGCCCGTTTTAACCCTAGCAATTGGAGAGCTGTTTAACATTTTCACCCACCTGAGGTACCCCGGCCCCATTCCATAGCCTTCCAAAGTCGCTAACAGCCTGGCCATCTTACTGAATCGAAGGCCTTGACCGCGTCCAGTGAAACGATTGCCAATTCTCCTGGGTCCTCCTTTGTTTGATCAATAATATGATGCAATCTCCTGTGGTTATCAGTTATGTTCCTACCGGGGACGTAGCCTGTTTGATCAGGATGTATCAGTTTACCAATGACTGTCTTAAGCCTATTTGCCAGCACAGAAGTAAGGATTTTGCTGTCCTGGTTAAGCATCGATAGGGGTCTATATGACCCACAGCCCGTGCTAGGCCTACCCGGCTTTAAAAGCAGAATAATCACTGCCTCTAGTAGGGATTCTGGCAGCCTGCCTTGCTTGTATGCCTCATTAAGCATAGCCAGCAACGGGGGAAGTAGCTCGGCTTATCTCCCCCCTACATGCTGTCTCTCCACATACTACTTATAGCTTATTTTACATACCATGTCCCAGAGTTCACTACTAGCTTGTTGCAGCTGCCTCATCCTGACCCCCTCTTCATTAGAGGTGCCTCCCCTACGCATCATTTCCTCCTACTCCTCCTCAATTCCCCGTAGCTCCTGCTCTATGCCCCCCTGGAGCCCTCTGGATTTCGATATAGCAACCCCCCGCAATACCACTTTAAATGCCTCCCACACGGTTACCATAGAACGAACACTGCCAGTATTGATCTCGAAGTACTCCGTGATCGCCTCCCTTAAGTACTCCCGGAAACCCAGGTCCTGCAGAGCCTCGGCTCTAAGCTTCCAAGTAGGAATCCTCGCCCTAGGAGGTTGATGTCGCCACTCCAGGACCAGGGGGAAGTAGTCCGAGAGCACCCTGGCCTTGTATTCCGCGCCTTCCATCTATAACACCCAGTTATACTAGGTGAGTAAAACCTAAGCATGTAATATTCAATTACAGGTGCTTTTGAAGCAGTAACTCTGGTAACTTATTTTTTGATGGCACACAGCTAACTCAAGGTAAGTAAAACTCATATACTTTTGTTATCTCACAAGAAGTCCATGTTAGATCTTTCCCAATTATACAAGTGACTGGTGTAGGACTTCTAAGGGACAGTTAGAACCACAGCCTCTGGCTTAGATAGCACAGTGAAAGTAAACCCTAATGTTACACTTTACTGAATGACTCAGTTATTCTTGGTAGGCAACAGCCTAATACAGACTTATTCTGGACAGGCTAACAAAGTCAGGGGAAGCAAGACCCAGTTGGGGGACGCTCATACAATTATCCTAACAGGACTAATGTGGTGATACCAACAGTTGGAGGACACTCATGCAATTACCCTGCAGGAATAATCTGTTGAAACCAACACATTACTTTTGGGAAGAGGCACAACCTAATCACAGGTGAGTGAAATACCTACACATCTACTTTCTATTAGAATTGCAAAGCAGTTTCTAAGGAAGAAAAGATGTTAACCATACTTTTTCTTTTTTTTTAATTTTTATTTGTATTTGGTTATACAAAACCTTTTACTTTTGTAACTATTCACTCTTAGAGTTACAGTTACCAACCAACTCTTTTACAAGTATGTAACTTTTTAACACTTATTTTCTTTTCTAGGCAGAACTCCCAATCCCTTAAGTCTTTCCCCTATTCTTGGAGCATGGGTGTTCTCAGTGGCAGAAGGGTGATCACTAGGATCTAGTGTCCAATGCAGTGTCAGGATAGGTTCTTAAGTAGCAAAAGTCAGAGTTCCTTAGGAAGACTGGACAAACAGGTGAGTACTTTACTTCTGAGTTAGAAGAGGGTCCAGGGGCAGAAGACACCCTAGCAGGATTCTAGCAGTAGGACTGGGTGTTCTGGATGAGAGGCTTCCCCATCACAGAAAACAACCCACAGCAAAATCCTAACAGGCTTAAGGTACGTACAAAGCCAAGCCAACACAGTACCTCAGCATTGAAGAAGATTTTGCAGCAGGAGGACTTCACGGTCTGCAGCCAAATACCCGGTCAGTTTATTCCTTGTCGTGGTTACTGAAAACAAGACGTCAGAAGGAACTTTTCAGCAGGGATCGATGAAGGCTCTAGGCAAGGTTTTCCTCGCCGCTGAATGCGGTTCTGCGGGTTTGGCGCCTTTTCAAGGAGCACAGAAGAAGACAGAAAATCGCAGTTGAATTCTTGTTGTTACAAAGGTCTAGCACTTTGTTGAGGGGGTTTTTCAGACTTGATTCATGTCTCTGGAGATCCACCAGATGCACACAAAGTTTAAGCGAGATTCGGAATTCAAAAGACCGTGCACTGCACAGTGGCTGGAGGTCCCAGGGTATTGGGGTATTGCAGCAACGCAAGGTTGCAGCAATGCGTGAGATGGCTCAAAAGGCAGGTCTTCTGGAGTCTAGTGGGTCTCACCAGGCTCTGGGTCGGGGCTGTCGTTTTCAGAGTCCCCAGGTCGATTGGAAGGAAGGGTTACAGCAGGCTCAGGTTACACAGCAGGCTCTCCGGTCGCTGGAAATCATCTCTGCCGCTTTTCCTTCGTCATCCTCATCGTTTTCAGTTCCACTGGGCGACTTCTGTTCAGCTTCCAGGTTCACAGTATTTAATGGGAACTACAGCACAACCTCTGCATTCTCTCCCCTCATTTTACAAGAACGGGCAGTCAGTTTGTCCAATCAGGACATTTGGCCGCCCACTGGATTTGTCCCCATTCAGGCAAGGAGGAAGAACAGGGGCTGTGGAGTTTTGGACTCATCACTCAATTCCTACCCTCACAGACAGATTGGAGCCTGGTCGGGGAGTCCAGGGGACTCCCGCAAAAGATAAAAATGACACAAAGGAATTTCCCACCCTAGATGTCAGCAGAAGGAACAAGAAAGGACAAGAAACACAAAAATGGCGAAAAAAGAAGACCTGGGCCATTTTGGTAAAATGAGCATCCTTAGGTGCCTTTAATGCAGCTGTGAACACAGCCCGCGGTAAAGGTGCACCAAATTAATAAGGTATCGCTGCCACCAGCCATTGAAGATAAGCTTATCCCTGTAACAGAATTGTTAGTTTTAGTGTGAAAGGGGATGCATTGTATCGCCCCAGCACTCCACATAAGGTGGGGTGTGCTGGTTTCACAAAATAAAATGTAAAAGGGATCTAAAGATCCTTTCTACCCTTGGGAACTGTAGTTCTCCCAAGGTTAGCAAAAGTTAAAAAGGGAGCCCCTAGGGCAACCCAGCAACAACAGGCACTTGTTGCCAAAAAGTTGTTAAAGAGGATAAGTTTAAAAAGACACTATGGAGTGTCACAAAAATGTCACCCATGAAAAGAGTAATAGATTCTGTGAGTGTGGAAAAAGGTTCCTACTCAGAGGTATTAAGGATAAATATACCCCTAGTAAAGCAAAAAGTTATGGGGTTGACCCAGATCAGGAAGATTTACCAGTTCTGTGAAAATCTTACCTAACAGTAATAATCAATGCAATGGCAAGGGAGTCGATGGTCCGTGGGGTTCCTGTGGTCCCGGACATATTGGTCTATGGTATCAAGGTATTAGCAAAAGCAGTGTCTCAAATTGCGACAAAATGTTGCCAAGTGCCCACAGACTTTATTTTCCGACTCCTGGTGCCACCCGAGATGGTGGCAGGGACAATATTGTCATCAGATACGAAAGGACAAAAGAGTAGTCCTGATTGGAACAGACCAGGATAGGTTCGAGTGGTGCACAGTGCTATGTGTAGACCCAAACGTACAATTGAAGGAAATGACTGATTAGGAGTTATTTGAGGACAGTGAGCAAAATGGGGAGATCATTTTGGAAATATGCATCCCCTGTGATATCATGGTGCAGTATAGGAAGTTTTTGGGCTTATGTAATTATTTTAGGGCATGGATCCTAGACTACGCAAGGCGGCTGTTACAAAGTCTCAGGGAAGGACAGAGGACTTAAAAGTAAATTGGAATGGACTGGCGAAATGTACCGCCTGGAGGCTGCTGAGAATGGGGCACTGTCCCCCGTCATCAAGGCGGTGCACGAGCCAGGTGTTAAAATGAAGAAAGAAGGTGGAGTTCAGAACATGGATTGGCTATCGCTTACCTTTGATTGGGTCCTGTCATGGCTGGGGGCAGCAGTAAAAATACTTGTGCTAGTTATCATATTCTTCTTGGTCCTCTTCTGCTCGTGCCAATTGGGTCTCCGATGTTGTGTTGGTGTAGTTCCTAATAGTGCAAAGATGATTGTATGAATTGGGGGGGATCTAAAACACCTTACCGTACAATAAACAACGAAACTCGAGCTAATATTTCTTGGGTTGTAGATATGTCGGGTGGGGATGAGTTTGTTACTGTAGAAGCAACGAAAGGGGGAAGTGTTGGGAAGGAGCTAGTGCCTCACCACAAGCGCTTTAGAATTAGGCAAGACTTCTTTTGACTGCTTCTATGCACTACAAGGGACCAGGGGGGAAGAGGGGCACTGGGAAAGCTCTCTCATACAAATATAATCATATACGCAGACATGGGCAGGCACTAAAAGAAGGCAGTTATTTAAATATTAGCTGAATACATTTGTAAATGTTAAATCCTATGCAGTTCTAAAATCTCAAAGCACGATGGAGGCAAGCTCTCTGCCGGGAAGAATGCAGCCTGTGCTTAAATTGGACTACAGGCTTTGCAGTTTTCGTGCTAGCAATGTGGATAGTAGCATGTCCTGACAGAAATCGCTGACAATGAAGAAAGGAAGACTTTGCAGCATCCCTTGTATGGAAGCAGTAATGTTTGGGATGGAGCCATGCCCATATCCAGTGACCAAGCCAAGAGTATATGATCCCCTGCCTGGGATAATTTTGGGAGGAGAAAGGAACGGTAGAGAGACAGAAGACTGTTCAGGCAGCAGATGGTCTCTGGACATTCTGCTTTTTGTAGTTTCTTGATTAGTAGGTCTCGTGAAATTGAGTCAAAGGCAGCATGGAGGTCAATGCATGCCAAGTAGAGAGGTTGCTTTGATCTGTTGTGTTTGTGTTTAATCGCATACAGCGACGTGAGATTAATGGCAGTGCCCATGCCTGCCACGAAACCTGACTGATGTGGATCACGTTTCATTTCTTGCTTAGTCCACAGATTGAAGTCCTGTAGGATGAACCGAGAAAAGATTTTCCCCATTACATCTAATAATGAAATAGGTCTGTAATTTTGGGGTGAGGATCGATCTCCACTCTTGTAAATTGGTATCACTATTGATGAACGCCAAGACTCCGGTATGGATCTGTTCTCACTAACATTGGTGAAGATGTTGTGTAGAATTATGGACCAACTACCAGGATTGGCGTTGAGTGTCGAGTTGCTTAGGCCATCCGGCCCTGGTGCTCGAACTACTTGACTTCTTGATGAAATGTTCAATGTCTTCTGCGGGCATCTGGATTTGCCAAATGGGACAGACAGTGCATGGTGACGGCACAACCTTCTGTTCACCAGTTTTATACTGCTTTCTAAAATGTTGTATCCATTGTAGTTCAGACACACTATTTGTTTGGGCTGCTATTTGGGTGTTCCCAGCAGTGTTATTTAGCATGCCCCAGATTATGGCTCTGCTTTTAGAATTCAGAGCTCTTAGCATGTTTTCACCCTTGTGTTGAAATCTCATTGCTTGTCGGCTTCGGGTCCAATTTCTGTATTGGCACTTGATTGCTTTGAGGGCCTTTGTTCTTGCATAGTTTGGTAGCCTAAGAATGGCTTTTTTATTCCTTCTTAATTCATTTCTTTTGATCTTTTGTTCCAGATCAAAGGACTGTTTGTGCTGCCCTCTTGTGTTTAAGATTGGTTTGCTATTTATCTTAAATGATGCAAGAGCTGTCAAGTATTGGCTGTTTCCACAACTTGCTAGATTTTTGAACAGGATGGCGTTCAACATTCATAAGTGATGGTCGTTCCAGTGAAGTTGTGTCTTCCCATTATTAACTGACAGATTAGTTTGAAAATTCTGACTTGATTGTCTTTCATTACAATCCCAGTTCTAGGTCAGAGTTAGTATTTTATGATCACTGAAAAATTGATTGATCATTTCAAAGTTGGTTGCTTGATTATGTAGGGTTTTGTCTAGATATACAAAATCAATTGTAGTATTTGTAGAACCTCTGGACCAGGTGGTTTCTGCAGGAATGTCACCAGGAAGAGATCCAATATCCATGACGAGGCCTCTTTCTGTCATTAGAGAAGACCATGTGGACGAGATGTTTCAGCGTTTTGAAGATTCATCGAGGCAGCTTCGATTTAGGTCTCCCGCTAAAACAATGTTGGTGACAAGTAGGTCCAGGGTCATCAAATATAATAAATGTTTAAGGTCACGGAAGAATTTGGCATCTGTTATACCACTCGGGTTCCTATAGATATTGATTAAGGCTATTACTCGCTGGTGGTGCCGAATTTTGACAAGTTGTAAGAAATCATTTGGTTCCGCCCAGGCTTGTATTGTGAATCCTGTACTTATTTTTACAGCTACCATTAAGCCAGGCATCGGTCAACCTTTTGATGCAGCAATGGCTGGAAGTAGGAGAATACTATGTTCATTCCAAGAAGTCAGTCCGTTCAGTTGCCAGGGATCTCTCAAAGTGGGCATGTCCGCGGGTGTTCCAACTGGCCAGTTTAATGTGGCAAGTTACCTTTGGCGGGTCCACCTTACGTGATAGTTCTGCTTGGTTGGCTAAGTCAGATAACTGCGGGGCCGAGTTCCGGCAGATTGGTATGTATTTTTCAATAGTTGGTTTAATAGCCGAGTTTGAGGACACATTCTGCGGGTCTTGTTGAATGATGGATCCTAGGTTAAATAATTCAACTCTGGCGACCCAAATAGAATTGCAGACCAAGCCTGATGGAATCCATAGCCTGACTGTTTCCGGCTCGTATAGATTGTGAAATTCCACCTGTGCTATGTCGACTGTGGTCACATCTCCCAAGAATGTGGTGTCTTTTAAATATGCTCAGGATGTTGGCCCGACAAAGTGTAAACTGCTTAAATGGCGCCACACGGCACTAGATAATTACTGTATGTTGGGCCATTTTCATCTTACTGGCCTCTTGGATCAGATTTCCATCGTGATGCGCAGACATTGCTTTTATTTCCTTATTTTTTTGTCATTTGTATTTTTGTTGTTGCTGGTCGTGAGTTTCCTTCTGTTGTTCAGTGTTGGGCAATATCCTGGCACCCATCCGGTGATTGCATCCACAAGGATTGTTTATTATTTTAGGATCTTCTTAGTGTTCACACTGGTTTTCGTTGTGTGTGATGGGTTTCCAATAATCTGAGTCGCCAAATAGGTGTCAACCGCATCGCGGATTTCTTTGTTGCAGATTTCTTTGCTAGGACATCTTGGTCAAGGCAGTCCTCATTATTGCTACAATTCCTGCTTATTGTCCCACCTTTCTGTTTTTTTCATGTTTGGCACTATTTTAGGAATCGATTTATGGCTGGCTGTTACTACTGCCAGTTTTTTTCTAAGTCTCTATTTCTGATGTTAAATCATCCAGTGGGGGGTGGACCGTTACAATGGGGCCATCTCCATGAGGTTGAGGTGTTTTCCGCATATTTTTGTATTTGATTACTGTTTGGCTAGCATTCTTAATAAATTGACATGTTGATGATGTGGCACTTCCACCTGTTAGTTTAATGTTCTTTGATTTTTTTTTGGTTTGATTTGCTTTTACATTTGTTGTTGTTTTGATCCCATGCTTGGGTCTGAATGCAGGGTTAGTCGCACAATCCGCTGAAAAGATGTCATAAGTTTGCGACTTTGTTGGTTGAATTATAGCGGGAGGGACGGCATTTATCACACTCGACTTTTGGGTTTCATTTGGTGGCTTCAATCCCTCTGTAACTGGATGGATTACTTCAGCAAACACCGGTAGTGCAGGCACAAACGTACTCTCATTCGCCGATAGTTGCTTCGGCCCACTTTGCAAAAGATCAGTTAAAATGATGGGCACTGTTGGTGACATTACAGTTGCTTTTTTAGACTGATCGTTTTTGGCAATCCAATCTCTGATTTGTTTTGTTCGAGTTGCTTGCACTGTTTAATTTGTCATCTAATGTAGTAAATAATCTTCCCAGGCTAATTATGGCCACGTTGATTTGAAGATAATGTGATCTCCAGCAGCGATTGATGTTTTTCTTGTTCTTTGTGAAACGGCGGGCCAGTTAATTGCCTTGGAGTCGGAGCGGTGTAGGAAACAGATACTACTGGGGACACACTTGCATCCTGTTCAAACGAAAATGGGAAATGTGAAGGAATCTGGTTGTCAATAGGCTCTGTAAAACATGCATGTATCGAAATGTCCAATGAGGGCGAGTGTGCCAGGTCTATTATGGCGGGCTTTTCATCCTACTTAGGGATTTCAAACTCTGTGCTTTCATTTATTGATATAGTCTTCTATTGAATAGGTAGAAGTATTCAGCTGCAAACGTTAGAATTTTGCACCTGTGATCCTTGCGTGGGGAGTAGCCGCGATGGACTCCAAGTGAGCTAGCCGTTCCCGCACTCGTTCAAAATTCGACTTGACCTCATTGAAGTTGGCTAAAACGGTCTCGGGCAAGTGGAGTGATTGATGTTCTTGACACATTTGCGTAGATTGCAGATTCGCCTTTGTTAAACTGTCAGCATTTAGTGATTGAGGGTTACTTTTCTGAGGACTCCGGCTGGTACGAAAGTCTCAAATATCTAGTTAGGAGGCCGGCTTGCTAGATACTGGTGTTAGAGTAATAGCTTTTTTAGAAATGCGCTTCAACGGCAAGGGTGTTGGGTGTTTGGCTGCCTTCGGTGTGTTTCGCGGTATTGGCATGTCAGAGGTTAGGGTGTACATCTTTGCCCCTTTCATGTGCTAACGCTGTAATCCGCTGTTGCTTTTCTTATTGTGAGTGTGCACAATGTTAGGCAATAAAGAGGGGGCGCTAAAAAGTTGTGCTAACACAATGTTCTCTCGTTTTGAATACAATTTGTTTGGCGCTTAACAAACACAGTAAATCAGATCATTTGGCAGCAAGCAGTCAAAGCAGAAATAGCATGAGATTCAAGTAGCACTTGGTGACTTGATAAAACCCAAAAATGAAAAGCAAAATATACCATCAAGCGGCAGAATCTTGGGCCCCCTACACCCCGGTCAGCTCAAGACAGCCCTTTCACAAAAACCCTTCCACAGAGAGTGCGCGTGCATGAAGTGCGAATTTCCTGTTCTATAAGGATTCTGGGCAAAATGGACGGTGACAAAAGGCCCGCCGTTTCACAAAGAACAGGAAAAACATCAATCACTGCTGGAGATCACATTATCTTCAATCAATGTGGCCATATTTAGCCTGGGAAGAAGTTTCCAACACTAATGAACAAACGAAAAACGCGATTAGCTATTAGCTAACAAGATAGCTGTTTGCAAAGTCTCTCAAGTGAGTTCAGAAAGTCTGTTCACCAAGTGTTAGTCCATACTGTGGAAATGTTTTCATGTGGCAAAAGCAGAAAGGAACAAAGTCGAGCAGCATGCACAGCCGTAGGCAGCCCTTTCACAAAAGCCCTTCCAGAGGAAGCGCGCCTTCATTGATATCATATTGAGAAAGCTATTGAGGTATTGAAAGTAGAGGTGCTTTTAGGTGCTTCTATGCAGATTGCCAGCTAGATTTGAGGTTGCTTAGCAAGACCTTGTGAGGCAGGTAATTGTTGTTTGAGGTGACTGATATCTTGGAGAAGGTTGTTCAGTCTTGGTCTTGAGTAGACCTAGACAATAACTGCTGCTTATTCATTAATGACGTTTTTTTGCATTTTAAGTGTTGTGTAGTGACCGTAATGGTAGCAATGTTTCTTTAAGATTTCCATTCTACATGAGTGTAAGAAGCATTAACTGAAGGTTAATTGAGAGTTTTGTCAAGAAGCATTTTAACATGAACTTAGTGGGGCATCTATTTGAATGTTGTGTATTGATGTATTCTATATGGTGCATGCCTTTAGCACACACGCAAAGGGTTACTGGATGTTCTCCAGCATGGTGTCTGCCATGGATTTCACATGCTCATTAATATTTCCTGTCAGCTAGGTAACTGCATTTCTCCTCTAAACCAGTCACTGTCCTGTGGGTCATACTGCCCCCATCCAATGACAGTTGTATCCCTAAGATCCACCCCAGGTGGCCATCTTCAGATTTTTCCTGCACATTTCAGTGTTGGGTGTCCTTGCTCTTTGAGCCTTTTTTTGATATTTCGTGTTTGTTCAATATTTTTGACCGATTTTGTTCCATCGTTCGACCAAAGGTCGACTACTGGCAGCAGGGATCTGTTGTCGGTAAAGATCAACTTTCATCGCAGATGTTCTCTTCGAAGTTTCGAGAGGCCCCAGCCTGGGGCCTTCCCTGTCCTACTTCGCGCCTTCCATGTCCAAGGAGAAGAGGAGTCTCTTCGAGATATGCGCAAAATGTTGACTGAGAAATGTGTATGGTGAAGATCGGCATCACTAATGTTTGCATTGCCTACATCCGGACCACGATGATGAGGGAGGCAAGATTTTGCGCGGTTTTTCAAAGAAGATGAAAAGGGACAGGTACCGCAGGTTAACGGCGTGGCTCAAGTTGGGGAAGGCCTCTGACGATGCCTCCGGGCACCGTCATGCCTCATCCAGGACCGGCCGGTCCCATGAGCGAACTCCCTCAGAGAAGCAGTCGAGGTCCTTTGAGTACGCCTTGTTCCCGGGGGTCCAGAAGGACAAGCTCCACGCTATGGATCCCACTGGGTTCGCTGCGGCCGCGGGCCTAGTTCAGGAAGGACACAATCACTGTCTAAATCTGTGGCAAGCCTGCCAGTGAGGGGCGCTCCCTCCAACGACTGACCATCATTCCACACCTAGAGGCACAGAGAACACTGTCTCATGGAGCTCTGGCAATGCTGAGCAAGCTTAGCAGCATTTGGACACTGGCCCATCTTTTGGCTTGACAGCTTTATAGCCCTGATAACTAGGGCAGTACCAAGTCAGACTCCGAGACCTTGTATACTGTGACTGAGGTGACATAAAAACACACACACACACGCCCTCTGTGGGAGCTAGACCTGCAGGATGGCGTAGATTTTATTAATCGATTATGGAACATAATTTTCAGAAGGAGCAGTGACTCCTATTAAGCTAAAGAAACAGAAAAAAGTACCTGCTGCTGGCCTACCACACCACGCTCAGAATGAGTGTTGCTGACCTTCCAAACCACACTCAAAGTTTAAGGCGAGTTTCTCCTCTTATAAAGCACACTTGAAATGGGTAAAATATAAACTTTCCATCTTCGAATGCACTGTAACATGGAAAGATTATATGTTCTGCATGAACCCACAATAACACGGAAGAGTAATATGTACTGCATGAAACCACTACAAACGAGCATTGATAAAGCCAACAAATCTGGCTTTTGTATAGCCATAGGATAGGCATTTGGCATGCACTGCCTGAATGGTGATACTTGACCATGATATGACAATGGCTGACAAAATGTGGTGACCGCCTGGGCACATGATACCAGTACTTGGCAAACGCCTATGATACCTATACACAATCCAAAACTGTTGACTTTGAGAATGCTTGTTTTTCATTTAACTTCAGTGCATGGAAGAGATGCAGGGACACACACACTACTTATAAATCAAGTGGCTGAAGGCACACTTGGTTAAGGCGCATTCTATTACACCAGTAGCACAATTACAGCTGCAATTATTATTTAGATTTCTAATATTATTATTATTAGGGTATTTATTGAGCACAGACCGTGCTTCGGCAAGCAACAACGAGCTTTACAAATCTTATGAGAAAGTACACACTGAGGAAAACAGAAATTAAATGCATTAGGGAGCGAAGAATGGGGGTGGGGCAGGTTAAGCAGTTTGGCAGCAATGGATATGCAAGCAAACGGGGGAGGAAAGAGGAGGGAGCAGATCCCCCCCCCCCCCCAGTCTCAGGATAGGTGGTGAGTTGAGCCAATAACTCTCAGAAGACTGCTTAGAAATAACACTGCAAGGCCTTCTACTGCACAAAGTTTGGTGTTACTGTTTGATAGAGATTGCTCAAAGAGTTCTCATGAGGATATGTGTTTACGCTTACCTGGTCTCTGCGGAGGCGTTGGGGCACGGTTGCAGCCCTCCCGAGGGGGAGGTCGTTGCGCGTATGTGGTGACTGGTGATAGTAGGTGATGCTGCTCGGGACTGCACCTGTGGAGAATAGGGGGCGTGAGTATGCCAGCTTGTGCACCTTCTCCCCTTCCAGAGCCCTTCTCCCAAACCGTGGTACCCATGGGATGTGCTGTCCCTGGAAAGCTCACCTGTTGATTAGTTTTGGCAAACACTCCGTCCTGCTGCTTCTGGCAGGGGCGCTTGTATGATCTGGACAGAATTTCTTCACTGGTCCCTTGCACGTGGTAGTCCAGTCTTGCTGCAACTAAGACATTATACTTCAGGTAAGTGTTCCTGTTTGCCTTTGTCTTTCCTCGTCTGTTTTTGTTGTATTGTAAAATTTGTTGCCTTGTATTGCTGCCCGTTCCACTTTTGATGTTTGCTCTTTTGCTTTCTTCCCTTGCAGGTGATGTTGCCGGCCCGGCACAAGCTGCGGCGCTCGAGGCGACAGCCGGAGGGAATGAGGAACGAAGCTGCAGCGGTACAGTAGCTGGTAAGTTGTTAAATAAGGGGCGCGCGGGGTTCAAATGTGGCGCAGCCCTTGGACGGATGTTCTAACCTTGTCTTTCTTCTTCTTCACAGGGTCCGAGTTTGTGGATGCGGAGTGCAGTGCTGCAGCGTCGGGTTCAAGATCCCTGGATGTCAAGAGACGAGTCTGCAGATGAAGGCGATGAAGCACTGGTTTCCTGGAGGGGAGTATGCAGGAGAACGCCTGGTTTCAAAGGTAAGTAAACTGGTCCAAGCGGCGGTGAGCGTCATGCTGCACGCGAGTGCACAGTAACGCGAAGCACCGGCCTTATGGATGGAGCAGCTTATATGGCTGAGCTTCTGAAGCCACGCCCACAAGGTTCAGCCTGACTGCCACACCCAATGAGTCAGCACATGAAGACCAGGCCGAGGGAGCCACACCTGATGAGTCAGCACATGAGGATGTTCTCTGGAATAAACACTTTCAGCTCCTGGAAAGTTCTTGTAAAAGAAAAGCACTCCTGCACTGAAATAAAGTAAAAGCACTCCTGCACTGAAATAAAGCGTTCCTGCTCACATCTCTATATGAGCCTGGTGCCAAGGGCGCCAGGACTGAGTCCAGCCAGAGCCCCTGTGTTTATAGGTCCCAAAGGGACATAAGTGAGTAAAGGACCCATTGCCCTCATCACTAGATGGTGTGGTTTTTGTGTTCTGGGGCCTGTCGCCATGACAATATGTTTTGGTTGGGAAGATGCAGGTTGTGGGTTGGTATGGCAAAGGGATTATTAGCATGGGATAGTCAATGGGTGAGTCAATAACCAAAGAACACCCACAAGCGGTGTGCCTCTCCTGATATCTCATATCTCTCCTACATGTAATCCAGTGTAGTAATTTAGCGCTTAGGCACCACCTAATAACCAAAACTAATAAGGGGTGCCTCCTGCCACTCTGAAACAGCAGGAAGAATCCACATATTGCATCAAGAACGCTGATATTGAAATTAGCTATAGCCTTCCACCTTTGCAGCTAATTAGAAAATGTAAAATGTGCCTACTTCAAACCTCCAAGGCATCTCACCCTGTGATCCACTCTGAGAACAATCAAACATGTACTTGCCTAAGAATAAATATATTGACCTCCCAATACCTCTGAAAGACGTATAGGGCTGTTGTATAGTCTGTCACTGGTTAATCAGAGCCTGATGTGAGACTGGCAGAATCTATCCCAACCCTGCTGACCTCTCAGAGGCACAGACCCTTTGAGAAATTACCTAATGTGTCCAGCAGTGGGGGAGCCAACTTGCCCCCACACTGGACTCCACAGCGCAGAAAACGTCCTGTGGCCATGCTAATCCTTATGGCAATTCCCACCCAGTTCCTGCCTACCCCACCCAAAACACATCCTCATTGGGACTCTTTTAGCTAACTTCAATCAAGCCTTACCATCAACTTTGCCCTCAGTGTCTGCTAGTGGTTTCTCAAACGAGTCTTCTGGGAGTTAATGACAAATTGATGTTGTAAGCACGCTGCTGGTGTAACAAAAATGTCTTGACCAGGTCTGCCTTCAGCCACTTGATTTTAAAGCACCACATGTCTTTCACTGAAAACCTGTTAAAAACAAGCAATGGCAAAGCCAACAGTTTTGGCCTTTGCTTAAGTATTAGGCATTTGCCAGGCACTGCTATTAGATGCTCAGGTACTCAAATCCTTTTGACCTGCTACCATCAACGGCCAGTTAATACCAATACAGCAGTGCCTTTCCCATGCCTACACAAATGCCCAAACTGTTAGCATTGCAAAGGGTAAAGCAAATGTACTACTTGGCTAAACTGAACCACATTTAGACGATCCAAAGCGGGCGGAGCTAGCTTCCCTGTCAGAGCTGCCCAGGCGTGGAACGCATTGCCTACTGCATTAAGGGCCAACCTACCCTACACCAACTTCAGATCTAAGGTAAAAAACTGGCTCTGGTCCAACGACAACTAATTCGCGCGGCACCTACGGCCATGATATTCCTGAAACCAGTCCATGACTATTCTGCTTTTACCCATTCACCTTTTATATACACCTTCAATACTGTAACATGTTAGTTTTTCATTTCCAACTGCTTGTATTGACAGGTATGCACTGTATTGTTATGCTTTTATCCTCTGTATGTAACCTAAGCTCAAGTAACCTTGTACCTGCTGCGCCCGGCTAACCCTGGGTTTTGTGTGCATTATCAAATAATAAACATAAACATTGAATATAGGCCGTTCTAGTCAGTAATAACATTTATGGCGCATAGTCAGCCTGGACATACTTTCTTTTACTGGCTGGGAGTCCTTATATGGTGGTAATGGCATATATTGGTGCAGCCTGAATGGACATACATGGGAACAACCAGCATAAATATATTATTATTATTTTTTGTTGATTTAATTGCATTACAATTTTTACAAAATGAAAAGAAAATTCCAAGCTGAGCTCCAGATTCTTTAACACCTATCCACGATTAGGTAGAGGTGAATCGAAGTGAGCACACCCTTAGTCATTTTCCCCCAGTGGTTACAGGTTCAGCGACTTCAGGAACAAAGTCACTCCGATAACACCTCGTTTGTTATTGCCACTTGTCAGCATGGCCCATAGATTTTCTGAATCGAAAGTGTCAAAGTTCTTCAGCGGATCAGCAAGAAACCTGCGTCTTTCTGTCACCAGACCTGTACAATCAAGCACCAAGTGCTTTGTGGTTTCAATTTTATCGGGGACTTTGCAGAAGCAGCATTTGTTCAATTGAGCTTGGCTATGAATCGCTAAGATTTTGTTGGTTTTCAGCTCGTTTAATCTAAACCTTAGAAATGTTCTGCTTAACCTTTTGTCAGGAAATTTGTTTAGATATCCACAAACCTCGTCAAGCTTCATCGAAGTAGACGGCAAGTTGGCAGTCAGGGAGTAGCTATTGGCTACTTCCAAAGTTTGGATCCATTCCGCTTCGTAAAGTTTCTTTGACACTTTATCAGGGTTTTGAATCCGCGTATCCACAGTTGCATTAAGTTCTTTCTTGAGTTGTTCCCACCTTGTAAGCATCCAATTTTCCCCACCTGTAGTCTCTTTATGAATGAGGTCCAAGACTTTGGCTTCCGGAGCGTTTATTACTTTGCGGTACAGCATAAGTGTTGCTCTCATTTTGGTTGGTAAGAGGGATGATGGGCAGAGTTCTCTTCTTATCAGCGCTATCGGTGTTGATTTGGACAGTCCCAACACACCTCGCCAGAAATAACTTTCATATTTCACCCAGACTGAATTTGGGACCAGCGACGCCATGCCATAAATCGGGGCAGTAACGACCTTCGTCTTAAAGAATCTTAAAGTTGGAATATATGGCCGCTTCCTCCTTATAGTTACTAAACGTGATGCCCAAGTATTTGAAGGTACGTACTTTTTCTAGGCTGCGACCTTCACAGTACCATGAAATTTTCTGGTTCCTTTTTGCCCTGTTCCCCATTATTAGTATGTTGGTTTCTTCTTTGTTCAGCCGTAGATTATTCTTTGCCGGATAGCTCACCAGATTGTCAAGTTGGCGTTGCAGACCAATGGGAGTCAGATCCATCAAAATGATGTTGTCAGCGTATAGGAGTCGCTCGATCTTGGAGCCTCCCAACGAAGGTGGAAAATGTCTGACCGTTTCACAAGTCCCAGTAATCTGCGATGTAGGAGTTGTATAACGTGGGCGCAAGGGGACACCCCTGCTTTACTCCTCTTGCTGTCTGTATTTCTTCTGATAGGCGACCCTCTGCACTAAGCCGCATCCGTATAGATAGATGTACCTTGATGAAGGGCTTTTATTGGTTCCAGGATAGAACAAGGGCACTTTTTATTTTCAAGTTTTGTCCATAGACACTGTCTGTTTACCTGGTCAAATGCTTGGACCAGGTCAATGAAAGCCATATATACAGAGCGTCCACCCTGCAGAACTTTGGCCTTCAGAGAACTCGGTAGCAAGATATTTGTGGTTGTTCCTGAGTTGTTAACAAACCCATTCTGAAAGGGGTCTGCGAGATCCGCAGCATGAAGCCAAACTAAGAAGACATTCAGGGCCAAAGAGGCGAACACCTTCCCCATCACGTCCAAGAGGGCGATTGATCTATAGTGATTTGGGTCGTCTGTCGCCCCTCTCTTGAAAATGGATACGATGGTAGCTTTTTTCTGTGATGGTGGAATATCCTGGGTGTTCTTGCAGTTGGAGAAAATCTTGCTCATTATATTTTGCCCACAGCTCCGGATGCTTCTTAAGTTCCAAATTGCAGATACCGTCTGGTCCAGGGGCCCTTGAATTATTCAATTTGGTAAGTTTATTTAGGATTGATTCTTTATCTGCAGGGATGTTACAGATTACTGTCTTTCCTCTTCTTTCTAACAACAAGTATGTTCTGGGTTTTGTCATTCGTTATCGGTGCGTATAGAGCAGAAAAATGGGATATCCATCGTGCCTCTCCCACGTTGTTCTGAATATTGTCCTTCATCTTGTTTGATACCCCGTTGATTAAATTCCAAAACTCCTTCGGCTTGTTTCCACAAATGGCAGAAAGCATTTGTTCAGCATCACTCTGATACAGTTTGAAACAGTTTGTGTTGATAATGATAATTACGAATGGCCATTGCCCATCTCGCAATGTTTTCAGGGAATGGTGCTTTTTGACATATTTTCTTCAGATGTCTATGCAATTGTCTTTTTATCACAAGTAAGTATGGTGATGGGGCCTGCCTGTGATTTAGTTGGGTTTGTGGAGGTCATCAAGAACCTTGTCAGTATGGGTGTGTAATCCAGGTCGCCTGTGGTGCTTTTGACAGAGTTTGAGCCATCATCCAGCAGTCGTTTATATTGCAAATCTATTTGGAGGAGTTCTTTTTCTGAGATTTTTACACGTTTCGAGAAGGCCTGGAGGCCAAGCATTCTGTGATGAGAAGAGTATGGTCGCTAAACATCGTCGACTCGATCCTGAAGGTGTAAATCTCAGAGAACAAGTCCTTTGATACATATATGTGATCTATCGTCCCTTGTTGGACTCCTCTCTGTCATGATGGAATCTGTAGATCTGCTTTTGATCGGAACCAATGGAGGTTGTGCATGTCCTGGGCTGCCATCAGCTCTTCCAGCAGTTTCCCTCTTTTTCTTACTGGAAGATTTTGATCAGGATATTTGGCGTAATGGCCAATCCCTTCACACGCTGCTTTGAAGTCGCCGTTGATGATTGTACGATGATCCAGGTTTTTGCCATCAACCTCATCCAGCAGGTTCTGGAGCACAGTCCTGAATTCCTTGTTCGATGTCAACTCAGGGTTCCAGTACACATTGATTAAGAGTATTTTCTCCTCTTTTGGGTGATGTAAATCACTTATCGTGTGTTTCCAGTTTAGTAACAGTGCCTGGATCCAGTGAGGTGAGGTAAGGACTTCCAGCACGTGAATGCCCGATCCTACTCTGACTGTGGTTATGAGGCCAGCTGATGGTCGACATAAGGCCCCTTTCGAGGGGATTGGGTCCTCCGACGTATTCCATATCTTTGACAGTAGTCACCACAGCTGTGCTGCTTCGGAAAATGTTCTGCGTCCTACGTCTGACGTCGATGCGCCGTCCCCGAGGACCTCCTCCCACAGCCGACGTCACCCGATGTGATAAGTAGGACGCACAACGCCCTTAGCCTCAGTTCCGTTTTTTCCCCGAATGTTTTCTTTTAGTGAATCTCGGTACGCCTAGACTCTTTGGAGTTTCTGTTATCTTCTCGGTTCTTTGAACCTGTTTGGTTTTGTGAAAAAGCCTGTTCGTGACGATGTCAACCTCGTCTTCAAACCCGCGTCCGGGCTTCAAAAAATGCGGGGACTGTGGGTCCAAGATGTCAGTAACGGACTTGCACGATGCCTGCCTCTGGTGCCTCGGGGAGGCCCACGACTTGGACGACTGTGTCGACTGCCAGTCGCTCACGGCCAAGGCCTTGCAGGACAGCAAGAAGTAGTTGTCAGTAGGTAGGGTTTCTAAGCCCCAGAAGTCGAGGTCTGCTGGGCTTTCAACGGATGATTCGAGAGGCGATTTTCCGCGTCATCGTCGGAGGTCCAGTGGGTCTCCTTCCAGGAGTCGGTCTCGCCACTCCTCTGCCTCTTCAAGGCATTCCCGGAAGCGCCGGCATCGGTCGCCTTCCCCGTCCTCTTCCGAGGACTCCGCCCATGGGCTGGTCGCTTATCCCACCATGCAAGCGACACCGGAGGAATGGGCTTCCTTCGGGAAGAAGATGTTAGCGATTCTCGAATCGCAGGGCAGGGGTTCGTCCACGCCTCCGAGTGGGGTCGGTCGTGAGACACCGCTCGCATGCCTTCGGGCTCAGGTGGTCGGCACGGTTCGCGGGAGAGGTCCCGCTCGGACAAGGGTAACCGTTCTCGCCATGCCCGTTCCAGGTCCCGGTCCTCAACGCGCTGGAGACCGCGTGATCCTGTGCAGTCTTCGAGGAAGACGTCGACGCCTGTGGCGCCGAGGTAGCAGACGGCCGCTCTCGGGGCTCCGCCTCCGAGGGCTTCGTCGACGCTGTCGGCGCCTAGGTCGTCGAAGGACACGCTCGGAGCTCTGGCTTCGAGGCCTGTGTCGACGCCGTCGATGCTGGCGGCGCTGAGGCTGAGGTCAACGCCAATTCTCTCGGTGCCTTTTCGTTCGGCGCCCTCGATGCCTTTCAAGGCGGTGGTGTCGGAGGGGCCCTGTGGCACGGGAGAAGCCCCTAGAAAGGCTCTGGCTAAGGTCAGGCATAGCTTTGGTGCCCAGATGCCTTACTCTCACCGCCTGGAGTACATTTCAGAGGTTGATGAGGGCTCTGATGAGGGCTTGGTTTCGGTTACGGTGCCAGATGAGCTTATCTCGGGCCATAGCCAATTTGAAGACCTGAGGCAGTCACTGCATGATGCCAGTGGACTGGACACACCTCCGGAGGTGGAGTTTTATAGGCCTCAGCCTGGCACTCATGCCAATTCTTCGTACCGGCGCCTTATATCTCGGGTCACTGAGTACCTTGGATGGTCGGCTCCCCCAGGGAGTTTGTTCAGGATGGTCTTACTGACATCCTCGATCTTGGTCCCCCCCCCACTGACCCGGTACTGCCGTTTCATATGGCTCTACAGAGAAGGGTGGCGGCGACTTGGACTGCTCCAGCGAGTCTCCCGGCAGTGGGCAAGTCTTTGTAGCGAAAATACCGTCCAGCCAGTAGCGACCCCTGCTACTTTTCCAGGCACCCAACTCCGGAGAGTTTGGTGGTGCAGGCGGCTACGGCCCCGGCAAAGCAGGCGTCGTATCCTACCATCCCTCCGGATAGGGACAACAAACGTGTTGATGGCTGGACGAAGATAGTGTTTTCTTCAGGGGGCATGGCGCTTCAGGCGGCCAACTCCGTATGTGCCTTGTCTCGTTTCACACACACTCTGTGGAACTGTGTTGCATTAGCGGCTGAACATATTCCCGAAGGGGACGAACGGGATGGTTTCCTTGCTATGGTCCAGGATGGCAAGGATGCCATGTGTGAGGCCGTTCAGTCGGATTTGGACATGGCAGATTGTGTCAGCCGGTTCATGGAGGCGAGCACCGTAATGTGCAGGTTTGCGTGGTTGCGGAAGTCGGGGTTTGCTCCTGATGTGCAGTCCCGGCTCCTCAACATGCCCTTTGACGGTGAACATCTTTTTGGCAGCAAGGCTGACGAGAGCCTTGAGAGGTTGCAGACCTCCAAAGCTGCAGCAAAGTCGTTGGGCGCTGCAGTTCGACAACCTCTGCCTTTTCGTCCTAGGGGACAACAATGGAAGGGAGGTTCCTTTCGTCGTTACTCATCCTTCAGTAAAGAGAGAGGAGCGGTCAGTCAAAGAGGCAACCGTAGGAGTACCAGAGGTGGAAAACGGGGTACTCGAGGTGCCAAATTCGCTCGGGCAGTTGCCTCTTTGCCCTCAGGCAACGCCGCAGCCGCTACCACTCAGTCATGAGGCCATGTCCCATGGTTCGCCGGTTGGGGGAAGGCTGGTGCAGCATCTTGTATAGTGGCGTGCCATTACTTCGGATGTGTGGGTTCTGGAGATCATAACCCACGGCTACTGTCTTCCTTTCCGGCAGAGGCCTCACGACAATCCACCTGGGAACCTCTCTTTGAAGAGTCCTGATCCGCTCCTTGTGCAGGAAATTCAAGCCCTGCTGGAGAAAGGCGCCATAGAAATGGTGCCTGTAGCGGAGAGGAACAAGGGATGGTATTCCCCATATTTTTTGATTTCGAAGAAAGACGGGGGATTGAGACCCATCATGGACTTGCGCGTTTTGAACAAACTCCTACAGAAGGACAAGTCCAAGATGGTCACTCTCTCTCAAGTCCTCCAGGCCCTTCAACTTCAGGACTGGTTGGTGTCTCTCGACCTCAAGGACGCTTACTTCCATGTGCCGATCCATCCCAAGCACAAGAAGTACCTGAGGTTCGCGGTTGGCGACTCACACTTTCAGTTTCGGGTCCTGCCGTTCGGATTGACCTCCGCCCCGAGGTTTTTCACCAAGCTCATGGTGGTAGTGGCAGCGCATCTCAGGAAATGGGGGGATTCACGTCTACCCCTACCTGGACGATTGGTTGATCAGGGAGAGCTCTCCCGAGCAAGTCCTGGATCGTCTGTCCGTCACCTGCCACTCCCTTCACAAGCTGGGCTTCTCCCTCAATTTAAAGAAGTCCCATTTGATGCCAACACAGCGGCTCCAGTACATCGGAGCAGTGCTCAACACATCCCTGGGGCTGTGTTTTCCTCCCCAGGTGAGGGCTCGTCACATTCAGCAGATGGTGCACAAGTTTCAACTTGCCCAGACGCTCCCGGCGTTCGAGTTCTTGAGGTTGCTCGGCCTCATGGCATCCTGCATTCTTCTGGTGCCAGAGGCTCGTCTGCGGATGAGATCTTTGCAGTGGGCACTCAAGATGCAGTGGTCGCAATCTTCCGGCAGGATGTCGGACCCAGTTTAGGTGCCGCCCTCGGTCGCCCATGACCTTTTGTGGTGGGCCGTCTAAGGCAATCTGATGAAGGGGGCTCCGTTTTGGCTTCCCTGGCCGGATGTGACGATCGTGACGGACGCATCCCTCACGGGATGGGGAGCTCATGCAAACGAGTTGACAGTCAGCGGTCGTTGGTCTTCGTCGGAGTCCAGACTCCATATCAATCTGTTGGAGCTGAGGGCCGTCGGGCTAACCCTGAAGGCTTTTCTGCCGACTGTGCGAGGAAAGAGTGTCCTGATCCTGACGGACAACACGGTGGCCATGCACTACCTCAACAAAAAGGGGGGGGGAGGCAGGGTCACTTCCTCTGTGCAGGGAGGCGATGCAGCTCGAATTCTGGGCCATCCAGCAGGAAGTGTCGATCTCAGCTGTTCATCTGGCCGGAGACGACAACGAGACAGCGGACGCTCTGAGCAGGCAGAGCACGATCTCTCACGAGTGGGAGCTGGCTCAGGAGATTCTACTGGAGATCTTCGCCCTTTGGGGACCCCTCAAGTGGATCTCTTCGCCTCCAGTGTCAACCGGAAGTGCAAAAGGTTCTGCTCAGGGAATTTCCTCCAAAAGGAGACTTAGGAGACTTGTCCGTGGTGGAGTGGTCATTCCCACTGCTGTACGCGTTTCCTCCAGTCCCAGTCATCCCGCAAGTACTGCGGAGGTTACGGAGGTTTGGTTCCCGGATGATCCTCATTGCTCCGGCGTGGGCCCGGAGGACATGGTACCCGGACCTTCTCGACTTGTCCATCTGCCCTCCGCGTCGTCTTCCCTACCGAGACGATCTGCTCTCACGGGAGGGGGGTCAGGTTCTCCATCCAGAGGTCAGATCCCTCAACCTTCACACTTGGCTTCTGAAAGGTTGAGGTATAAGGATTGGGACCTCCCTGAAGACGTGTTGGAGGTGTTGCTCTCGGCCAGACGGCCGGCAACAAAGTCTCTGTACTGTTGCCGTTGGCGTAACTTCTGCGACTGGTGCAGTTAAGAATGTGGATCCTTTTGAATGTAACATTCCCATGGTTCTGTCTTTTTTGCTTTCTTTGGCCCACAGGGGCTTGCAAGTGGGTTCCATTAAAGGTTACCTGGCGGCGCTGTCCATATTTAAGTGCTCGTCTGAAGAATGTTCCTATTTTAAGATTCCTTTAATTTCTCAGTTTTTAAAAGGGCTCACTAATGTTGTTCCCTCAGTCACCTTTACTGGTGCCCTGTTGGGATTTGAACCTTGTTCTTAAGTTTCTTATGGGTGCTCCGCTTGAGCCTTTGCATTCTTGCCCTTTGAGACTGTTAACTCTTAAAACTGTGTTTTTGGTTGCGGTTACTTCCGCTCGAAGAGTGAGTGAGTTACAGGCACTTTCAGTTAAGCCACCCTTCACTGTGTTTCATAAGGACAGTGTTCTCCTTCGAGTTGTTCCTTCCTTTCTTACGAAGTTGGTTTCGGAATTTCATTTGGGCCAGAAGGTTGTTCTTCCGGCATTCTATCCTCCTCCGCATCCTGGTAAGGAAGAGGAGAGGCTCCGTAGGCTTGATCCTAGGAGAGCGTTGAGCTTTTATATTTCACGCATGTCCCGGGTCAGAGTGGACGATCAACTCTTCATTGGTTATGCTGGAAAGCGTTTGGGACAAGCTGTGACGAAAAAGACTGTCTCGTTGGATTATTTTGGCCATCTGAGTGTTAACGCTTGGCGGGTAAGGACCCACCGGCTGGATTGCAGCCATACCCCTGGTAGAATGGGCCCGCATCTACTGCCCTACAGAGGGGTGTGCCTATTTGTAACATCTGTGATGCAGCCACCTGGGCTTCTGTACATACTTTTGTACGTCACTACTCCCTCGATTCCATCCGAGGAGAGGATCTGGCCTTTGGCAAGGCAGTCCTTTATTCTGCAATTTGATTGGGCATGCTAAATTTGTGTTCTAAATTCTTTTCCCACCTCCTTGCTTTGGTACTGCTTTGGGAGTCTGTCAAAGATATGGAATACGTCGGAGGACCCAATCCCCTCGAAGAACAAGTTACTCTCTTACCTGGTAATGTTCTTTCGATGGGATGGTCCGACGACATGTTCCATATCGCTCCCTCCCTACCTTCCCCGCTGCAGAATTTCTTATGCGATTGCAGCTTACGTTTCCGCAAAGCCTTGTGTGTCTGACTGGCAGAAGACAGGTGGCACACGTTCTGGAGGAAAAAACTACAACTGAGGCTACGGGCGTCGTGCGTCCTACTTATCACATTGGGTGACGTCGGCCGTCGGAGGAGGTCCTCGGGGACGGCGCATCGATGTAGGACGCAGGCACCAAACATTTTCCGAAGCAGCACAGCTGTGGTGATTACTGTCAAAGATAAGGAATATGTCATCAGACCATCCCATCGAAAGAACGTTACCAGGTAAGAGAGTAACTTGTTCTTCTTTGCTGCTGTGAAGATTAGTTTGTATCCGTCAAGTTATAGTTTGTTGGTCAGCCATGTCTATTGTAGGCAAAGTATGTGAAATTGGTCCAAATTGACATCAGTTAAGTTAGATGCTCAAAGTTCCAGCAGCTGAGTTTTATAGACTTGCTTAAAATTACTTTTCCTCCAATGGTCTTTGTCACGGCCAAGAGGTGTTGGATTCCATCTTTAGCCGATGGTGGCTAATTTGTTTGGTGGAATTTCGTATCTGTCTTGGGCCAAGACCATAGCTCCAGGTTTTTGACACCAATTCCTTTATATCTTATGGCTAACAAGTCGTTTTGGAGTTGATGTAAGGATCTCTGTGTCCGGACTGTTGACTGATCAGAGATTTCTTCCTTATGAGGGCGACTTTTCTGCGCATTTAAATCAGGTTGGTAAGATGTATGAGCTCAGGATCTATCCGTAGCCAAATCTTTATGGGAGGTTCGTAAGTGATCCATCCTACTGATGTAGTGTATACATGAGCCTCCTGTAATTGTCAATGTTGTTTTAGAGCTTCCTGATTAGAAGACTGTTTTCCTTGCAATTTCCACTGGTTTGTTTGAGCGAGTGATTTCCCTTCGCTCATAACCCAGGATCAGAAGGCTTTCTGTTTCTTTCATCAGTTGGAGTTTGATGATTTTTGAATTCAAGTGACTGTATGAGTAATCTCTTCTCCCTGACGTGCTGGGTTCCACCATCCATAGGTCCTTATTCTGGATGTGTCTCAGACTTAGTATTTGTGTTAGAACTTTAAGGATGTTGGTTCTATTCATGGTCTCTCCACCATCTTTAAAGTGGATACATTTCAATCTTAGGATGCAATCACTTTCAATTCGGTTGGACTCCGTTTTGGGGTCCCTTTCACTCTCACGCCTTCTCAAACTTTTTCGGTTGTTAGCGCTGCACGTGTTCTGTGGAGAATGTCTGGATCTATTTTCGTTACCAAGTTCTTCAGTTGCTTTAGAGGATTTTAGGCCGACTTTCGGCTCAAGTCCCTGAGGGCGAATGTTCTCATGCGGTGACCCCCGTCTTCTCCTGATATTGTCACGGGCCTTAGCCGTTGAGTCCATTTGATTTTGATTTACTATAGGCATCCTCCGTTTTTCTGAGACGCTTTTATATTAGCATATGTTGTGCGCAAAAAGCGGCATGACATGTATTGGAAAAAGTTCCTGTGCATGGTTGGTGACTTGCAACTATTGGGTTTTTTCTTGTGCTTCCATAAAAAAACAATTGCAAACTGTATGGATTTGTACTCAATTTTGCAAAGAAAGTGCTGTAAAATGCATCAATTTAACCCAATGCATTTTCTTTGGAGTGATACACCCCTGAAACTCCCCTTGTTTGGTCTCCCTCACTGTGCTTTGTCGATCCAACATAATTGATGCTAACTTTTAAGCCTCTTCAGTTCAGAAATTCACCAGCCCCCACTTTACATCATCTGTCTGCCACTGTTTATGATGTGTGTTTTAATGTGCACACAGGGGCAGGATGCTGCTTAATGTTGGTATGACGCACCACACGCCGTTATACCATCCTATATATCTTTATGCATATGATACAAAAGTTAGTCTGGCATAAACTTTTCTTCAGTACAGAAATCTAACTTTGCTGTAGTTGATTTGCAGTTGTAATAATTACCCATATTGGGTTCCTACACATAAACTCAAGGGAAGATTTCGCACATATCCTGTTTGCAGCAGTGCCGCCGCTGGCCCAGTGCAAAAAATTGTAAGGGGGGCCTCACCCACTTTTCTGCCCCGGGCCTCACCACACCTTGTGACAGCCCTGGGCGGGCAGTTGGTTGCAACTTCACTTGCATGCAAAGACGAAAGTTCTGCTCGTGGTGTGCCATGGCTCAGGCCACTCGCCTGCGCATATGACTCCAGGCATTGCCCGGGCGAGAACCAAACTGCACGTGCCCCTGCGCAGTCTCTGGAGTCCAGTCACAGTGCTGTTGACTACTGTCGTCGAAGCGAGCACGGAGCATGATTGAGCAGGTTGAGGCAGCGATGAAGTGTGCTGAGTCTCAGTCTGGGCAAGGGCAGTCACAACCTAGTTGCTTTTAAATCAGCAGCCAGCAGTGAGATTCAAGTGGTTGCAAACTCACTTGCTGGGCGGGCTGCCAGCCTGCCTGCGCCTGATCAATCTGATTGTGCGTTTGAGAATCGATTACTCTGACTGTCTGAGACCACGAGTTTGCTGCTAACCTTAAGGTAGTGTGTCAGTGTGTGTGGCCCAGCAACTTAGCAACAAACTTTCTACGCCATCATCATGCCTTGAATGGAATGGTTCTGTTATTTTCAGAACTTGCTTGTTTTCACCTGAGTGGGATTCCGTCGCGTGTCAGGAATATTGTTGCATCTTAAATTAATTACCTCCTTAATTTATTTACAGGATTATTGATAGCTGGCTGCTGCCTGCTGGTGGCATGGTTTGATGTTTGATAGCCTAGATATAATGAAGATATTTGTTGGCATGGTTTGATAGCCTAGATACAATAAAGATATTTAAGGGGCACATGGTGAGTATGCATGCTGGTTGCAACTGGGACCATGAAAGCATTGAATAGGAATCCAGACACATGCACCCATCACCGACCTGCACATCTGTACTCCTCCTCCCATCATCTAACAGTGCATTGTTCGTTTTAAAGCCGATGTGCCTCACCTCGTGCCTGCTTGGAAGGGTGCGGTGGGATGCCAGATGGTGGTGTGTAAGAATCAAGACTTTGCTGATATCATTTCTTTTTGTACAGCGAGACAGCCCTTTCTATGTGGGGTCTCTTGCTGCATTTATCAAGAGTTTCCTCTTCATTGTGGAGTGTTAAAATCAATGTTCCTTCCTACATGCTCAGCTGCATCTAAAAGCAAATGCTGACAAAGCCAAGGGCAAGGAGAGAAGAATACATGCAAAGGACACAAGGGTACTATTGAGGTGGACTTGTCATACATGATCAGGCTGGAGGCAGAGGCTTTGATTTGCTGCAATAGCTGGCAGTGTAAGATGATGGATACAAGGTGTGCCTGGACATAGAACTTTAATGCTGTGAGATTGCAGAGGTCTTCTTGAGAGCTCTATGATAAGGGCTCTTTGATAAGGGCTATCAATCTGTGTAATGTGCCCTGAGAACCCCAGGCGCAGACTTGCACAGCACTAAAGCACTAGCAGCACTATAAGGAGAGAGCGATTCCTGGGGAGTCTCATGTTTGGGCGGGGTAGCATGTAAGATGATCCTGAGAAGTGTGTGTGTGTGTATGTGTATATATATATATATATATATATATATATATATATTTGAGGCTTTTGGAATCTGCTTAGATCACATGCTGTGCATAGGCCGACATCTAGTGGAAGCTGCGGAGTATTACAGTTTGTTTTTCGAAACTCGAAAATGGGCGTCAACACAGGGCGTGCCAGTAATACTATCCCTAGTGTGACGTCCACTGTACCCATGATCCCTCACGCGTCTAGGACCCTCAGATTGTTTTTTTCCACCATACTGGTCGGAAGCATTCTGCAGAGTTCCCTGGCCTTAGCCATACTTTTGCAAAATATTGTTATATTTCCCCATTTCTCCACCCCAACGTCGAGTCACCGAACTTCCACATTCGATGCCGGCCCGGAGAAAGAATCGACCGTCAAGAGCTGCGCGACGGATTTGGGCCTCAGAAGGCCTCTGGCCTCGGCCCAGGCCTTGGAAGGCCTCTGCCCTGCATGTAGGGAGAGTGGGGGGTGGACATACTCTACACTCTTTGGTATATAGGTACATTTTTATATATTCCTACACTTATTAGCCCGCTGCCACAAATTGGGTATGGAGGGTACCCCTTTCCAATTTTGCCCCAAGTACAACCGCAAGTACCCTTGGGTTGACAGACACGCCATGTCCAATCTCTGCTTGCCGAGGGACCACCCCGAGGCGAACTGCAAAGCGTGTAGTATATTCAAACCGAAAACACTAAAGGACCGTTCGATCAAGCGTTGGGCCCACCACGCCAGGCGTCAAGAGGCCATGGCAGCTGAGGGCGCCTTCAGCGATGGTAGCGACGCCGTGCTTTCGGACGATGAGGGCAACGTGGCGTCAAGAGACAGCCAAGCACAAGTCCCCGACCTCGGAAGGTCGTCCGGCAAGGCGGCTATGGGGAAACCCCCGGCGACACAAGCGCTACCCACAGTACTTCCACAAAACACATGAAGTCCAACCGAGACTCGAAGTGCACGTCGAGTACTCAGAAAGAGGCACATAGAGAACGGTACGAATTGGTGTCCTCTGGGCGTTCTCGATCTAGATTGCTGCATGACTCCAGGCAACCATCCACTGTTGCCAAGAGTGCCTCGCTCCCCAAGGTAACGGAGGTTCGATCGTCGGAAGAGAAAGCCGACCTCTATCCCCAGACCGCACTCCAGGAGTCGGCGTCAGAAGGCCGCGTAACGGCTGTCCCCGAGTACCAAACCTCCACGTTCGAGAGATAGGGACACTACCCCCGAACCTCAGCGCCAGGCGTCGAAAGGCTCCGAAGGGGCGAAAAAACAGGGTAAACACACTTCCACCCACGGGGAAGGGGGAAAACAACAGAGGAAGCAGTCCCAGCCTCCTACCACACCTCGAAAACATTCTACTCCACATACACAGACGGACAAGTCTCAGTCTTCTGTTATCCCAAAGACAACCTGCTCAAACCAGTAGGTCTAGTCAAGATCAAACGGGGAAAGTAAGAGTCATTCCCAGTTCAAGAGAATGGTCTAGTGATGACATAGACAGAGTAATGTCAAGGATGTCATCATTGGCAGATTTCTACGCCAAGAACCCTGAACACTTTTTCTCTTATATCCCTGACAGGTCTGCACCCTCAGGCTCTAAGGATTCAATACCCCCAAGTAAAAAGTCCCGGGTTGAAGCACCAACACAGTCTTCAGACCCCTTCTGTATACAGCCCTATTCTCAATACCAGGGAGATCCATCCTTTTGTGAGGATCCAGATTTGGGCATGTTGGAAGAACAAACTGGGACGGGCTACTATGGGGATGATGAGGACCAAGAGGAGGAGGAGGAGGAGGAGGATGACCCAGAAACCTACAGGGTAGATTCCCCGGTAGATAAAGAACCCCTGGTTACCGACTCCCCTGTCAACAACCAGCTTCTCTTGAATGAAGTTCTGTCCAGAGCGGCAGAACACTTCCACATTGACACCCAAGGTGCTCAAGAAGAGAGGGACTTTGCCGAAGAGTTAGTGGGAGAAAGGAGACCTGTTGCCCAGGCCATCCCTATCCATAAGTCAATCCAAAGAAGAATAGACCCTTCCCTTGTTAATCCCAATCTCACTACGGCAGTAAACCCCAGAATTGAGAAGCTTTTCATGGCAGCCCAATCAGACCCACTGTACATAAGGGGGCATCTGAAACAAGACTCCCTGGTAGTTACAAACACCCGTAAGAGGGCGGGAACACCCTTGTCATCGTCTGAAGCTCCTCCCGACAAGGAGAGCAAGAAGATTTATGGCTTGGGCAGGAAGGTAACCTCCACTTCCGCCTACCAGGCAAGGATTGCCAACTCCACCACCCTGCTGGCGAGCTACAACTGCCACCAGTGGGAAGAAGTCGCGGCACTCATAGATTCTGCCCCAGAACCCTTAAAAAGCCAATTGGCACGAGTTTCGGCAGAGGGAAGAGCCGTGTCCGGTTGCATTTTAAATGCAACCTTTGATGCCGCGGATAACGCTGGCAGATTGATAGCAGAAAGTACTGTTATCAAAAGGCATGCTTGGTTGCGGCAATCTGGGTTCAAACCCGAAACCCAAGCATCATTAATAGATAAACCGGTGAAGCCGGATCTATTGTTTGGAAAGGCGGTCGAGGACGCGCTGAAAAATGCAAAGGACGAGTATGAGACACTCCAATCCCTAGGCCAACTGACCAATAAACCCCCAAATCAAAGAGGGAATGGCAATTATCGTCGCCCACGTGGACAAAATTCCCAGAGAGGATCAAACTATTCCCAGGGGCAGGGTACACCATGGAACAATAACCAGCAGTCTACCCAGGGTAATGGCAGGGGTAATAAGAGAGGACGTGGTAAAGGTAGAGGCAGCCCCAGTAGAGGCGGCAGCACGCCTCCACCTAAACAGTGACGCTCCGTTCAGGGTGCCTTCTCACGCATCCCCAGTAGGGGGGACTCATTTCCAACTTCACCCAAGCTTGGAAGGGATCACGTCAGACAGATGGGTGCTGTCCACAGTGTCCGCAGGACACTGCATCGAACTGTTAGAGCGTCCCCGAAACCACCCTCCACAACAAAAAATATATTCTTTGGACCACCGGAAGATCCTCCTCGAGGAGATCGGCAATCTTTTACCAAAGGACGCGATAGAACTCGTCCCGGGACATCAGGTAAACAAGGGTATCTATTCAACTTACTTCCTTGTGCCAAAAAAAGATTTGACAATGCGCCCAGTATTGAATTTATGGCCTGCAAACAAGTATGTCAAGCCCCAAACATTTCGCATGACTACTCTCCAAGAAGTAATCCCCCTCCTCCTAAAAAAGGGGGATTACATGGCAACATTGGACATGAAAGATGCCTATTTTCGTATTTCCATGTTCCCAGCGCACAGAAAGTACTTGCGCTTCAAGGTGGACAGTCGGCACTACCAGTTCAAGGTACTGCCCTTCGGGATAGCTTCGGCTCCAAGGGTATTCACCAAGGTACTGGTGGTGGCGGCAGCACACCTACGCAGGGAGGCAATCCCGGTGTACCCTTACCTGGACGACTCGCTCATCACGGGGGAGACCCCAGTAATTTGCAGAACAAACATTCAAAGAACGATCGACCTCCTCTTTGAATTAGGTTTCTCAATAAACGAGAAAAAGTCAAGTCTGGTGCCAAGCACCTCCAAACAGTTCCTAGGAGCTATCCTAGACACGCAAGAGGGGTTGACCTTTCCATCAGAGGAAAGAATTCGGAATATACTGCTTCAAATTCCACAATATCAGGCCGGTCGCCAGATAACGGTGCGCAAAGCAATGCGTTTTCTGGGCATGATGGCATCATGTATTTACCTGGTCCCCCATGCGCGCCTGCGCATGCATCCCATGCAGGAATGGTTGGCGAAACAGTGGTCTCAGGCAAGTGGTCAGTGGGACGATCTAGTGGTCGTTTTGCCAACACTTGTACAAAGCCTTCACTGGTGGACAAGAGAAAATCTGTCCAAGGGGAAACCCTTTTGCGATCCCGAGATACAGATGGTAGTCACAACCGATGCATGCCTGACAGGGTGGGGAGCTCACCATCTCCACCACACAACTCAGGGTCTTTGGTCTCACTCAGTGGCCAAGAATCATATCAACCTGCTAGAGCTTCTGGCAGAATTCAGAGCGCTTCAAGCGTTCGAGCCCTGCCTGTTGAATCTATCAGTGCAGATTCGAACAGAAAGCATTACAGCCATGTTTTACCTGAACAAGCAAGGAGGGACTCGTTCGCCAAATATGTCCAAGCTTGCAAGAAAATGTGGATATGGGCACTCAGACGGAACATCTTCCTGTCATCTCAACATGTTCCAGGGGATCTCAATTCTCTGGCGGATGCTTTGAGCAGAGATCCCCTCCCAGCGGAACACGAATGGTGTCTACACAGTGAAATCGTAGAAGATATCTTCTCTCAGTGGGGTTTCCCCACTATAGACCTATTCGCCACAAGCGAAAACACAGTGCCCAGGATTTGCATCCAGGTTCCCCCAGCCAGACTCACAGGGGGACGCCCTGTGGATGAACTGGTCAGGGATGTTTGCGTACGCTTTTCCACCAACACCTCATCAGGAAGGTGGTCAACAAGATTAACAGAGAATCGAATACGCTCGTCCTAGTTGTTCCCATGTGGGCGAGACAACCGTGGTTCCCACACTTACGCAGACTAGCGGTGTGCGAACCCATCAAACTCCCAGGCTGGTACAACCTACTGTCCCAGCACCAAGGTCAAACAGTGCATCCTCAACCCAACTCAATGAACCTGGCAGCATGGCTCCTGAGGTCATAGATTTCGGACATCTCAAATTACCACAGAGATGTATTGGCATCCTAAAAGAATCTAGGAAGCCAAACACGAGGCACTGCTACTTTGACAAATGGAAAAGATTTGTTATCTGGTGCCAGAATAAGCAAATCAACCCGGTGTATTGCACTCCTTCCACAATTGTCACATACATGCTCCACCTGCTGGATGCAGGACTGGTATTTAACTCACTGAAGGTACACCTGGCAGCGCTGTCAGCATACACCACCTCCCATAACAAAGTGGCATGGTGGAAAATACCAGTGGTTAAAGCTTTCATGGAAGGAGTAAAGCGACTTCACCCTCCTATTTCAAACCCACCACCAGGATGGGACCTTAACGTGGTGCTATCTAAACTCATAGGCCCCCCATTCGAGCCCATGCATAAAAGCAGTCTCAAACATCTGACTTATAAAACAGCCTTCTTAGTAGCAATTACATCTATAAGAAGGGTCCGTCAAATTCAGGCTCTGTCAGTGCAGGATCCATTCTTTACAGTTCATAAAGATAAACTGGTTTTACGTACATACCCTAGGTTCTCACCTAAGTTTATTTCTAAATTCCACGTGAACCAGTCCATCGAGCTTCTGGCTTTTTTCCAAGACCCACAAAACTCGGCTGAGGTGAAACTACACACCCTAGATGTGCGTAGGGCGGTCCTCTACTATGTAAACAAGACCAGACCGCTAAGGAAAACAGACCAGCTGTTTGTCTCCGTAGCTACAGGCAGCGAGGGAGATTGCGTCTCTAAAGGTGCCATCTCTAAGTGGACTGTTAACTGTATCCAGCTGTGTTACTCCCTTTCTGAAAAAACTCTGCCTTTCACGCCAAGAGCCCACTCTACAAGAGGCATTGGGGCCACTCTGGCTTTCATTGCAAATGTACCCCTTGACACCATTTGCAAAGCAGGTACTTGGAGCTCTATTCACACTTTTACTCAGCACTACTGCATTGACACCCATTCCAAGACCGATACTGAAGTGGGACAAGCAGTTCTAAGACATTTATTTGCTCATGACCCTTCTCACATCCCACCTCCTTCTTCTAACACTGCTCGCTAATCTATGCACAGCATGTGATCTAAGCAGATTCCACAAGCCTCAGAAGGGATACATTACTCACCGTAATCGTATTTCTGATGCTTGTATCGGCTTAGATTCACATGCGACCCACCCTTCCTCCCCTCTGAGAGAAGGCGCGTGGATGCTTGTAGTCTTATCTTTCTATCTGCTTGGAGTATCTGTACTCGCGCTACTCCTCATGCTACCTCATGTCAGGAAAAATACAATCTGAGGGTCCTAGAGGCGTGAGGGATCACGGGTACAGTGGACGTCACACTAGGGATAGTATTACTGGCACGCCCTGTGTCGACGCCCATTTTCGAGTTTCGAAAAACAAACTGAATACTCTGCAGCTTCCACTAGATGTCAGCCTATGCACAGCATGAGGTAGTTCCTTGTAATGGCCGATAATGTTTTAGGTGAGAGGGGGTAGGGGTGGGTCCCAGGTATGGACTCATAGTGTGTGAATTGACTGCGGGGGGTGGGGTGCTCGCAGATGTTGGCCAGAATGTTTCCCAGGTGAGCTTGAACTGTTGTCTGGAATGGATGGCCCCGTGGAGACAGGAGCATGGAGGTTGTCATGGGTGTCGTTCAGCAATGGGCAGGTAGTATGCGAAAAGAGACAGGAGGGAAGGGCACTCAGGAATGGGATGGCAAGTGTTGTGCAAGGTGGACAAAAGGTGCACTATGGATACTCAGAAATGGGTAGGTGGGGACAAGGTGCTCTGGATGGACCGAAAATGTGCCATTCAGTCAAAACTAGGCTGTGTAGGTTGTAGGCTGAACAAATAGTGGAAGAGTTAGGCCTGGTGGTTCTAGGCTGGTCAATATGGGTAGAGGTAGCCCTGCAGCATGGTCTAATGTGGGCAGAGGGGAGGGCCTTCAGCAGAGATTCTGATGTGGGCAGCAGGGCAGGCCTGCATTAGAGATTCTGATTTGGGCAGAGGTAGGCCTCCAGCAGGGATTCTGATGTTGACAGAGGTAAACCTTGCAGCAGGTATTCTGGTGTGGACAGAGATATGCCTGCAGCAGGGAATTTGGTGTGGACAGAGGTAGCCCTGCAGCAGGGAATCTGGTGTGGGCGGAGGTAGCCTTGCAGCAGGAATTCTGGTGTGGACAGAGGTATCCCTGCAGCAGGGTTTCTGGTGTGGACAGGGGTATGCCTGTAGCAGGGATTGGGTTTGTGCGCAGAGGTCTGTGGTTTTTCATTGGATAGGTGGACACGTGTTTAATTTGGATCCACCTTTAAGAATATAGAAATTGCTTTGCATTTCTTCCACATTTGCCTATGTCTCTCCCGGCCTTCTCTGTCCCAGTTTTCTTCTATCCTGCCTCTTGTTCTCACGCCCCTCTGCTTATGGGTGGCGTGACTGGGTCGGGTCGGCTGCCTGAAAGGAGAACAGTCGTACTTGTACCGTACCCAACCTGGCCCCATGCCACTTCAGGGACCGGGTCACGGTGACCCGGTCACCCTGCAGCTACCCTGAAAAGCTATAAGGGAACTGCAGCACAGTGCGGGCATTAGGGGAGGTGTGGTATTCGGATAATTACTGAAAAGCTTAGCACTGGCTTAAAAGGTGCTCTGTGTGTATTTTCAACACCTGTGAAACTGTCAAGGCAAAGAGGCCAGCTAGTAATCTCATGACAGCCCACTAGTTTGCACCCCTTACATTCTTTGGTGTGCACCACCGGTCAAAAGGCTGCCGCCAGACCCTAACTGATGTGCATGCATAAAGGGGGCCTAGAAAATGTCCAGGGTTCGAAGGCTCAGAACTGCCCATGTCTCTTATTCTAACCATTAATGGTCAACAGTGGGAATCGCCAATGGTGGAAATTTGGGGGAGAATTGGAGGTTACCTACCTTTTGTAGTCAAGGCCCGTTGCTGGAAGGGAACTTCTAGCTGGAGGGATGTTGAAAAGAATACATTTTAGGACTAGAAACTCTTTTGAAGTATCTTAAATGGGGAAAGTGAACAGAGGCACGTGTGTTCTGCAACCTGTCAGAACTGCCACCCTTAATCCGAAGCTTACCATGCTACGCAGGACAATGTTTCACTGTAGCATGTAAGCTTTACCAGACTAGGCCACACTTTCTTGACAGTAGTAAGGAATTGCTCAGTGGAATAATCCCTGACAGTGGCACTAAAACATTCCTTGCCTGAATGGAAGATTCTAGGAGAGTGCCCTTGCAATGCTACCCACATCCAGACCAGACTGAGCCATTCCTTAGAATGCTGGCATTCCTCTACTTTTGGGGTTCAGCATGTGCTGGGTTTGTCACCTCTGCTGAAAGAATATATGTTTGCTTGAAAGCAATAGTTAGTTAATTACACATTCCTATTTCCTGTAAAGACATGAAGCAGCTTCGGGGGCTCACATTGTAGCCTCTTTCACAAGCACAGTTTTCACCAGAGTGCCTTGATGTGGGGAAGTCGCCTCTGGGGGCTACATCGGTAGGTTCTCATGCTGTGTAACATTCACTCTCTGTAGATTACCCTGCATTCCTGTTGAGGCTCTCCCTTTGTATTCCTATATTACCTCTCACAGTTTTGGGTGTTCATGCAGAGTGGACTAAACAGGGCAGGACAGATCTTCCCCCCTTCCTACACGTGCTCTGGCTCTCTCTGCCAGATTCTCTGCCACCATTCGAATTTGCTTGCAAATATTAAAGCAGATAGTGGGGTGACCATGCATCTTAAGCGGTTGTTACTCTGCTACGACTCACGAAAGTATAGTATAGTGTATGTTTCTTGACCTTGATTCGAGCTTCAACTTCGTTCCTGTACGTGTTCATGGCTCTCCTCGGTCAGTGACTGAAATATACTTTATCCCATGTGCAATTTGCATGTGCTCTGATTAAAAACACACCACTGTTACAAACGTGATTAACCTTTGGCACTCGAAACACCTGTGTTTCTGCTGTGATTATTATCATTTTAAAACTCTCATTGGTCTTTCTTTTGTATCGCTTGCATCCGAAATTGCACAGATGAGCTGGGTGTCTTGTCTTGAGCCACCTCTCCAATATTCACATTACACATTAGACTCAGTCAGGTTTGTGTGTGCAGTATACAAAAAGATATAATGGATCTGGTTGACATACAAATAATAGCAACAGAATGTATCATGCGTACAGAGCGCGCATAAAAAGTATTATTTTTTTAACAAATGTGTGTGATCATCACTCCCTACAAATAAATTGACAGATCATTTTACTCTGTGGTTTGTGTCTGTAGCAAAGTCCCCAAGGTGTCCGCTGTGCCATCCCTCCACACCCCCCCCCCCCCCTCTCCACCACCAGATTTTATGTGTCTCCTACGACCTTTCCGCCAGTGAAGGCTGCTGCTCCGGCTTGGAAGCTCAACGTTGTGCTGACTAAGCTGATGGGGCCCCCTTTCGAAGCTTTGCTTCTGGCACCTCTGAAGTTTCTCTCATGGAAGACTGCTTTCCTAGTGGCCATCACCTCAGCCAGGCGGGTTGGGGAGATTCAAGCACTCTCCTGCAAGCAACTATATATGTCTTTCCATTCTATGAGTGTGGTGCTACGGACCCATCCCACCTTTATGCCAAAGGTTCCTCCTGAATTCCATCTCAACAAGGCTTTGGTTCTACCAGTCTTCTTCCTGAATCCTTTGTCGCCCACTGAGAGGGCGTTACATTCGCTGGACGTTGCTCATGCCTTGAAGTTTTATGTGGCACACACAAAGGGTTTTCAGAAAACTTCACAATTGTTTGTCAATTTTGGACCTGTGAATCAAGGGAAGGCCTGGTCTAAGGCTTCCATCGACAGGTGGCTCTCCAGCTGCATCATGCGCTGTCATCGTCTGGCTAACAAATCTCTTCCCAGCCCATTTCACCAGGGCCATCGCTGCAGCAACAGCGTTTCTCTCTGTTGTGCCCCTGCTCGACATCTGCAGGGTTGCTAAGTAGTGGTCCACACACCCCTTGTGTCGACATGGATTCCAGGGAGAAGTCCCGGGCCGGCCAAGACGGTACTGCGCAACGTTTTTGCTTGAAGTGAGTCTGTTCCAGGGGTAAGTGTATCGGTTCGGTTAAGCCTTGCCACCTCCTGTCGTTGTGTGTATATATGTACTGTTTTTTAATCAAATTCATGAACATGTGAATCCATGCCAGACTCCATGCTGGAGAAGGAACAAGTTACTTACCTGAACTCCTGTTCTCCAGCATGGGTCTGGCATGGATTCACATGTGAACCTTCCCTCCTTCCCCTCTGTGGCTCTTCTTGGTTCAAACTGCCACTTTACGCGCTATACCAAATCTGAAGAGGACCACCCGGGGTGGAGCTTAGGGAGGCGACTGTCATTGGATGGGGCAGTATGACCCAAAGCACAGTTATTGGTTTAGAGAAACGCAGTTTTCAGGCTGAAGCAAAACTGCTTTTCATTTTACAGAGGATTCCCAGCCCGGCAGGGAATTTTCATTAGCATGTGAATCCATGCCAGAACCATGCTGGAGGTAAGTAACTTGTTCCGTATGAGATGTAGACTATCATTAAAGAAAATAATGAGATATTAATAAACCTCTCGTGTGCTGTTGAATGAGAGTAGTGACTGACTGCAGGGTGTTGTTTACTCTCTTTGCTGCCACAGCCCTTACTGTGGGGGTCTTGGTTAATGGTTGTACAGTCATCGACATGGGGTTGTACAAAAACTCTTCGAACAGCTGTTCAGATACTTATTTGTTGCACCCTGCCACCAGTTTCAATCTCTCCAAAAAGAACATTTTGAAGAATTGAAGCATTGCAGATTTCTTTTTCATTCCTGTCACTCACTAAACATCTTTTTACAGCTCATTCAGATGTGCTTGTCCGCATGGCAAATGCAGATCTAAAATGGTTCTAGACCCAGCTAGCCAGTCAAAAAAGAGAAAAAAGGAAATTGGAATCCAGATGGGTAAAACAGCCAACCACTGAAAACAAGAATAAGTGGAATGAAGCAAACTCACGGTACAAACAAAACATAGCCATAGCCTCAGCCTCAAACTCCTCGAGCAAGCTCTTTGGGTTTTTCTGGGGATCTCAGAATCTGTTTTATCCCTTCTGGCTCAACCATCACAGAATGAGTGTATATAAGTACAGGAGGCCTTTATGGCAAAAACCTTGAAGGCAAGAGGAACAATTAGGAAGAATCAAGTCCTAATACCGGATAGAGAAAATCTAATGATTGACCCATCGGAGCAAGAAAAGGCAGAGAAATTTGAACTCCTACCCATCAAGACCAACAATATGCGTTCTATTCTAGCATCCTGTGCAGAAAATATACTAACCCTGCGAGAATATTTATTTTTACATTTTTATAGCGCACAGACAATCCTTGGATATCGCGGCGCTGTTACTTGTGCGGAACATAGTTACAAAGAAATGGTATTGCATGTTAGTCATATACATAGCATACATTTATACATTCTTATCTTGCAGGAATAGATCCCAGGTTTGATGGGGAGTGATCAGTGGTGCTTATGTGAAGAGCCGCGTTTTCACTGCTTTGCGGAATGCCAGATGAGTTTTCTCATTGTTGGGGTGGTGGCACGGCGTTCCATTGCAGGGCTGCTAGGTAGGGGAAGCTTGCGCCTCCTGCTCTGGCTCTCTTGATTTTAGGTACTGTGAGCATGTTTGTGTAGGGTGTTCTGGTCGGTCTTGTGGAAGAGGTAAGGTGAATTATTTCCAAGAGGTAGGGAGGGGCCGTTAGGTGGATACACTTATGGGTCAGGGCAAGGGCTTTAAAGATTACTCGCTGTTTGACTGGGAGCCAGTGCGCCTGTTTCCTGGCAGAAGTGATGTGCTCCCTTTTGGGGATGCCAATGGCTGCGCGCCGAGCATTGTTTTGGATGATTTGTAGTTGTACCATGTTTTTTGCAGACGTACCCAAGAAGAGGGCATTACAGTAATCTAGTCTAGATCCTGTAATAGCTCTTGCAATGGTAATGCAGTTATCCTCGGGAGTAAAGGTCTGGCTATGTTCAAGAGTTTGGCATGGTATGCTGCCGAAGAGGCAATGGTGTTGACTTGGCTAGTCATTGATAGGTTAGAGTCAAAATAGAGCCCCAGTGTTTTCACTGAGTCAGCAACTGGGATTCTAATGCAATCAATGATGAAGTGGCTGAATTGTGAGTAGAGGTTCTGGAGTGCTTCTGTGGAACCTACCAGGAGCAACTCAGTTTTGTCAGCGTTCAGAGTCCATTCGCCGCCAACCATGCTTGGATGGTGGTGTAGATGTTGTTGGGGGTCCTGCAGTCAGTATCGTAGTCTCCTGTCAGTGTGAGGAGGATCTGAATATCGTCCACGTAATTGGTGTACGAGATACCCAGTGAGTCGAGAATGTGGAAGAGGGGGGCGTGTAAAGATATTGTAGAGGGTGGGCGAGATGCAGGACCCTTGTGGTATGCCGCATAAAATGATAGTAGGCAAGGCTGAAAAGATTTGCACGGCCCTTCCTTGTAAGAAAGATGAGATCCTGGCAGTGGCTTTAGGTGAGAACTTGGCTGTGGCGGTTAAGTGGTGGCATAGGACATTGTAATCTAGATTGAATGCTGCAGAGAGATCAAGGAGAAGAGGTGGTTTACCCGAGTCTCTTGCATCATCCATCTGATTTTTCAAATCAAGTAGGGCTGTCTCAGTCCCGTGCCCTGGACGGAAACCTGATTGACGTAGCCTAAGAAGTTTGTTCTCCTCAATAAATTGTTGTACCTGTAAGTAGGCAGCTTTGTCCAATATTTTCAGCAGAAAAGGAACAGGGGTAATTGGCCTGTAGTTATTGGGTGAGGTGAGGTCTAGGGTGTTTTCTTTTTTTTTATGAGGGCGGACCCATGCTTCCTTGAGGCAGGAGGGAAACCTCCCGGTGGCAAAGGATGTGTTCACGAATGCTGTAAGAAATGTGTTGAGGGTGCTGGCGCAGACCTTGATGATTACGACAGGGCAAGTGTCTCCTTTGCAATTAGATGGCTAAATGGATTTCATGATATTGATAATGTCTTGTTCCTCAATTTCCTTGAAAGAGAAGGATGTGGAGGTGTCCGAGGGTGATGGTAGCGTATAGACTGGGAGGGGAGTATTCGTCAGGGTCTGTCGGGTTGTCTAGATTTTAGTTTGGAGGGTGTTGAGTCTGCTGATTATAGCTGCTTGGATTCCATCGCACCAGGTCTTATCTTAGGTGAAGTTCTGTTGGGGGGGTGGGGGAGTTTCTAAGTCCCTAAAGTTGGAGAAGATCTCTTTGGTGTTAGATTGTGCTTCACGGATACTGGTTTCAAAAGAGATAGCTTTAGAACAGATGATTGCTTTTTTGCACTCTTTGGAGCGGATTTGGAAATCTAGTTTTGCTGCATCCGTGTGGGTTGTTTACCATAAGGATAAGGCTGCACGTTTCTTAGATGGGAGTTTGAGGTCGGTGGTGAACCAGGCATTGGTGTGGCTGGTAGATTTAGCTTTCCGGGGTTTTAGTGGAGCGATGGCTTCAACTGCTGATTTGATGTCCTTGTCATAGCTAAGTGTAAGGATCTCTGTGGCGGCCGAAAAAGGGGGCCTGAAGGCTGGTCCTAATAGATAATTAGTCTTTCCTTAGTGAGCTTGCAGGAGCTTCTAGAGAGTGCTCGAGGCAGGGGTGGCGTAGGGAGTTGTTTTTTTCCTTGCAATACAGCTATTGAAGTGAATAACATGGTGGTCAGACCGTGGGATGGGTGCGTTGCCAGTGATAGTAAGGGGGGCAGTTGTGCTGGGCTATCCAGTCAAGGGTGCGGCCTTGAATGTGGGTAGGGCCAGTGATAGAGTTGCTGAATCCTAAGGTCTCAAGCACAGTGTTTAGTGACTTGGCTGCAGGGTCTTTTGCGTCATTGAGGCCCAGGTTGAGGTCACCCAGTAAGATGGCTTTGGTAGATTCTTTGAGATTGTTGGAGAGGAGGTGGATGAGGGCTGTCTTGAAGTCACCTACGGGTCGGTAAACAAGATTCATGGAGAGGTTGATTTTAACGAGGTGGTAGTCGCTATTGTTGTTTGTCTTTGTCAGTCTTTCTGATAGAGATGGAGTCTTTAGCAATCAGAGCTACTTCTCCAACTTTGGTTGGACAGTCCTGTCTAGTGATTGTGTAACCTGGAGGTATGGCTAGGGATAGAGCAGGACCTGAAGCAGCTTTGTGTAGCCATGATTCTGTTATCATGAGGATGTCATGGTTATGAAACAATTATGTATAGGCACGTTAAAATGCCATATCATATCATATCATGGGTAATGATGAGGTCATGTATATCCAAGGCGTGGGCATTGATGGATCGGGCATTGATCAGTGCTCATTTCAGGTGTGAATTGTCCCCAATGCTGGTGGTAGTTGTGGCTTGAGTAAGGGGAGGGGGGCATACAGGTAACAGTATCCAAAGCGACTTTGACATTATTTACAGAAGTCATGGCATTAGCAAAGTGTGGCATACAGGTAGCATCAGTAGCGGTATTCACATTAATAGTGGAATTCAAGTCACAGGCAATGTGCGACATATGTGCAACATCAGTAGCGGTATTCATATTATTTCTAGTGGTCATGTCATTAGCACTGTGGGGCGTACAGTTAGCATCAGTAGCGGTATTCACATTAATAGTGGAATTCAAGTCACAGGCAATGTGGGGCATATGTGCAGCATCAGTAGTGGTATTCACATTATTTCTAGTGGTCATGTCATTAGCACTGTGGGGCGTACAGGTAACATCAGTAGCGATATTCCCATTATTAGCAGTATTCAAGTCATAGGAAATGTATTGCAACACAGAGAAACCTTCATACCATTTTTTACACGAATGGTAAACGCATCCTTTCGAGATAGCCACATCCCAGACGATATTAAAATAGTCACTGTAACGCCATTGGTAAACAAAAAGCCAGGTTTGGACCACAAAGATCAGAGAAATTTACGGCCAATTACAAACTGCAATTTTTTTATTGAAGATTCTCGATAAAGCAGCTACACTGCAGATGCAACCCTTTATGGAAGCCAATAATATCCTGCAGAAACAACAATCGGGTTTCAGGATGGCTCATAGTGCTGAAACAGCTATGCTGGACCTTCAGAGACATGTGCATAGTATCATGGACAAAGGCAGGTCGGGCATCCTAGTGATGCTAGACCTGTATGCGGCCTTTGATTTATTAGACCACAAGCAGCTAATATGGTCATTGGATCAGATGGGAGGCTGCTCTTAAAGGACAACAAAATGGGTCCTCTTTCCTGGCCAACCGGAGATCTAAAATACACTGAGGGGAATACTTCTCACCCTTGGCCACCATTGACTGTGGAGTGCCTCAGGTGGCCAGTTTATCCCCTCTGCTTTTCAACCTATATTTGAGATACTGCTGCAGAGTTCTTGACAACCTCTGAGCTTTCTTTACAAATTAGGCTGATGATACGCATCTGGTGATGGAACTGAGTGGTAACCATGAAATCGGTGCCTGTAAACTTGAGATAGTTTACAACCTCATAGAGACCTTGATGACATCCAGTTGGATGTGTCAAAACGGGAATAAAACGGAGCTAATCATTTTTGGATCACAACAGGCTCGCGCCAAATTAGGCAAGGAATACGAGACATTTCAGATTAGAAACTCCCCGACGCGGGTCCTTGAAAAAGTAAAGACCTTGGGCATCCTCCTGGAAGCATCAATGGGTGCAGATTCCCATGTAGGCAACATGAACAAAAAATGTCAATATTACTTGCAACTGTTAAGTCACATTAGGCCTCAGTTGAATGACAAAAATAGAACCACCCTAGCCAGGGTTACGATTCTGTCTAGACTGGACTACAGGAATGCGTTCAAGTTTGGAGACAAGGGGTGCATTACAAGATACCAGATTATTCTGAACAGTGCAGTAAGGATGTTAGGCAGAAACCTGTGCAGTTCCCTCTGGGACCACTGCAAAAGATTTAAGTCTACAGTGTTGGCAGTAAACCCACTTCTCCAGCATGGGGTCTGGCATGGATTCACATGCTCATGAATATTCCCCGTCGTCAGGCTGGGAATCCTCGGTAAAGAAAAAACCAGTATCAGTTTCGTTTCTGATCTGTCTTTCGTAGTAATAACCAATCACTGGTCTCTGCGTCATACTGACCACAGCCAATGACTGCCCTCTACCTAAGCACCGCCTCCGGCAGCCATCTTCAGATTTTTACCGCACGTTCATGTGTTGGGATCCTCGTGCTATTGCTCTCGAGCGTTGGTGCTATTTTTCGCGCTTTTTCACAAAAAAACTTCGATTCTTTCGGTCAAAAGAGCCTCAAGCTCCACCGATCCTATATCCGATCTACGGGGACCCGTGTCGGATTCATCTGTGCCCCTCAAGGGTGAAGATTTCGTCGAGCTACACTTCGGAGGACTCCAGAAGCTTCTCAGGCCCGATCTCGGAGATGGCCCAGGAGAAGGGAAGCTCGACGCCCGGAAAGCTGTTCAGGGTCTCCCTGGATGCCAGCTGCAGAACGTCTTCAAGGAGGACGAACACTCTTTCTGCCTTTACTGCCTTCATGAGGACAGGACGCACGTGGAGAAGGACTGTGCGTTTTGCGGCAACATGTCGGAACGGACCATGAAGGACCGCCATCAACGTCTCGCCAACTGGCTGGAGGGTAAGAGCCCGTCTGGCGAGAAGAAGAAGAAATCCGAGCGGTCTTCTAAGACCTTTGAGGGCGCCCCGGCGACGGGGGCCCAACATAAGGCCAAGCACCGCGAGTCCGCTGGCACCGGGAGCGCCGAACGGTCGGGCTCTACGGGCGCCAGGCAGGGCGCACCCTCCCCGGCAACATCAACCACGAGCCAACGCTCTGGGTCGGGTAAGAGGAAGGCCGAGCACCCGGCGAAGCTCCTGGAGAGGCCCCGGTCGAGCTCTAAGGCAGAGGAGGAGCGTGGCAGTGCCCCCTCCCTCAAGGATAAGGCGGTGAGCGCACCTAAGGTGGTGAAGGCCTTGATCCATCCGACCAAGCCCTCTATCGAAACGGTCGCGGCGGCCCTGGCTCGGCCTGTGGTGGCTGCACCAGTGGTGGCGACCTCAGGGCCCAGAATCTCCCTGCCTCCTCGGAGGGAGTCTTCCTTTGTGCCCATCGATAGGACCCCCGTGAAACCCTCCGTGGGGAAGAAGAAGGGGGGGCAGGGCGTCGTCGTAGAGTCGGCCTCAACCTCAGAAGAGGAACTGATCGAGGTCTTAAGCCACGGCCTAGGCGTGGAAGAAGGCCAGCCCGTCGGAATGGACCCCGACGCAGGTGACGACGACGACATCGTCGAGGATACCGACGGGGCCCCTGCTCGCCCGTCGGATTCCCCTCTGCCAGCGCCGCAAGACAACTCGGCGGCCATTTTGTTGGCCATACAGTCCTTATGCTCCGAGATAAGGACGAGGCTACCGTTACCGACGGAGGAACCTCTCCCGTCGGGGGATCCAGAACCGGGACCTTCTGGTGTTCCCCCCACCAAGAAAAGAAGGATCCATCCACCACCTCCTTTTCAACCGTCGCGCCCCGTCCAGCCCTCCTCCCCGTCCACCCGAGGGGATGATACGGGGACTGACACGGCAGCGACGGGTACGGACGACGAGGCATACGACGAGGATTTTCCGTCGTCGCCTCCCACCAGGGCTTCTCCGCCCGACGAGATCGGATCTTTCCACTCCATGATCTCCAGGGCTTCCGAGCTTTTCCAACTCTGCCCTGAGGAGAAGAAAAAGGAAGGCTTCCTTTATCAGCGGCGCGAGGCCAAGAGGAAGACGGTCCTCGCAGTGCCTCTGTTGGACGACATTTGGGATGAGGGCCTTTCCCTCCTCAAGAACCCTTCCACGACGCCAGCGAGAAGAGACCGGTACGAGAAAAAGTACCGGGTCCCGGACACGGCCCCCCTATGCCTCCGGGCGCAGCCTACCCCGGACTCCGTCGTCTCCGCGGCAGCCAGGAAGAAAGCGGGGGGGGGTGCGGCCTCCACGTCGACTTCCCCGCCGGACGGCGAGGGAAAGAAATTGGATGCTATGGGACGTAGAGTCATCTCGTCGGCAGCGACGACGATTAAAGCGGCCAACGCCTTGGCTATCGTGGCCCGCTACGACAGGGAGCTCTGGTACAAGATGGCTCCCCTGCTGGATTTTCTGCCGGACGACAAGAGGGCGGAGGCCCTTGAGATCCTGCAGGAAGGTGAGGTGGCTTCTGACCACGCCATCACCGTGGCGACGGACATCGCCGACACTGGGTTCCGCCAGCTGGGCAACGGCGTTTGCGTTCGACGTCGTGGATGGCTCAAAGCTACGGACTTTCGGCAGGACGTCCAGACCAGAGTCCTGGACATGCCTTTCGACGGGAACAACCTGTTTGGGAAGACAGTGGACGATTCCCTTCAGGCCATCAAGGCAGACACTGAGACGGCCCGGGCCCTTGGAGTCCTGCAGCAACGACGGACGCCCTTTCGGAGCGGCGGAGGCAAGGGCGCCTCCAAAGGTTCCGGCGGCGGTTTCGCTTCCTACCGTCAAGCGGCCCGCTCGTCGTCGCAAGAGGCCTACAGAGGACGAGGCAAGTCTAGCGGACCCCGCCGTCGTCGCCAAGGAGGTCAAGGCGGCAAGGCCGCGTCCAAGCAGGATTGAACCGGCCGTGGGGTCGGGCCCCCACCGAAGCACCCCGGTGGGAGGCCGGCTGGCGGGCTTCGTCAGCGTGTGGGAGTCCATCTCCACCGACCGTTGGGTGCTGGACGCCCTGGCCCGGGGCCACGCGCTCGAATTTCAAAGAAGGTGCCCGCGCGTCCCCCCCGTGGCCAGGAAAGAACTTCACGTCCCTCAACTTCTCCGGGAGGTAAAGGCGATGCTCAGAAAGGGCGCCATCGAACTCGTCCCAAAGAGGCTTCGGGGCTCCGGAGTCTACTCGCGATACTTCCTCGTGAAGAAGAAGACGGGAGGATGGCGCCCCATCCTGGACCTGCGACGTCTGAACAAGTTCATCAAGGCGCAGAAGTTCCGGATGGTCACCCTCCAGCACGTCCTGGGTCAGCTGGAGGAAGGAGACTTCCTATCGTCGTTGGATTTGGAGGACGCCTACTTCCACATTCCCATCCTAAAGGGGCACCGAAAATTCCTCAGATTCGTGGTCCAAGGGCGTCATTACCAGTTCAAAGCCCTTCCCTTCGGACTACGGTCGGCACCCAGGGTTTTCACCAAGTGCCTCGCACCGGTGGCGGCGCAGCTGCGCCGCGAGGGGATTCACGTCTACCCCTACCTGGACGACTGGCTCATCCGCGCCAAGACGAGGGAGCTCGCCGTGGTCCACACGGCAAGGACCGTCCAACTCCTCACGGACCTGGGATTCTCCGTGAACTACGCCAAATCCCACCTGGTACCCGCGCAAGACGCTCTGTTTCTGGGAGCGAGGCTCGACACAGTGTCCCTTCTGGCCTCCCCGTCGGAGGAGAGGACCAGGACCATCTTGGGCAAGGTGCAACGGATGTTGGTGGCCGACGCGGCCAAAGTGAGGTCCATCAAGTCCCTCCTCGGGATGATGTCTTCCTGCATCTACCTCATTCCCATGTGCAGGCTCCGGATGCGCCCGTTGCAAGAATTCCTGGATGCGCGCTGGATCCAGACGACGGGCAGCTTCGAGGAAAGGATCAAGCTCGACAAGAGTTTCCGACGAGCGATACGGTGGTGGGGCACCCGCGCGCATCTGACGGCGGGCATGGACTTCCAGACCCCAGCCCACCAGGTGACTGTGACCACGGATGCCTCCCTAGAAGGGTGGGGAGCGCACACCGAAAATCTGCACGCAAGGGGACTCTGGCTCCCGACGGAGAAGTCCCTGCATATCAACGTCCTGGAGCTCCGTGCAGTGTTTTGGGCCCTCAGGTCCTTCCTTCCGTCCCTCAAGGGCAAGGTGGTGAGGATCTTCACCGACAACACCACCACCATGTTTTACATCAGGAAACAGGGCGGAACCAGGTCCCCAGCGCTGTCCAAGGAGGCGCAGGACCTGTGGCATTGGGCCGTCGCCCAAGGGATTCTTCTGGTGCCGTTTCATCTGGCAGGGATAAAAAACACCATTGCCGACTCACTCAGCAGGGAGCTGCGCTCGTGCCACGAGTGGGAACTACGGCAGGATCTGGTGGATCGCCTCTTCCGACGGTGGGGCACACCCCAGATCGACCTGTTCGCGACGGCGACGAACACCAAGTGCCGGAGGTTCGCCAGCAGGTTTCCCCAGACGAGGAGCATGGGCGATGCTTTCTCGTTCCCCTGGGAGGGCCTGTTCCTCTACGCGTTCCCTCCCTTGCCTCTACTAATCCGGCTCGTCAACCAGCTCAAGAGGTCACGGTGCAGGATGATCCTCGTCGCACCTGCGTGGCCGAGGCAGATATGGTTCCCGGACCTTCTGGATTTGTCAGCGTCCCCGCCGATCAAGCTGCCGGCGGACGCGGATCTACTCTCCAGGGAAGGAGGCGCCATCCTCCACCACGACCCGAAGTCGCTGAACTTGCAGGCCTGGCTCCTGCAGCGCTAGAGTTTGGAGGATACGACATACCGGCCGATTGCAGAGAGGTTCTTGCAAAGGCCAGGGCGTCCTCGACTCTTAAATGCTACGGACACAAATGGAAGAGGTTCTCTGTCTGGTGCCACGCACAGAAGATTAACCCTCTACGGATTACGGCTCCCCAAGTACTGCCGTACCTGCTGACGCTGGCCAAAGCTGGTCTGGCACACGCGTCCATCAAGATTCATCTTGCTGCGATCTCCAGATACACCAGAACCACGGGCCGGACGTCCTTGTGGTCTCATCGTCTGGTGAAAGAGTTCACGAAGGGACTGTTCAGATCGTTCCCGCCGGTGAAGGCTCCGGCCCCGGCGTGGGAGCTCAACGTGGTGCTAACCAAGCTCATGGGACCTCCGTTCGAGCCTCTGCACTCGGCCCCGTTGAAGTTTCTATCGTGGAAAACAGCTTTTCTCGTGGCCATCACCTCCGCACGACGAGTGGGAGAGATCCAGGCCCTTTCCTGCAAGGCCCCGTACTTGACTTTCCACGACACGAGGGTAGTGCTCAGGACGCACCCCTCCTTCATGCCCAAGGTACCGTCGGACTTCCATCTCAACGAACCCTTGGTGTTACCTGTGTTCTTCCCGTCGCCTTTGTCGCCGGCTGAGAGGACTTTGCACTCGCTGGATGTAGCTAGAGCGCTGAAGTTCTACGTGGACCGCACGAAGGGTTTTCGGAAGACGTCACAACTCTTTGTGAACTTTGGACCTGTCAATCAGGGGAAGGCTCTCTCGAAGGCTTCCATCTCCAGATGGCTCTCCGGCTGTATCATGTACTGTCACCGGTTGGCAAACCGACCGCTGCCTGGCCGTCCGAGAGCCCATTCCACCAGAGCGATCGCAGCTACCACGGCGTTCCTATCTGGTGTGCCCCTGCTGGACATATGCAGGGCTGCTACGTGGAGGTCGACGCACACCTTCACGAAATTCTACTGCGTCGACCGGGATTCCAGGGAGGAGTCCAGGGTCGGCCAAGCAGTGCTGCGCAACCTGTTCGCCTGAGGTGAGCCTGGTGAGGAGGTAAGATGCTTAATGTTGAGTTAATGTGATGCTTAATGTTGAGCCTTTGCCACCTCCCGTGGTTGTGCATGTGTGTACTGCTATGTATTCTTTATTCATGAGCATGTGAATCCATGCCAGACCAGGAACAAGTTACTTACCTGTAACTGTTGTTCTCCAGCATGGGTCTGGCATGGATTCACATGCGAACCCTCCCGCCTACCCCTCTGCGGCTCTTCACTTGGTCATACTGCCACTTCACGTGCTTCCAAATCTGAAGATGGCTGCCGGAGGCGGTGCTTAGGTAGAGGGCAGTCATTGGCTGTGGTCAGTATGACGCAGAGACCAGTGATTGGTTATTACTACGAAAGACAGATCAGAAACGAAACTGATACTGGTTTTTTCTTTACCGAGGATTCCCAGCCTGACGACGGGGAATATTCATGAGCATGTGAATCCATGCCAGACCCATGCTGGAGAACAACAGTTACAGGTAAGTAACTTGTTCCTTGGTAGCAGTCTGTACCACACAGATTCACTGTGGTAGCTGTGGCTGAGCAGTCAGACTTCCCTCAAGAAGAGTTAGGCAGTATACAGAGGATACATAATAGGTACAGAGGCCCAGTAGCACAAGCAAACACTGACCAGAGCTAGGTGTAAAAGTATAGACTTATTTATTAAAGGTACACTCATAAATTACACTAGCACAATAGAAAAGATAAGAAAGTCAAACACAGTTACTATTACTCATATGTACATCCCTAATCATTCTAAGTTACCCCCACTTATTTCCAAACAGAGGTGAGCGCTTAACGTTAGATGACACTCCAACAAGTATTACCAAAAGGGAGGGAAAAGGCAGAAGTAAAGAGAGCAGTAAGGTAAAACACTCTTCACATAAGGTTAGCACAGACAGTCAATGGTGGAACAAGGAGAATTAGTTCGGGGCCCGCTTTAGAGGGAGCCAGGTGAAAAATATGCCCAAGATCACACAATGTCATCAGTCTTTGCAGGTGAGAGAAAATGGTTTTACTACGGTTCTAGAAAGTTTAGTTAGGGTGTCCCAGACCTACCCAGGTTCGAGAGCCGAGGGCTAAATCTACCCCGTACAATCTGTGGCAAGGGAGGCCGGGCGGAACACAGTACCTTTAAAAGTGGAAAGGATCCTCCAGCGGTGGTAGTTGTTCCTGGTAGTGGGTGTAAGTCGCGGCGTCGTCCAGGGGAAGAGGTGCTCCCGGCGTGGAGGAAAGCTGCAGATCGTTGCACTACCAGGGAAGAGACCAGCCGTGGAGTTTTCCGGTCACAAAGGATTTGTACCCCTCTTTCGCGGTTGAGGTAAAAAGTGGTATCCCGGTTGCCAGGGTGCTTGGCACAGGCAAGGCGGCCACGAGTTGCTTCGGGACGGCGAAAAGAAGGCAGCAACTGGTTTTCCCCACCAGTTAAGGGAAGAAGACTCTCTGGCGGGAGATCTCCTCTGTCGTCGGGAAAAGTGGTGAGACGGTTCTGCAGGGCTTCACCGGTGGTATCGTCTCGGCAGGTCGGCTCGGCTTCTCCCTCTTCGGCTTCTTAGGTCCTGTGGCGACTTCTGAAGTTCCAGTCCCCAAAGCCCTGCTTTTATGCAGCAAACCCCCATTTACCCAGCCTAGCTGTCACTCAAACATGCTAAGTGGTGAGCCGGCCGGCTCACCACTTGGGCCAATCAGGACGGAGTGCGACTTGAGTTACCAAGGTAACTCAGTCCAGGGTGCCTAAATCCCACTCCACCCCTCCTAAGTACCCCAGACAGAATGGCACCACTTTGGAGGGCTTCTGTGGAGAAGCCCGCCAAAAGTGGAACAAAGGGCTCCACTTTGGGTCAGAGTTACAGAGGTGAACACCAACGCCATTTTAGAATCAAGTTTTGGCAAAAAATACCAACCGGAGTTATAATAACAAAGAAATAACCCGGCGGTATGTTCAAGGCTACCGTAAATAAATAAATAAAGGTATTAGCCTAAAACAATGGGAAATCCCATAGGAAAATATTCGCGGTTGAATATAAAAAGTAGTTTCCACTGCCACCAGCCAAAACTCGATGAGGGGGGACGGAGACGTGCCCCCTCGACTAACAGACCCCGGGGCAATGGAATTGCCCCAGCCAGTACGTCCACAATATGATGGTTTGTACTGGTTCTGTTCAGGATTGGAGACTAGTAAAGTCAATGGTGACTTTACAGACCCTGGGAAACAGTAGTCAGTCCCAGGGTATGGAGTCTATGTTGGGGGGTCCCTAGGACACCCCTGGGTTACGGCACTGAGGGTGCTGTGTAACCCATCTCACAAAAACACATGAGGCCCTATGGAGTAAAAGACCCCATAGCCCATTCAACACAAGGCAAACCAAAGAAACACACTCCAAACATGTCCAAGAGTGAGGGTACAAGAATCTCACTCTTGGCAGGAGAAAAAAATAAACCCCAAAAATCCAGCAAAGCTGCTGGGGGACTCACTAGGTTAGGAAATTCAGCCTAAACAGAGAATTCTTCCTAACAAAGGATTAAGAAGAAAACCAGGAGGGAGCACATCACAGCTGACAGAAAGGTACTGCACTGGCTTGCTGTCAACAAACGGATTGCCTTCAAGGTTCATCAATGCCTTCATGGCAGGTCCCCTGCTGATCTGAGAGATAGTCCACTACACCCCAGGCTGATCACTAAAATCAGAATCTGCTGACCCAAACGTCTGCCCACCCTTTGTGTTCAAACGGGCTTGCCAGGTCATTTCCAGTAAGAACTGCCCAAATTTGGAATGGATTACCAAAGGCAATCAGACTAAAACTTGAGAGCAACTATGTAGTCTTTAGAAAAGCGCTAAAGACAGCAATCTTTAGATAATTTCAGCAGATCCTAGCATAGTCAATAAACCTGTCAAATGTCTAACTTTTTGTTGTCCTTGTCTAAATGTATGCGCCCTGATGCCTGCGGGCTTCGGCGCAATAGAAATAAATAAAATGGCATCAATGTGTAGAGATTAACATGAAATGCAAGTAACAAATGGGTTTCTTGTTAGTCTGACATGCACATCTTGCTTTTGTTCTTAGGTGGAACTAATCAATAATGGTGTAAATGTTCCAGTCACTCCTCAGAATGTTTACGAGTATGTACGAAAGTATGCAGAGCACAGAATGCTAGTAGTTGCGGAACAGCCACTTCATGTAAGTATGATTTGCCATCTGCTTAGTGCTTTGCTGTATAATAAGCCAATGCCAAATTGTATAGTGCTTACTAATTTCCTGAAATTCTCATCACTGTTCGTCTTTACAATACTATGTTATAAAAAAGATTCACTTAATACGTCTATGATTTTCTCAATGCTGTTCTGCATTTCAAACATAGCTTTTTATTTATTTGTACACTTAGTCCTCCATGGCTGTTTACATTTTAAGTGCATTTCTAAATCCTTGACCCCTACACTGCCATCTAGTCACATTTCTTTTTAATCAATTAGGTTCTCTCACAGATAACTCATTGTTAGGCAGAAACCTGTGCAGTTCCCTTGGGGAACACTGCAAAAGATTTAAGACTACAGGTAGAGCAGTAAACCCCTTTGGTAGCAGTCTGTACCACCCAGATTTACCTGGTAGCTGTGGCTGAGCAGTCAGACTTCTCTCAAGAAGAGTTAGGCAGTATGTAAAGTATACACAATATGTACCAAAACACAATAGCACAAGCAAACACTGACCAGAGCTTGGTTTCAAAAGTATATAGTTATTTATTTAAAATACACATAAGTTAAAAACACTCTAGCAAAAATATAGTAAAAGCACTTCAACACAGTTATAATGAAAGTAGATTCAATCCTTTCTCCTATCTAGACAACTCTAGGTAAAACACCACTTAATTAAAACAGAGGTGAGTGCTTAACGTTAGATGACACTCTAGTAGTTTCCAAGAAAGGGAGAGAAAAAGCAGAAATGGGTTAGACACACCACTCTAAGGTCCAGAGCACTTGCAATAGGCTTACAGAAGAATAAAGTCACAGGTGAGCAAAAGTCACTAGGCAGGGCCCACTCTTAGAGTAGCCGGAGCGAAAATGTGCCCAAGATCACACTGTTAGTTAGAGATTCAAAGTCTTGCAAAGAGTCAAAAAGAGGTTAGAGTGGCTCAGAAAGTTTAGCCAAAGTGTCCCAGGCACTCCCAGGTTCGAAAGCCGGGGACTAAATCTACCCCGTACAGTCGGTAGCAAGGGAAGCCAGGCAGAACACAGTACCTTAAGCGGAAAGGATCCTCCAGCGGTGGCAGTTGTTCCAGGCAGTGGCAGCAGGGCTCGACGTCGGTCAGGGGAGAAGAAGTTCTCGCTGAAGAGCAGAAGAAGAGGGTCGTTGCACTGCCCGGGAAGAAACCAGCCGCGGAGTCCTCCGGTTAAAGGGTTGGTGCCGACTTTCGCGGTATGGGGGTAAAGTGTGGTATTCCGGTTGCCGGGGTGCTTGGCACAGGCAAGGCGGCCACGAGATACCTCAAAGAACGGAAAGAAGGCGAAAACTGGTTGTCCCCACCAGTCAAGGGAAGGAGCCACTCCGTTAAGAGTTCTCCTCGGTCGTCGGGAAAAAGTGGTGAGACGGTTCAGCAGGGCTCCACCGGGTGGTGTCGTCGAAGCAGGTCGGCTCAGCTCTTCCCTCGTCGGATTCTTGGTCCTGTGGCGACTTCTGAAGTCCCAGTCCCCAAAGCCCTGCTTTTATGCAGCAAACCCCCATTCACCCAGCCTAGCTGTCACTCAACCATGCTAAGTGGTGAGCCGGGCGGCTCACCACTTGGGCCAATCAGGACGGAGTGCGACTTGAGTTACCAAGGTAACTCAGTCCAGGGTGCCTAAATCCCCCTCCACCCCTCCTAAGTACCCCAGACAGAGTGGCACCACTTTGGAGGGCTTCTGTGGAGAAGCCCGCCAAAAGTGGAACAAAGGGCTCCACTTTGGGTCAGAGTTACAGAGGCGAACACCAACGCCATTTTAGAATCAAGTTTTGGCAAAAAGTCCCAACCGGAGTTATAAAAATAAATATATAAACCGGCGGTATGTTTAAGGCTACCGTAAATAAATAATTAAATGTGTTAGCCTAAAACAATGGGAAATCCCATAGGGAAATATTCGCGGTCGAATATAAAAAGTAGTTTCCACTGCCACCAGCCAAAACTCGATCAGGGGGGACGGAGACGTGCCCCCTCGACTAACAGACCCTGGGGCAATCGAATTGCCCCAGCCAGTACGTCCACAATATGATGGTTTGTACTGGTTCTGTTCAGGATTTAAGACTAGTAAAGTCTTTGGTGACTTTACATGCCCTGGGAGACAGTAGTCAGTCCCAGGGTATGGAGTCTATGTTGGGGAGTCCCTAGGACACCCCTGGGTCACGGCACAGAGGGTGCTGTGTAACCCACATCACAAAAATACATGAGGCCCTATGGAGTAAGAGACCCCATAGCCCATTCAACACAAGGTTTAACCAAGAAAACACACTTCAACATGTCCAAGAGTGAGGGTAAAAGAGTCTCACTCTTGGCAGGAGAAAAAAATTAAACCCCAGAAATCCAGCAAAGCTGCTGGGGGACTCACTAGGTAGGGAAATTCAGCCTAAACAGAGAATTCTCCCTAACACTCGCCCCCCCCAGACTAAGGGACAGGAGGATTTAATCCACTCCTGGATGAACCTCATACCTCTAGTCGATGATATACATCCTAGAGAGTCCATCAGCATTTTGATGGTGACACCTTGACCTATGTTCAATGGAGAACTCAAAGGTTTTCTTTTGCAAGCTAACGGACCTACAGACCCTTTGAGGAACATCAGCCTTTTTGTTATAGGGGATCTGGTTGACCAGTCCCTCAGAAGTTGGTACAACTTCTGAACCTATGTTAGGCTTTTTCAAGGGGTCCTTATAAAGGATTCCCTTAGATCTAGAGGGGCCTCCAAGGTTCCTCACCACCTCTCTTGTGGGAGCAGGTTGGGTCTTAGGCCTCTTGGTTGGAGGGGTTGGGGTTAGGCAATGTACCCGCTTCCCCTTCCTCTTAGATCTACCCTTACCTATTTTAGGAGTTTTCCCCCTAATATTAGGATTTGAGTTGGGGTCTTCAGTAGAAGGTCCAACAGTCTGAAGGTTTTTGGCCTTAGACTTTTCTTTTCTGGTTTTCCACCAGCACTGAGAATTACCAGTTCTCTCAGGTCCAGATAGGGGCCTAGTTGGTCTATCCACCTCTTCCTCAGAAGCAGGGGGAGTCAGAGACTCTGAGACTAGGGGAACAATGATGGAGCTTGGTTGGGGCTCCCATGTTCCTAGCATACTATCCGGAAAGGTGCCTGGGTCAGAGGTCAACTTACTAAACCCAGGGCTTGTAGTGGGGTTCTCAGTAGAGGGTCCCACAGGCTTAGAAGGGTCCTTCAAGGTAGCCTTTCTAGCCAATTTGGTTAAGTTCTGCTTCTCCATACTGGGAGGCCTGGGGGTATGTGACACTACTCCTAGAGTTCTTAGGTCATTCCCCAACAGGACCTTCCCAGGTACCTCAGCCTGAACACTGACAGGGATCCTTACTGTCATGTTGTTACATTGAATGAGGGCTGGTAGAATAGGAACCATTTGGACAGGGCCTCCAGACATCTTAGTGGGACCTTTGGGTGCTTTGGCCACATCCTCAGGTTGAAAGAAGCTTTCATCCACTACTGTTCTGCTGGCCCCAGTGTCTCTCCTGGCAGGAGTATCCTGGCCATTGACAAGAACACTGTCCACATAATACACCTTAGAGTTAACAGGTAGGGAGTTATACACAACCCTATTCTGGGGACTAACCAGACCCATAGGCTCTAAGTTTACAGTTGCTTGAAGACCCAAGGGTTCTTCAGCAAAGAGTTCAAAGTGGGCACTAGCCATCTGTACTTCATCCTCAGGAGTGAAGGCTAAGGAGACTGTGCTGATCCCTGCAGGTTTACCCTTGCACTTGGGATCTCCTTTGATATGGTCAGTACCCTGACAGACATAGCATTGTCCAAATGCTCTCTGGAAGGGTGGCTTGTTCTGACCTCCTTCTGGCTTGTGGCCAGAAGGTACAGTAGCCTGACTAGGTTTCCCATGTGGCTTACCCTGGTTATTTTGTGGTTTGGGGCCCTCTTTGGGATAGGAATTATTAGAATTCTCTTTGGAGTCTTTTTTAGGCTGTTTCTCCCCATCCTTCTACTGAGTTACCCCAGAATCCTTGTGAGTGGCCCTGTTGGCAACCCACAAGTCAGCAGCCTTAGCTAGTTTCCGGGAATCTAATTCCTTGGAATCAGCCAAGTGTTGTCTGAGCTCAGGAGAGCAGGCATCATAAATAGTCTCCAACATAAACAAATTCTTCATACCTTCATAAGTGTTCACCTTGTAACCCTTAATCCATCCCTCTAAGTTTTTCAAACATTCACTCACCCAGGTAGCCCAAGGGGTACCATCATGCTTTTTGAGGCTCCTAAACCTCTTAAGATACTGGGAAGGGGTCTTCCCAAACCTAGCTATCAAAGCTAGTTTCACACATTCATAGTCCTTCCTATCCTCCTCCCCCATCTCCATTACCACATCAGTTGCAACAGGGGGAAGCCTAGAGAACAACCAGGTGAGTAAGTCATTTCCTGTGATGTTCTGGAGCCCATGATTATATTCAAACAGAGACAACCAATCCAACACATCCAACTTAGGCTCATACATACCAACCAATTCTTTAGGCATCCGGGGTCTTTTAGGACTGGAACTTCTAGAGGAGCCAGAGAGAGAAACATTCTCAACAGATAATTTCTTCATTTCTAAGTCATACTTGAGCTCCATTTCCCTTAGCCTTAGTTCTTTGTCAGTTTGAGCATTAAGTTTCTTATACTCCAATTCTAGCTTCATTTTCTCCAGTTCAAAGTACTGAGGACTAAATGTGGGACCTGGTAAAGGTCCAGTAGGTACAGCAGGTAGAGCAGGCAGAGGCCTAGGGGGGACAGTTACAACAGCCTCACCCTCCTCTTCTGACTCTTCCTCAGAAACATCAACATTTTGCTCCATGTTAACTTCAACACTGTCATCTACAGTCGCTGGAGTGGTAGGCTCCTCTGAACCATCACCCAGACTTTGGTTAGCTAACAATCTTTCAATCAGCTCCATTTTCTTGCCCTTAGTCAGGAGATCCTTATGTTTACAGAGCACTCTTAAACAATCAGCAGTTTTGGCTGCAAGGGACTCTTGACTATAGCTTTCTATAACTGACATGTTAGAGGTTTTACTTTTTCAGTGCTAAGCTTTGTGGTTAGTTGCACTAAGGTATCTAAAGCACAATAAAATGTATACTCAATACAAATCCCACCGCTGTACACCAGTGTTAGGCAGAAACCTGTGCAGTTCCCTTGGGGAACACTGCAAAAGATTTAAGACTACAGGTAGAGCAGTAAACCCCTTTGGTAGCAGTCTGTACCACCCAGATTTACCTGGTAGCTGTGGCTGAGCAGTCAGACTTCTCTCAAGAAGAGTTAGGCAGTATGTAAAGTATACACAATATGTACCAAAACACAATAGCACAAGCAAACACTGACCAGAGCTTGGTTTCAAAAGTATATAGTTATTTATTTAAAATACACATAAGTTAAAAACACTCTAGCAAAAATATAGTAAAAGCACTTCAACACAGTTATAATGAAAGTAGATTCAATCCTTTCTCCTATCTAGACAACTCTAGGTAAAACACCACTTAATTAAAACAGAGGTGAGTGCTTAACGTTAGATGACACTCTAGTAGTTTCCAAGAAAGGGAGAGAAAAAGCAGAAATGGGTTAGACACACCACTCTAAGGTCCAGAGCACTTGCAATAGGCTTACAGAAGAATAAAGTCACAGGTGAGCAAAAGTCACTAGGCAGGGCCCACTCTTAGAGTAGCCGGAGCGAAAATGTGCCCAAGATCACACTGTTAGTTAGAGATTCAAAGTCTTGCAAAGAGTCAAAAAGAGGTTAGAGTGGCTCAGAAAGTTTAGCCAAAGTGTCCCAGGCACTCCCAGGTTCGAAAGCCGGGGACTAAATCTACCCCGTACAGTCGGTAGCAAGGGAAGCCAGGCAGAACACAGTACCTTAAGCGGAAAGGATCCTCCAGCGGTGGCAGTTGTTCCAGGCAGTGGCAGCAGGGCTCGACGTCGGTCAGGGGAGAAGAAGTTCTCGCTGAAGAGCAGAAGAAGAGGGTCGTTGCACTGCCCGGGAAGAAACCAGCCGCGGAGTCCTCCGGTTAAAGGGTTGGTGCCGACTTTCGCGGTATGGGGGTAAAGTGTGGTATTCCGGTTGCCGGGGTGCTTGGCACAGGCAAGGCGGCCACGAGATACCTCAAAGAACGGAAAGAAGGCGAAAACTGGTTGTCCCCACCAGTCAAGGGAAGGAGCCACTCCGTTAAGAGTTCTCCTCGGTCGTCGGGAAAAAGTGGTGAGACGGTTCAGCAGGGCTCCACCGGGTGGTGTCGTCGAAGCAGGTCGGCTCAGCTCTTCCCTCGTCGGATTCTTGGTCCTGTGGCGACTTCTGAAGTCCCAGTCCCCAAAGCCCTGCTTTTATGCAGCAAACCCCCATTCACCCAGCCTAGCTGTCACTCAACCATGCTAAGTGGTGAGCCGGGCGGCTCACCACTTGGGCCAATCAGGACGGAGTGCGACTTGAGTTACCAAGGTAACTCAGTCCAGGGTGCCTAAATCCCCCTCCACCCCTCCTAAGTACCCCAGACAGAGTGGCACCACTTTGGAGGGCTTCTGTGGAGAAGCCCGCCAAAAGTGGAACAAAGGGCTCCACTTTGGGTCAGAGTTACAGAGGCGAACACCAACGCCATTTTAGAATCAAGTTTTGGCAAAAAGTCCCAACCGGAGTTATAAAAATAAATATATAAACCGGCGGTATGTTTAAGGCTACCGTAAATAAATAATTAAATGTGTTAGCCTAAAACAATGGGAAATCCCATAGGGAAATATTCGCGGTCGAATATAAAAAGTAGTTTCCACTGCCACCAGCCAAAACTCGATCAGGGGGGACGGAGACGTGCCCCCTCGACTAACAGACCCTGGGGCAATCGAATTGCCCCAGCCAGTACGTCCACAATATGATGGTGTGTACTGGTTCTGTTCAGGATTTAAGACTAGTAAAGTCTTTGGTGACTTTACATGCCCTGGGAGACAGTAGTCAGTCCCAGGGTATGGAGTCTATGTTGGGGAGTCCCTAGGACACCCCTGGGTCACGGCACAGAGGGTGCTGTGTAACCCACATCACAAAAATACATGAGGCCCTATGGAGTAAGAGACCCCATAGCCCATTCAACACAAGGTTTAACCAAGAAAACACACTTCAACATGTCCAAGAGTGAGGGTAAAAGAGTCTCACTCTTGGCAGGAGAAAAAAATTAAACCCCAGAAATCCAGCAAAGCTGCTGGGGGACTCACTAGGTAGGGAAATTCAGCCTAAACAGAGAATTCTCCCTAACACTCATCTTAAATAGATTCTTTCTGCATAAACAGTTCTGACACTTTTCCACAGCAGGGGGATCCATGCAACATCTGCATAAAGCACCGTAGCCACTATTCTTCCTCAAGGTCGGAAGTGACGTTGACAATTGCATAAGTACCTCGCGCCATGCTTGATGACCTTGGTGTCGGACCTGGCAGCTAGGCGCAGAGACCTTTTTAACTTTCTGCGTGCTACCTGTAGTTTTGTTTGCAATCTTCTTCACCTCCCTTCAGTGCCTCGCCTCCCCCGACGTGCATGTTGGCAACAGGAGGATTCACGAGAGGAATCCTGCGACAGCTCATTCCCGTCCTTGGAACCTCACGCACTCTGTCTTGAGTGCCTGGGGCCCGACCACCGCTGGGAGGCATGCGCGGCCAGTAGCGATGTCGGTCACCAGGCATGAAAAATCGGTTGTCACATTGGAGGGAGATCTTCCACACTTCTCCTTTAGTTCACCTTAAGGACTTCGTCTCCAGGACCTTGCGTCAAGACACGGTAGGCCTTTTGTTTGGTATGGCTCCTCAGTGCAGAGACTCCTTCCCAGGGGTTTCCACATGGAAGGGTTCCTTGGATTCCGGTGCTGGCAGGCCCAAAGCCGCTAAGGCTACTGGATCCCAAGCTGTGGGGCCCAGGGGCTCTTCCGTGTGCTCTGTGGGCAGACCCGAGGCCGTCAAGGTGACCAGCTCCTAGAAGCTCTAACGGCGGTCCACAGAGGGGCGATCAAGTCAGTCGTCTTTGTCTGCCTCAAGGGCAAAGGATTGTCGTGTTCTACCTCCAATAGTCAGTCCTTGGCACAATCCAGCACAACTACCGCCTCAGGTGCTGAGGGCGCACAACCTACCAGAGCTCCCTCTGAAGTCGTGAGTCAGGGCGATTTGACTAACGGCCATCGGGCGGAGGGCTCAAGGCCTATCCGAGCGAACTCTGAGGTCGACACCTCGGTTTCGGGTTCGAGGCCCAAGGCGTGTCCTCATGTCTGAGCCAGAACGTGGCATAGGGCATTTACGCCCTCCCACCCAGGACGTGGCACAAGGTGCCATAAGCATGTGGCAGAGCCTGCTAGGCCGGCGGCCATCTTGGATTCGAGTCGGGCCCTCCTGTGCTCTCGCCCATTGAATGGGCCTTGCAAGAAGGTTCCAGTCCCCTTCACTCTGGAAGCAGCGATGGGCTTTATGGTACAGGCAGTTGGTCTCCGCAGGGGTACATCTACACTCTACAGCCCTGGCGCTTCGATCAAGAACAGAGGCTTAACGCCTAGGAGGGCCGGGCCATTGTGGATCTGGTCGCTTGTGAGGTCTGCTTCTTGGAGCGCTTCCTTCTCATGCGTTCCCCGCAGATGACTGACTGGGCTCCTCAAGGATATTGTCAAGGAGGGGATCCCGCAGGTAATGCTTCCGCCTCTGGGTCCTTCGCCGCTGCCTGTGCCTGTCCCTCCTCCGGTCCAGGCCTTGCTGGTTGTCCAGACCCCTCCTCCTCCTGAACCACTATCGCGTCCCTTGCAGCAACCCTTGGATCTTTGGGTCCTGATCAGAAGGGGGGTGGTGGGGCGCTGGCACTTGTGTCCCAGGGCCCAGACTCCCCTGTCTGGAAAGAGGGGGGCGATGATGGGGATGTTGACGACATCCAGGAAGAGCCCTCAGCGCCTGTAAAGTCCTTTCATGCCAGCCTTCAGGGCCTGCAGAGTTCTTGGGGTCTTCCATCCAGAGTAGGTCCTCCCACCCCCAGTAGTTTGGAGTGTTAGCAGAGGTTTTGGACAAATGCACCACGAGCCGTTCTGGCATTCCGCTCCAGAAATATGTCCTGCAGGTGGCGAGGAAGGTCTGGGAGAAGCCCAGGACCAACGCCCAGATGAACAAGAAACTAGACAGCAGGTTTAGGCTGGCGGATGGAGAACCAGTCCTCCTGACCTCCCACCCACAGCCTCACTCTTCAGTGGTGGCTGCGGACTCGCTGTATTATAAACCATAGTCTTTGTCATCTTCCTCCATGGGAGCCGCTTCCAGTTGTCTGTCCAAGGAAGACCTTGAGCCCTGTGGCAAGAGGTGCTACTCCATCTCAGGGCTGCATTTGCGCCAGGCTAATGCAAACGCCCTACTAGCCACAGCTAACCAAAGCTGTGGAAAGAGCTCGGGGACTTTCTGGCCCGACCTTCCTCTGGAGAGGCGGGCCTCCTTCAAGACCAGCTTGGCGGAGACCCGGGCGATTGCGCAGGACCTCATGGAGTCTTCGATCTCCCTCATCGACACGGCCAGTCGAGGGCAGTGCCTGGGGGTTGAGATGAGGAGGACAGCATGGATGCATGCCACAAAATTCTTGTCAGATTTGCAAGAGCGGATACTAGATCTTCCCTTCGAGGGCTCAGACCTTTTTCATTTGTCCACAGATGGCGAATTGACAAAGAAGATCTCTACACAAACCACCAAGTCCTTGGCCATCCTGCCTAAACCAGGGCAGAAGTCCTACCCTCAGTCTCAGAGCAGGGCTGACTTTAAACCCTGCGCTTTTACCGGCTTCAAGGGGTTTTCGGGACAGCGGTACATGGAAACCTTACGGGTCGCCCAGTGACCACAGGAGGAAGCAGCAGAGGACTTAGCACAGGGTTTTCCACTCCCTCCTCCTCCGCTCCCGCCTCTGATGCCAAGAAGCAGTGACGTCAAGGTCGGTGAACACAGCTCGCCTGTAGGGGCCGCTCGGCTTCCTTCCAGGACAGCTGGAAGCATCTTTTCAAGAGTCCGTGGATCCCGTCTATAGTCTGCAATGAAAAGAGAAAACTGGTTACCCCTCCTTTGGGACCCCATGACTAGGTAGAGAGTGACATTCTTCACTACAGTTTCTTATTTCGGTATTGTATTTAACCAAACATAATTTTTCTAATCAATATAACAATTTATTAAGATAATTTTGTAAAAAATATAAACACAGCCTATTTCGATTACATTTGACTCACTAATACATTTAAGTATTCAAAAGTAGTGGTATTGTGGGGTTAGTATGGTATGTGATTTTTCATCTCTTTAACAAATACATTTACTATTGATCGGCTGATTATGTCCTTCCTTGTGCCATTCACAGTGAAGGGCCTACAAGAGACCCTGTGTTTTTCACCGGGAAGTTTCTGCAGTTTACGATTGTCGTACCACTTCCAGTACAAGGTGCTGCCTATCGGCCTCAACTCGGAACATCGCGTCTTCACGAAGTTGATGAATGCAGTGACGCGTCTCCTCAAATTGGAGGGGCCATCACTTATACACTTATTTGGATTACTGGCTGGTGAGAGCCAGCTCGCCAAGGGGGAGGTACACTCTTGCGAAAGACTTGCGGACATTCGTCACCAACTGGGATTCTCCTTCAACCAGAGGAAGATGCAGTTGACTCCCTCTCACGATCTGGTATTCCTTGGAGTGCGCTGGGACAAGACTGCTCAGTGGGTGTTCCCCATGCCCGAGAGGCTCCTCTCCCTCCGCAAGGCGATAGGGCACTTTCTGGCCAACTCGACCACCTTGGCATGGTGGTTCCAGCACCTTCCGGGTTTGATGGCATCTTCCATGCTCACATTGCTCCACCTGGTGGCCAATTGAGACCAGGAGACAGGGTCTCAGTCAGACAGGATCCCACTACCCCTGCTCCTCCTCCCGGATCTTCGCTGGTGGTTGATGCATGGCAATGTGTCAGTAGGAGCCCCCTTTGCCCGGCTGGACCCAACCCTTGTGGTGATAACCGACTCCTCTTTCGAGCTGGGGGGCTACTCTGGAGGGCTACTTGATTTGATGGCGAATGGTCCCGGGCGGAAGCCCCTGTGCAGATCTATCTGCTTGAGCCTAGGGCTGTGGGCCTGGCTCTCAAGGATTTTCTGCCCCTCATCGGGGACAAGGATGTTCTGGTCAGGACAGACAACTCCACTACATACCTGAACAAGCAGGGTGGCACGCTTTCCACCCCTCCTGTGCATGGAAGCGGTATCGATCTGGGAGGCATCTTCTAGATCTGCTGGCATGGCCACAGTGCGTTCCCTCCTCCCCCATTGCTCCAGCGGGCACTCTGCAAATTTCAGGCTTCGGCGGGCTGCAGCCTCCTTTTGATTGCCCCTCACTGGCCTTCAAGGGCTTGGTCAGATCTGCTGTAGTTGTGATCCCAGGGGACTGTCCATCTTCCGATCCACAGCAGGGGCTTCCTGATGCAGCAGGACGGGGCAGTGGAGCCACCCGGAGCAGGCCAGGCTGGCCCTGGCAGCCTGGATCCTGACCAACTAGGGCTACAGCATGCTCAATTTTCATATGACAACTGGGACATCATACAACAGGCCAGGAGGCCATCTACTCTATCCCAGTATAAGAGCAAGTGCACTAGGTTCTGCCACTGGGCTCGCAACAAGGGACTGGATGCCGCCACCTGCTCGCTGAACGACGTGCTTGTGTTCTCCGCACATGCGGCTTGTTCTGGAGTACAGGTGGATACTTGCAGCACCTATTTGTGGTCCTTTGGGGCCTACAAGAATTCCCCCAAGCACGTGTTTTCATCAGCCAACCTGGTGGTTAAGGCCTTTTAGCGATGGCTTTGGTGGACATCCGGCTGGTGACTCTACAGACAGTGCTATTGGTGGCTTTCACCACTGTGCACAGGGTCAGCGAGCTGCAGACGTTGTCTTGCAAGCCCTTCACCATGTTTCACAACGAGAAGATCGTCTTGCGCACTCACCCACATTTATTTTCCAAGGTGGTCTCTCCATGCTATTAGAATAAGGAAATCTGCCTGCTGGTGTTCTTCCCGAACCCGCAGTCGGAGGCAGAGCAGGCTCCACATTCTCTGGACCTCAAGAGGTTCCTCAAGTTCTATCTCACTCAGACAAAATCCTTCAGGCAGTCCAAAGCACTGTTCGTTATTTTAGGGGGCTTGTTCCCAGGCTTCCAAGGCTCAGGCCATTTCGGATGCATATACGGCCATGGGCAAACCAGTTCCGGGGCAGATTCATGCCCGTGCAGTAAGAGCTAAGGCCACAATCGTTGCGTTTCATTGACATGTTTCTTGGGGTGTCGTCAGCAGGGTAGCTACTTGGGCCACTCTGGCTTTCTGTAAGCACTATTCCATGGATACCAGCTCCGGGCACAATGCAGAGTTCGATAAGGCGCTTCTGAAGAACCTTTTGTGCTTCGTCATAGATGTGAGACTGGTTGTTGGAGCTCCAAACTATGGTCTTGTAAGGAGGAATCACCCACAAGGATGGAGGAAAGGGGACGGCACGTATGAGTAGTTGAAGTTACTCAACTTAGTGACTAGAGTACTTCTAGTCCATAGTCCTCTTTTGACCATATGCTCCACCCACCTCCTCCTGCTTGTTTGCCCGAGGCTAATATATCCAGTATAGCCAGGTATCTAAGCGTCCGATGTGTCAAAATGGGACTGAAGTGAAGCGCTGCAGGGCGGGGCCTCTGGGGTCCTTCCCGACGCCGGGCCTCCGCGCTGCACTAAATCTAAAGGGGAAGGTTAGTCTTTCGCTGCCAAAGGTTCCGGTACCATCCCCATGTTGGGGTATGCCCACAAGGATGGAGGAAAGGGTACTAGGGACTATGAGTACTCTAGTCACTACGGTGAGTAACTTTAATTTCATACTGATTCTCACACAATATGTGTCTGGTTTCTTTGTACAGACACAAAGTGGCTGTCTATGACTTGTCAATTGATAACTACAAAGGCATTGAAAAAGAGGCTATCCAAATTGGCTCTCGGACATTCGACATGCAGCTTCAAAACATAAATATTAAGGATGAAGGAGCTCCAAGATGACCACACAATATGTGGATAGACACAAAAAGGAAGCCATAAACCTCAAACAAGTTCACATTCAATAATCTGCTTCAATCATCCTCCTTATTCTACTTTATAAAAACAAAAAAAGAAGACGCAGGCAGTCTTCCTCCACGGACTCCTTGCCGGACAGACAGACAAGTTTCCCTTTGAAATCTCCCTTGGTAGAAAAAAATGTGTTAGGAATGATTACCTTTTTGATGCTTTCCCTCCTTATAAATCTATGGAGCCCCACATTTTTGCTGCTATTTCGTACCTTTCTAAACCTTTGAAGACAAGTGAGGCCTTTTTACTTCACTTGCCATGCTAAGCTCCACTGTTTTGGGGGCACTGATCAGTCCATAGGACTATCAGTGCTGGGGAACTCGGTTCTCCATCATGCCATTCTGTTTTTTGTATAATACACTCTTCACCTTATGATAAGGTGCAGTACGGGTGCATTGTGTCCCAAAACATTCTTTTTTCTGACTTTGTGGCTACTTGCATGATATGTCCAAGACTGGCTGGTGGCAGCAGATGTTTTGCTACCATGTTTCTTTTAGTTGTCTTGTGCACTTTTGCATTTAATCGCTTAATTCCTTTTTGTGTACCATATACTCAAGAACAGTGCCAGAAGATTTTCAGGTGTTCTTTGGCCATCTTGTATTTTGGCCACCTTCCTGCCCTCTCAGGTGCCCAATCTGGTAAGTCCTTTCCCAGGGAAAGCTGCAGCTATCCTGGATGAAACACTGCTGTGTGTTTGTGGCTGGATGTGGGGACTGTGTGGTCCCAGTCAACATCCTTGCCAAAGTGTCTGTTACTGGGCAGATGTGGTGACAGTCCCTGCTGTTTGAATAGTGCAGATATTTACCATTAGCGGGGTTGGGGTGACTCCAGGGATTGGTGGGAACAAGTCTCGAACCCTGTTTGAGGATCCTGCCCTTGGAAGCCTTCAGGAGTGTCCCTGAACTATCCTGTGGCCTGACCAGCCTCCTTGTGGGCTACCTCGGCCACCGTCCCCATTGCGGACGTGGGATTCCGCAGACCCTTGACTTGTGAAACAAGAGGCCTTCCCCTGCAGTTGCAGCTCTCCAGGACGAAGAGAGGCTTTTTAGGATCAGTTTATTTGTTCCCGCCACAAGAGTTGTGGGTTAGTCTACAGCGTGGTGGGTTTTACTTCATCCCAAGCACAGACTGCCGACTAGCCTGACCTACATCCCAATGCCAAAATTGCTAAGAGTTTGCCCAAGGCCTAAATAAATTATTGTATTTTTAGACATTCTGCTCAACTTGCATTATTAAGAGTGCTCTGTGTGTGCTTAACTGACCCCTTCTCCACTCAGACCCTCCTAAGTCTAAGCCTTGCTGCTCAGTCACACAACCCAGATAGTTTGGCTTGACATTAGTGTCGTTACCCTTTCACCAAAGTAGGGTGGGCTCTCAGAATCTGTCCACAGGGCCGATTTTGAAAATCCATCTTAAAATTGGAAGATTTTCTTTCAAAGATGATGGAAGTATTCAGTTAGGCAGCCCCTTCAGTTTCCACTTCAGCCCCAAAGAAGCGAAATCACTCCCCACCTCACCTGGAGGGGGCTAGTAGGTCAAGCGGCCACAGTATCCACCAAAGCGGGTTCATCCACCTCAAATCTGCCTCCTGACATGGATGGCAAAAGAGTGGATGCAGTTGCAAAGAAAATCTTCACTTCCGGGAATATGGCCTTGAAAGCTAGTAACGTCTTGTGCGAGTTTGCTAAGTATTCCTTTGACCTTTGGAAGGCGGTTGAACACGCAGCCCAGTACATCCCTGCAGAGACGTTAAGAGATAGCTTCATGCATCTGGTGGATGATGGTAAGGAGGTGGCCAAGACAGGGTCCAAGAAGTGTTGAGACTGGACCTCTAGTAATTACTCGGCCGAGATAATCAAATGTCCAACCAAGTTGGACTCCCCAGCAAAAAGGGATGTATTTCTTTTTTTTTAAAACTTATTTTAAACTACATGCTCTGTGGGTGCAGAACATTGTGAACAGCCGGTATATACCAGATAATTTGGCAACAGCGGATCATGGAGCATATGTCCCCCCCCCCCAAGTTCAAACTAGTTTACAGTGATGAGAAGTGTCGCAACATAGGGGGCTTGACCACGATCGCCGGGCCAAGTCCCTGCAAAGTCAATAAATGGGGCCCAGATAGAGACATGCGTAGCGTCCTTCACACAGTGCAATCATTTTCTCAGCCACCAGAATGTCCTAGACCTTACCGACCACATCTGGACCACCGGGCCCTCAGTGGATTTCCAGTTTCACGCTATGGACAGTTTCTCTGCCAAGAGAAAGTATCCAATTAGTGTGGTCAAGGGGCCATTAATGGTAAATCGCCCTGAGTCTGTCACTCAGTATTACCACCCGTGGGTCCATGGGGAGTGACAACCCCGGAATGTCCTTTATTTTGGAGAGTACTTCCTTCCAAAAGACGCCCACTTTGGGACACAACCACACCAGATGGAAATAAGATCCCTGAGCATCGCAGCCCCGCCAGCAAATGACTGAATAGTCTTTAAGGATATGATGCAACCTTTCTGGAGTGAGGTACCACCTGTAACAAAACTTATAGGAACATTCCCTATCTGTTACGCATCTAGAGGACTTCAGCATCCTTACCTATATTCTCAGCCGCCCCTCATCCTCAATGGGCACCCCCAAGTTAGTTTCCCATTTAGCCATATATGGTAGGCACACCACCGGGTCCCCTGTATCCAATAGTTTGTACAGCTATGAGATTGACCCCGTGCAAGACCCCCCTGTAGTGTTAAGTCGAGGGCAGATAGAAGTCTGTTAGCCACTTTTTTTGTGAGTGAGTGGGAAGCCCAGTGTCGCAGTTGGGCTTATGGAAGCATTCCATTTCCAGTGGGGTAAAAGCGTGCTTGCACTCCTCAAACGCCATTGGACAATTTTCTTTGTAAAGCTGATGTATGTGCAATAAGTCCCCTGCTGCCCACCTCCCAAAGCCCGTCCGGTCCTGCCCTGACTGAAAGCTCGGATTGTTCCACACCATTCTGAAGGGGCCCATCCCCATTGACACTCCCAACTTACGGAGAGCCCTTCCCATGTAGTAAAGTGAGCACTTTGTAGTTGCCAATAGGGTGAAACTCCACTCCCGCTCCAAGTGCCTTCTGTCCATATAGGGTAGGTTCATTAAGTCTACCGCCGACTGGACTTGCTCGATTTGTTTCCATTTTCGTTGTGGGGTGGAGTCACCCCCTGGTAAAGGTATGAGACAGCTCTGCGGCTAAGTTGGAGCAGAAGATATCGGGGACCCCTATGTCGCCCCCACACGCTATGGGATGCATTTTGTCAAGAAATGTAAAAAATCTTTGAGAATGCGGCCCGAGCGGAAAGTCCATGCCCCTGCCGATCTGCATCAAGACAGCTAAGGGAAGTCGAAGACTAAACCTTATAAATCTCGAGTCCGAGGCATAAGCCGGAATAACATCAAGAGAAATCTCAATCAGACGAGAAATTGTTGAGGGCATCGACAAGCAAGGATTCCAGTCCATTAACTGTTCCTTCGAAGAAACATCAAAAGTCGGCAACTCCAATGGCCTTGCTAACGCCTCGGCGACTGAGTCATCAACGCCAGTGTCTAAGTCAACGGACAAAATAGACACCTACTTCGAAGTCGTTGTCGAAGCCCATGGTTGTGCAGGAAAAGGTTTTCAAACCCTTACTAAAAAAGATTTTAAAAAAAAAATCTTTAACTTCAATTTATGAAGACAATGAGCCTTCAGATGACGATACACAACCGTTAGGCTTACAATTTGGTACCCCAAATATGCCAGAGAAGTTAATTTCTGAAGAGTCTAGGGTAAGACTTGTATGAAAAACTGCAATCAGCCAGTGGTATAGATACCTCTTCAGAATTGGAATTTGGCAAACAAGATCCTTCTAACCACGCTGACTCCTCATACAAACTAATGAGCAAGGTGGTTGAATTTGTGGGTTGGAGCAAACCTGCACCTTATTTCGAGCAGGATGACCTAACTGATATATTGGATCGGGGTCCCCAGAGATCCAATTTTGCCCTTTCATATGGCCCTACAAAAAAGGGTTGCATCTAATTTCTCTTTGCTGTGCCTTTCCTTCCATCTTTATGGAACCCCCAAACTTTTTGTTTTTGATTCTGATCTACTCTTCTTGCAGTGCAGTGAAGCCTTAAGCTTCACTACTCCTGGCTTTTGCTCATGTTATGGGAAAACTGACATGTCCTTCAGGCTGTCGGTACTGGGAAACCTTTCTGCTTTAGTCGTGTTATTGTGTTACTACTTTTGCTTACTTTTGTATCTCTTGTGGTAACTTTTGTCATTGTGCAAAGCAGACTACACTGCAGTACAATGGGGTACTTTTTTGTTTTGCCCTAGACTAACACTCAGAGGATTTTTGGTTACTATAGTTGTGCTAAAATGATAAGCTGGTGGTAGCAGTGACTTTTTCCCACTTTTGAGGACATTTGTTTTAGCCTTACTGTGTTTGGCTACTAACTGTGGCTACTGGTCAAACATGGCAGTGTCATGGACACAGGCCCCAGAACACAAAAAACACACAATCCAGTGATGGGGGGCAATGGGACACTTGACTCACTTATGTCCCTTTGGGACCTATAAACGCAGGGGCCCTGGCTGGACTCAGTCCTGGCGCCTTTGGCACCAGGCTCTAATAGAGATGTGAGCAGGAGCACTTTATTTCAGTGCAGGAGTGCTTTTACTTTATTTCAGTGAAGGAGTGCTTTTACTTTATTTCAGTGCAGGAGTGCTTTTATTTTACAAGAACTTTCCAGGATATGAAAGCCTTTATTTCAGTGAACATCCGCATGTGCTGACGAATCGGGTGTGGCAGGCAGGCTGAACCTGGTGGGCGTGGCTTCAGAAGCTCAGCTATATAAGCTGCTCCATCCTTAATGCCGGTGCTTCGCGTTACTGTGCACTTGCGTGCAATGTGATGCTCACCGCCGCTTGGACCAGTTTACTTACCTTTAGAAACCAGGTGTTCCACTGCATACTCGCCTCCAGGAAACCGGTGCTTGATCCCGACGCTGCAGCACCACACTCCACATCCAGAAACTCGTACCTTATAAAGAAGAAGAAGAAAGACAAGGTTAGAACATCTGTCCAATGGCCGCGCCGCAATTGAACCCCACGTGCCCCCTAGTTAACAATTTACCAGCTACTGTACCGCTGCAGCTTCGTTCCTCATTCCCTCCGGCTGTAGCCTCGAGCTCCACAGCTTCTGCCGGGCCGGCAACATCACCTGCAAGGGAAGAAAGCAAAAGAGCAAACATCAAATGTGAAACGGACAGCAATACAAGACAATGAACTTTACAATACAACAAAAACAGACGAGGAAAGACAAAGGCAAACACGAACAATTACCTAAAGTATAGTGTTTTAGCAGGACTGGACTATCACGTGCAAGGGACAAGTGAAGGAACTTGGTCCAGATCATACAAGCGCCTCTGCCAGAAGCCAGGGACAGCGCATCCCACGGTTACCACGGTTTGGGAGAAGGGGTCTGGAAGGGGATCACGCCCACAAGCTAACATACTCACGCCCCTTATTCTCCACACAGGAGCAGTCCCGAGCAGCATCACCTATTACCACCAGTCGTCACATAAGCGCAGTGGGCGAAGTCGGACCCGAGCGACCTCACCCCCGGGAGGGCTGCAACGGTGCCCCAACGCCTCCGCAGAGACCAGGTGAGCGTATCACAGTGCCACGTGATTTTTCGGTTGTCCTTTTGCCATCTTGTCTTTTAGCCTTCTTTCCGGCCTGTGAGACCAGGAAAATCCTTATAAGGACTTCCCGTGCCTGGCAAAGCAGCAGCTTTTGGTGGGCTACTGGAGGGCTGTGTGTTTGCTGGCAGGATGGGGGCTGGGACTGTCTAGTCCCAATCCACAAACTGGTTTCAATCTGTCTGAGTCATATTCATAAGTGTTCCCACCAGTGGTCCTGATTGGGGGGGGGGGTGTTTTAGTCCTGTCATTGGCTAGTGAGGGCAGCTCAGGATAAGAAAACTCCTCCTACACCCATTCTTCAGAGATCCTGGAGAAACCTGAAGAAGCCAGAATCCTAACCAGCTGCAAGACCTGCGAAGAAACTGGAGACCCGTCGGAAGAAGGCTTGGCTACCAACTTCTGCTGCTGTCCTGGAGGAACCCTGTCTTGCTCGTAAATCTTTAGCAGTCCTGCAAAGGAACTGCGACCCTTGGAGTGGAGGGAACATCCATTCCTGACGTCTGCTTAGTACCCTGCAGCAAAGAGCCTTTCGAAGTGTCCCGGGATTGTCCTGTGGCTGACCAGCTCCAAATTTGGGCTACCGTGCTGCCGGTGTCACCGCTCTGAGTTTCGACCTGGAACTTGGGGGATCCTCAGCTAGCCCCATGAGATTGACCTCTGCCAAATTGCGGCATCCTAGCATCGACAGGATCTGAGATAGGAGGGAAAGTCCGACTGCAGCTGTTGAGTCCCTTTGCATCGCTGTGCTGCAGTGACCATTGTCCAAAATCGCTTACCTGACCCGAGTCTAGTCCTGAGAGGGGTCCTGCATCACATTTTGCTTTAATCTTCCATCTCGTGTCCTTGCAACAGTGAAAGACACCAACCGGATATCAGCTAGAACCTTCAACCCCTGTTAATCGCAGATTGCGACATTCAGCGGGAAAAGCAACCTCGGACCCCCTTCCTTTGTCCTGCCAAGTATGGGGGGTAAGTTACAGAGCTTCTTACATACCCCTATACTGCCATTATAAGTCAATGGACTTAGAATAAACCTTTTTTCTAACACTTTTGGCTTTGCCATTACTTATTTGTGCAAGACTTCTGAAAGTTGGGGCTACTACTGTTAGCTAGTTTAACACATACTCTATCCATAAGAACCCTTCACTGGACCCCAGATACCCTACCTGCATGTTTTCCTGCTTCAAAGATTCTGTGGAACATTTACCTGAACTATTGGGCATAAGGCCCCAGACAACTTAGGTCTGGACAATTAAAGCTAAGGATCATTCTCTTTGGACCTTGAGTGTATAATACTGATCTAACCTTTCCTTTGCAGGAGTTTGTGATGTGTATTATTCCCTATAACAAGTGAATGTATATCTAACTTTGTTTATTACTATTGTGCTGTGGGATGTTTTTACCCATGCATCCAAGCCCTACCATAAAATTGTGCAGTACTGGCATGGAAAACATCATGATGGCCAGAACTCCCCAAAGAGTGCACAGGGAAAACATGAAGAATAGGCTGCCACCCATTTTTGCCTATGTTGTGAGCACAGGAGGGCACTGCCTAAAACCACCATTGGGCTACGCACACAGTAGCCTGAAACCATTGGGAATGGCAATGCTGATTGCCAAAAAGCAACTCCGAACTGTGGGGAATTCATTTTCTTAATCCCAAAAATGGTTGCAATACCGGTACTCACCACTATCAGAAAGCCGGCGTTTTAAAACCACCAGACTTTTGTGTAAAACTGAACAAATGAAACAAAACCAGGCAAAGGAAAGACTTGCTAAGAGGTGGATACAATGTAAAACTATATTCTGAAATGGCTTGAAGGAAGTAATTATTTAATGTATATGTAAAAATTGTAAGTTTGATTTAAACTGGGAACAAAAAGTGACATTTAGCTGAAACCTGGCTTAATGAAACTGGATTCTGCCTGACAACTACCCCCGACAGGAGTTGAAACCTGCTCAGCCACTCTTCCCAGGCCTAGCTGCATCCTGCTGCCCCTTGCCAAAAGGAGTTGACACCTCTCTGATTAGATTAGGGGTGGAGCACCTGGGAACTGGAAGGGACAGAACAATGCAACTTCCTTGACTCAGGCAAATGTTATATTGGGGGCGTCGTAAAATAGCTTCCTCTTAGGAGAAACTGGGGGGCAGCTGTGCCTCTGTGAACAAGCTGGATTGGTAGAAGTGGATAAACAAGTTATTCCACCATGTGATGTGGTTAGCCACACCCCTTTTTGACCAGAGCATAATTTTAAAAAGATAGATAACTCATAGTGCGGACTTGTCAGAATTATATAAGTAATATCATTATTCTTGTGATTTTTCTGTGCACATTTTAAGAGGTGTTAGGACCCTGTGGTGTATTCTGGGGGGTTGCTAGCGAAAATAGGGTCTCACTCCAAATGTATGCATGTTAAAAATCTGACACTTTATCATCTGAAACCCATCTCCCTGGTGCACATTTGTGTAAAATCTGGAAAGGTTTAGAGGTCGTTATCTGGATGAAAAGGGGAGAATTCTGTCATCAGTGGACACGACATCGTACAAAGACAGGGATCGGATGGTTTGGTGCTACAGAAAATATGTTAACTGGACCTATAATATTAGACTCCTTTTCTGTCGCAAAAATACCGTCCAGCCAGTAGCGACCCCTGCTACTTGTCTAGGCACCCCACTCCGGAGAGTTTGGTGTTGCAGGCGGCTACGGCCCCGGCAAAGCAGGCGTCGTAACCTACCATCCCTCTGGATAGGGACGACAAACGTTTTGACGGCTGGGCGAAGAAAGTGTTTTCTTCAGGGGGTATGGCGCTTCAGGCGGCCAACTCCATATGTGCCTTGTCTCGTTTCACACACTCTGTGGAATTGTGTGGCATTAGCGGCTGAACATATTCCCGAAGGGGACGAAAGGGATGGTTTCCTTGCTATGGTTCAGGATGGCAAGGATGCCATGTGTGTGACCGTTCAGTCGGGTTTGGACTTGGCAGATTGTGTCAGACGGTCCATGGCGGTGTGCACCATAATGCGCAGGTTTGCGAAGTTGCAGAAGTCTGGGTTTGCTCCTGATGTGCAGTCCCGGCTCCTCAACATGCCCTTTGACGGTGAACACCTTTTTGGCAGCAAAGCTGACAAGAGCCTAGAGAGGTTGCAGACCTCCAAATCTGCAGCGAAGTCGTTGAGCGCTGCAGTTCGCCAACCTCCACTTTGGGACAGCAATGGAGGGGAGGTTCCTTTCGCTATTACTCATCCTTCAGTAAAGCGAGGGGAGCTAGCAGTCTCAGAGGCCACCATAAGAGTGCCAGAGGTGGAAACAAAGGTACTCGAGGTGCCAAGGCCGCTCGGGCAGTTTGCCCTCAGGCAACGCCGCAGCCGCTACCACTCAGTCATGAGGCCAGGTCCCATGGTTCGCCGGTTGGGGGAAGGCTGGTGCAGCATCTTGTAGAGTGGCAAGCCATTACTTCGGATGTGTGGGCTCTGGAGATCATAACCCACGGCTACTGTCTTCCTTTTCGGCAGAGGCCTCTCGACAATCCACCAGAGAACCTCTCTTTGAAGAGTCCGGATCCGCTCCTTGCGCAAGAAATTCAAGCCCTGCTGGAGAAAGGCGCCATAGAACTGGTGACTGTAGCGGAGAGGAACAAGGGATGGTATTCCCCTTATTTTTTTATTTCGAAGAAAGACTGGGGATTGAGACCCATCATGGACTTGCGCGGTTTGAACAAGCTCCTCAGGAAGGACAAGTTCAAGATGGTGTCTCTTTCTCAAGTCCTCCAGGCCCTTCAACTTCAGGACTGGTTGGTGTCTCGACCTCAAGGATGCTTACTTCATGTGCCGATTCATCCCAGGCACAAGAAGTACCTGAGGTTCGCGGTTGGTGACTCGCACTTTCAGTTTCGGGTCCTGCCGTTCGGATTGACCTCCGCCCCGAGGGTTTTCACCAAGCTCATGGTGGTGGTGGCAGCGCATCTCAGGAAAGGGGGGGGAATTCACGTCTACCCCTACCTGGACGATTGGTTGATCAGGGAGAGCTCTCCCGAGCAAGTCCTGGATCGTCTGTCCGTCACCTGCCACTCCCTTCACAAGCTGGGCTTCTCCCTCAATTTAAAGAAGTCCCATTTGATGCCAACACTGCGGCTCCAGTACATCGGAGCAGTGCTCAACACATCCTTGGGGCTGTGTTTTCCTCCCACATTCAGCAGATGGTGAAGTTTCGATTTGCCCAGGATCTCCCAGCGTCCGAGTTCTTGAGACTGCTTGGCCTCATGGCATCCTGCATTCTTCTGGTGACAGAGGCTCTGCGGATGAGATCTTTGCAGTGGGCACTCAAGCTCCTGTGGTCTCTTTCCTCCGACAGGCCTCGGACCCTGTTCAGGTGCCGTCCTCGGTCGCCCAGGACCTTCTTTGGTGGGCCGTCAAAGGCAATTTGATGAAGGGGGCCCCATTTTGACTGCCCTCGCCGGAGGTGACGATCGTGACGGACGCATCCCTCACGGGATGGGGAGCTCATGCCAACGAGTTGACAGTCAGCGGCCGTTGGTCTCCGTTGGAGTCCAGACTCCATATCAATCTGTTGGAGCTGAGGGCCGTCAGGCTAGCCCTGAAGTCTTTTCTGCCGACTGTGCGTGGAAAGAGTGTCCCGATTCTAACGGACAACACGGTGGCCATGCACTACCTCAACAAAAAGTGGGGGCAGGGTCACTTCCGCTGTGCAGGGAGGCGATACAGCTCGAGTTCTGGGCCATCCAGCAGGAAGTTTCGATCTCGGCTGTTCATCTGGCCAGAGACAACGAGACGGCGGACTCTCTGAGCAGGCAGAGCACGATCTCTCATGAGTGGGAGCTGGCTCAGGAGATTCTCCTGGAGATCTTCGCCCTTTGGGGGACCCCTCAAGTGGATCTCTTCGCCTCCAGTGTCAACCGGAAGTGCGAAAGGTTTTGCTCGCGGGAATTTCCTCCAAAAGGAGCCTTAGGAGACGCGTTCGTGGTGGAGTGGTCATTCCCACTGCTGTACGCGTTTCCTCCAGTCCCCGTCATCCCGCAAGTACTGCGGAGGTTACGGAGGTTCGGTTCCCGGATGATCCTCATTGCTCCGGCGTGGGCCCGGAGGATGTGGTACCCGGACCTTCTCGACTTGTCCATCTGCCCTCCACGCCGTCTTCACTACCGAGACGATCTGCCCTCACGGGAGGGGGGGGGGTCAGGTTCTCCATCCAGAGGTCAGATCCCTCAACCTTCACGCTTGCTTCTGAAAGGTTGAGGTATAAGGATTGGGACCTCCCTGAAGACGTGATGGAGGTGTTGCTCTCGGCCAGGCAGCCGGCAACAAAGTCTCTGTACCGTTACCGTTGGAGAAAGTTCTGCAACTGGTGCAGAGTTAAGAATGTGGATCCTTTTGAATGTGACATTCCCATGGTTCTGTCTTTTTTGCTTTCTTTGGCCCACAGGGGCTTGCAAGTGGGGACCATTAAAGGTTACCTGGCGGCGCAGTCCATATTTAAGCGCTCGTCTGAAGAGTGTTCCTATTTTAAGATTACTTTAATTTCGCAGTTTTTGAAAGGGCTCACTAATGTGTTCCCTCCGTCACCTTTTCTGGTGCCCGGTTGGGATTTGAACCTTGTTCTTAAGTTTCTTATGGGTGCTCCGTTTGAGCCTTTACATTCTTGCCCTTTGAGGCTGTTAACTCTGAAAACTGTTTTTGGTTGCGGTTACTTCCGCTCGCAGAGTGAGTGAGTTACAGGCACTTTCAGTTAAGCCACCCTTCACTGTGTTTCATAAGGACAGGTTTGTCTTTGGAGTTCGTCCTTCTTTTCTTCTGACTGTGGTTTCGGAATTTCATTTGAGCCAGAAGGTTGTTCTTCCGGCGTTCTATCCTCCTCCACATCCTGGTAAGGAAGAGGAGAGGCTCCATAGGCTTGATCCTAGGAGAGCGTTGAGCTTTTATATTTCGCGCATGTCCCGGGTCAGAGTGGACGATCAACTTTTCATTGGTTACGCTGGAAAGCGTTTGGGACAAGCTGTGACGAAACAGACTTTGTCTCGTTGGATTATTTTAGCTATCTCCGAGTGTTACCGCTTGGCAGGTAAGGATCCTCCGGCTGGCTTGCGGGCCCATTCTACCAGGGGAGTGGCTGCGTCTACTTCCCTGCAGAGGGGAGTTCCTGTTTGTCACATCTGTGATGCAGCCATCTGGGCTTCAGTACATACTTTTGTACGTCACTACTCCCTCGATTCCATCAGAGGGTAAGATCTGGCCTTTGCCAAGGCAGTTCTCTATTCCGCAATTTGATTGGGCATGCTAAATTTGTATTCTAAATTCTTTCCCACCTCCTTGCTTGGTACTGCTTTGGGAGTCTGTCCTAGATATGGAATACGTCGGAGGACCCAATCCCCTCGAAGAACAAGTTACTTTCTTACCTGGTAACGTTCTTTCGATGGGATGGTCCGACGACGCATTCCATATCGCTCCCTCCCTGCCTTCCCCGCTGCAGAATTTCTTTTGCGATTGCAGCTTGCGTTCCGCAAGGCCTTGTGTGTCTGACTGGCAGAAAACTAGTGGCACACGTTCTGGGACAAAACTATAACTGAGGCTATGGGCATCGTGCGTCCTACTTATCACATCGGGAGACATCGGCCGTCGGAGGAGGTCCTCGGGGACGGCGCATCGACGTCATCAACGCAGAGGCCAAAGATTTTCCGAAGCAGCACAGCTGTGGACATTACCTGTCATAGATATGGAATACGCCGTCGGACCATCCCATCGAAAGAACGTTACCAGGTAAGAAAGTAACTTGTTCTTCTCATTGTGGACCCCTTACAAGCTCACCACCTCTGAAGAACTTAGCCTAGTCCGCTTGTCACTGCTACCCGAACTGGTTTGGCTACAGCTCCCCAGAGTTGTCCCTGTCACAATATAGGTTGGCCTTCTATACATCTGTCCACCAGGCCAGAGTATACAAAATCTATAAGAACTTTGCAAAAAAAATATAGGCCATCCAGCAGTGACCCAGAATATTTAACAAAGCACCCAACATCAGAGTTCGGTGGTGCAGGCTGCTACGTCTATTAAATAATCAGCATATCCTTCTATCCCTCCCAATAGGGATTACAATTAAGTGGATGCCTGGGCTGGAAAAATATTTACTGCTGGAAGCATAGCTTTAAAATCAACAAACACAACTTGTGCTTTGTCAAAATGTATGTTTACCCTGTGGGACTGCGTAGCTATGGCGGCTGACCACACGGCAGAAGGAGAAGAAAGAGACTGCTTCCTGGCTATCATCAATGATGGTAAGGAAGCAATGTGTGAATGCCTCCAGTCAGGTCTGGATACTGCTGATAGCATTAGCATGTCCATGGCACCTAGCACTGTGCTGTGCAGGTTTGCGTGGTTGAAGTCTAGATTTGCACCGGATGTGCAGTCTAGACTCCTCAATATGACCTTTAACGGCACATGGCTGTTTAGCAGCAAGGCTGAGGAAAGTTTGGGAAAGCTGCAGACCTCGAAAGCTGCAGTTAAATCTCTTAGTGACGCCATTAGACAGCCTCAACACTCCTAGCCTGGTTCATAATCTTGGCAGGGTAAGTCCTTTCGAATCTACTCCTCAGTTGGAAGAGGACAGGCCAGTCATAGAGGTCAAAGAAAGTTCCCTCGTAGTCGACGAGGGAGAGGTGCGAAGTCAGCCTAAGCAGTGGCAGTTTTACCCTCAGCCGCTGCTTCAGCCGCCTCAAAACCACTCTGAGGCCTGAAGACCCCTGTGGGTGGTAGACTTTCTCAGCATCAGAAAGAATGGCAGGGCTTTACTTCAGATGCTTGGGCACTGGAAACAGTAGCCCAGGGTTACTGCCTTCCCTTTCTGAAAAGGCACCTGGATCATCCACCGGGGAACAGTTCTTTGAAAATTCCAGATTCGCTCCGTGTTGACCCTGGTAGAGAAAGTGCTATAGAACCGGTACCTGTGGCGGAGAGGAACAAGTGTTGGTACTCCCGGTACTTTCTAATTGCCTAAAAGGATGGAGGATTGAGACCCATCTTGGACTTAAACTTAAACAAATTCTTCAGGAAGGAAGTTCAATATAGCTACCCTTTCTCAGATCCTTTAGGCCCGCCCGCTCCAGGACTGGAGGGTATCATTGGATCATCAGGATGCTTACTTTCATGTGCCAATACATCACAAACACAACGTACCTGGGGTTCGCTGTTCGTGGTTCTCAATATCAGTTTAGAGTTCTGCCATTTGGGCTGACCTCTGCCCCAAGGGTCTTCACCAAGTTGATGGCGGTGGTGACAGCTAGTCTCCGGAAATGAGGAGATTCACGTCTACCCCTACCTGGGCTTTTGGCTGGTCAGGGCCCGTTCTCCCGAACAGTCCCTGGAACATCTCAGCCCCACCTGCCACACTCTCCACAGTCTGGGCTTCTCCCTCAATTACAAGTCCCACATGATGCAATCTCAAAGACTCAAGTTCGTTGGAGCAGTCCTGGACACTTCCTCAGGGAAAGCCTGGCCACCCGAGGTGAGGGCTCAACACATTCTGCAGACAGTCACCAAATTCCAGAGTGCCCAGCATCTTCAAGCCTTTGAATTTTTTGAGGTTGCTCGGCTTCATGGCATCCTGCATTTTTCTGCTGTAGATGCCTCCAGTGGTCTCTCAGAACTCAATGGTCCCAATTCTCGGGAAGAATGTCAGACTGTTCAGGTTCCAAGCAGAGTCGCACATGATCTTCTGTGGTGGGCTCACAAGGACAACATTCTGAAAGGAGAATCCTTTTGGCGGCCATGGCCAGAGATAACAGTAGTGACGGACGGCTCACTCGCAGGGTGGGCAGCCTACGCTAACGGTCTGACAATCGCCAGTTGTTGGTCTCCATCAGCGTCCAAACTACACATCAACCTTTTGAAGCTGAGGGCAATCAGAGTAGCGCTGAAGGCCTTTCTGCCCCCTGTATGGGGAATGAATGTCCTGATAATGGCCAACAACACAGTGGCCATGTACTACCTCAACAAGAGAAGTGGTGTAGGGTCACGAACACTGTGTAGAGAGGCAATGCAGCTCTGGTTCTGGGCAATTCAAGAAGGAATCTCCCTATCGGCAGTCCACCTAGCTGTAGAGAACACCGCAGCGGAGGCTCTGAGCAGGCAGAGCACAGTCTCCCACGAGTGGGAGCTAGCTCAGGAAATCCTTCAAGCGATCTTCACACTTTGGGGAACCCCTCTAGAGGATCTGTTCGTGACCAGTGTCAACAGGCAGTGCGAACTGTACTGCTCCAGGGAATTTCCCAAGAGTAGCTCTAGGGGACATGTTCGTAGTGGACCTGGAGTTTCCAATTCTGTACGCATTTCTCCAGTCCCTGTCATTCCTCATCTGATCAGGAGATTGAGGAAGTTTGGGAAATCCATGTTCCCAATTGCTCTGGATTGGGTCAGGAGGTCGAGGTACCCGGACCTTCTGGACATGTCCATCTGCCCACCAATGCATCTTCCACAAAGGGAGTACCTTCTCTCGCGAGAGGAGAGTCGGGTTCTCTTCCAGAGGTCAAAACTCTCAGCCTTCACGCATGGTTTCTGGGATGTTGAGATATAAGGAGTGGGACCTCCCGGATGACATAATGGAGATCTTGCTTTCGTCCGGAAAGCTAGCGACAAAATCTTTGTACTGCTGCCATTGGAACAAGTTCAGCAGTTGGTGCAAGAATAAGCATGTGTACCCTTTTCTTTGTGATATAACTATGGTGCTTTCTTTTTTGTTACATTTGGCGAATCTGGGCTCTAGATCTGAACAATCAAAGGTTCCCTGACTGCGCTGTCTATTTTCAAGCGCTCTTCAGAAGAGGATTCATATTTTAAAATCCCTCTGATTTGTTCAATTTCTAAAGGGTCTTAGTAATGTATTTCCACCAGTTCCATTCCAAGTCTCTATTTGGGATCTTAACCTGGTATTAACCTTTTTAACATGCATTCCTTTTGAGCCAATACACTCATGCCCATTAAGACTGTTAACTTTGAAAACTGTTTTGCTACTAGCAATAGCATCAGCCTGCAGGGTAAGCGAGTTGCAGGCACTTTCCTGTAAACCTCCACACACTGTTTACTATAAAGACAAGGTTGTTCTCAGGGTGAAACCTTCTTTTCTACCAAAGGTAGTCTCTGGTTTCCACTTATCGCAAAAGATAATTTTGCCAACTTTCAACCCATCACCTCATCCTGGAAAGGAGGAGGAAAGGTTACATAGGCTGGACCCAAGAAGAGCTCCACTTTATATATCAATGTCCAAAATTCATCAGAATGACCAATTATTCGTTGGCTATACAGGTCCTAAAGTGTGGTTGGCTGTGACAAAACAAACCCTGTCCAGATGGACCATCCTGGCTATTGGGTAATGTTACAGGTTAGCAGGCAGAAACCGACCAGAAAACTTGAGAGCACATTCCGCAAGGGGCATGGCAACCTCTGCTGCTCTTCAGAGAGGTGTTCCAGTTAAAGGCATGTGCAACGGCCATTTGGTCATCTGTTCACATGTGTGTAAAAAAATTACTGCTTGGATTCATCTTCCAATCAAGAAGGATAATTTGGGAAAGCAGTCATTCATTCAGTCCATGATAACAGTTAAGGGCGAAATAAAATTCATAGTCACACCACCAAATTATTATTGCTTTGGGAGTCTATCTTAAAAAGAGGAATACGTGGGAGGACACAATCCATTCAAAGAACAAGTTACTTACCCGTGGTAACGTTCTTTTGATTGGATGTTCCTCCCACGTATTCCTCGTCGCCCCTCCCAGTCTACCCCACTGTTGATTAAGCGTGTCTTCACACTTTCTTGGAGCCTACTGTCTATGGTGCGCCTGGTAATTGCTATTTATACTAATGATGATGTCGACAGTCGAACATGGGCCCTCGAGGGTCGAGATGACACACAGCGCCCCCTGTGGAAATGTTTACAGCAGCTGAAGCTGGAAGAATAATTATCATAAAATGAGGAATACGTCGGAGGAACATCCAATCGAAAGAAAGTTACTATGGGTAAGTAACTTGTTCATCTATGTCAGACTTTGATGGCCTAGTGGTCGCTATCTGCCATCGTTTTCCATTTAACTCCATCACATTGTGGTTCTCTGTTGCTATTTCACAACCATATATGAAGAAACCATGTAGCACCCTCACAGCTGCCATCTGCACTTATGTTTTACTGTTGCCTTTGAACAACACACTTGTTTCTCCTATAAGTGCACATACCAAACCCTGACATCCAATGAAGTGTATGGACTGAATCTAGCACGCTCAAGTAACTCATTTTATATTAAGAGGTTGGCAGAATCCAAGAGCTACAGTATTCTTGAGCAAGATGTGGAATGTTCTTACTTAGCATTTAGTTGACTATTCACATCACAAAAGGAAGAATGTCTGATTTTCACCCTGAAAGTTACACGCTTATATTTTCATCCCACCATCGCACAAGACATTTCTCATGGCTTTTGTTTCTAGCATGCATGGACCTTTTGATATTTTCACAACTATATTCTGAAGCCTAATTGTGCCTTCTTTATTTCAGGCAATGAGAAAAGGTTTGCTTGATGTACTCCCAAAAAACTCATTGGAAGATTTAACAGCAGAAGATTTCAGGCTGTTGGTTAATGGTTGTGGAGAGGTCAATGTGCAGATGCTTATCAGCTTTACCTCTTTTAATGATGAATCAGGTAAGAGTTATTCTTTGTCGTAACTAATGCAATGCATTATCAAATTGGACCCAAATTATTTTTGGGGGAATTAGGTTGTTAAACCCAAGTGCTGCGCTAATTTGAATTCTCAGAACCCCAAACTACCCAAGAAAAGAGAGGGTTGTGGGGTGGATAAGGCCGCTTCTTAATGTCGAATATCTTTTAGGGTAACCTAGCCTCAGTTGCCAAAAGCGCACTAGTCTTTTGACTTGCATTAGATTCATATATACCTCAGTTGTAAGGGTGCCTTTCCATTTCAGTATACATTCAAAATAAAATGGTACTCATATTTTTCCGTTGGAACACCACAATAGTAAAACTGATTTAACTTTTTCATTGAGAAACCCACATATTTCTTTCTCAAATACTTAACTGTAAATAATACCCTTGAACATATGTTTCAATCTTTTTCCATTTTCTCTGAGCTTTTTAACATTCCTCAGTGCGTTTAATGACCTATTTCTTAACATCCTCAGTGCGACATGTTTGTTTTTCTTTGATCTTTTTCAAGGAGCCGTAATGAATAATTGAGAACAAAACATGTTCATAAAAAAATTAAATTGAGCACTATTCTCCACAAGTATCAACTACTATGTTTTCCCTCACTTACATTTCACACATTAGACAATAGAAGTAGGCAAGGCAGTGTAGTAGTGTATTTCCATATTCTACCAAACACTTTACATTTACCATCTATTTTTCAAGGCATACAATAAGCAGTGTCACATAGCAATTTGCTATGCAATTCTGTAGATTTGCTTCTTAAACTGTCACTTGCTATTTACTTTACCCTGTTCAATGAAAGAACAGCTCACCCTGCATTCCTCTCTTGCCCTGAGGGGTCTCTCCACCCTCTTTTCCCTGTTCACTGCAAAGGGCTAATGGCCAGAGAGTGCACCAGTAATAATCTCCTCCACTCTTAAAAGTCCCAAAGACCAGATGGCCACTGGGGTTTTGGCATGGCCAGTAGTGGTAACTTTGAGTGCCCCCTATGGGGCAATAATGATCTCCCCTAAATTCGTAAATTGAGCTTTGCTAGATGATGACCACTCAAGCTTATTTGCTTGCTGAACAATGTTATTTTTGAGAAAGGCTTAATGTCCTTTGAACTGCTCAAACAACGATTTTCACTATCAACATACAATATTTTTCTTGAATACCCAGTTCAAACGTGCTATTGTCATGCAATTCCGGGGTGGGCATGATCTCCCGGCACAATCCCAGATAGAGGCCAACGTCATCAATGAGCTCATCCCTAAGAGGGCAATCTTGTCTCTTTACCAGGTTATCCTCAACTTCCAGCCTGAGTCCTTCTTAAAACAAAGCAGAAATTGGAAGATGGTGTGGGTACACTGGAACTGGAAGATTGTCCGGAAGCCTTGATTTCCCCAATTGAAAAATGTAATTGAGTTAACTATGCACGCAATTTCCTCTTTAAATATGGTTGTGCCATGACACCGGACTGCTTATGCCTTCAGGCCTACAGGGGCACTTTTTGCCATATACTTTGGCAATGCCCCTTAATCCAAAACTTCTGGAGTGCCGTTTTTAATCATTTGTCAATGATGTTCATGCAGGAACTGGCCATTGATCCGAACATGTCTGGATTTGGTATGTGGTGGGTATTCTGATCACACTTGTTACCACAAACTTCTGTCTACTGCATGAACCCAGGCAAAGTGCAATATTGCAATGTTATGGGGATCATGTCTTGCCCGCCCGCCCGCACACACTGTCCAAATGGGAAAGAGATATGTATAACTGCATGCTAATGGAGTAGCAGGATCACTGCATGCTAATAGAGGAGCGGGTATATAGATCTGGGGTTTTCTCCAGAAATATGGGAAAATATGGGACTGGTGGTTTGCCACTGGGTTTATTCTTTAGGAATTGGGTGCAATTTTGTTCAGGATGCAGGTTACTAATGACTATTCTGGCTATTTTGGCTCACCTATATTATTGTTTGGTGCTTTGATTTGTATTAAAATTCAATTAACAGAAATGTAGAAATAAGTGCCAAAGCCCATATAAAAAGTACTATTACCAGAGATAGTGGCTCTGAGTACTAATGGTGATAGATATCACTTTCATGGATGTACATGGGGTGGAATAATGTGCTTTGGCCTACTTGACTTGGGAGTGAGGTTGTTAGCACCCATGCCTTGCCCCAAAAGTAGTGTTTAATGCTATATTGAAAGTCATAACCATCACAGGCAAGGGCCATCTTGTTCACCTGAAGTTGACAATTAGACTGCCTTCCGCAACACCATACTACCTACTTAGTCTGACTTTCCTTTAACATTGTGAACTTTTTTTTTTTTGATTTATGAAACATCTGAACTTGATAGGTGAAGCATGTGGATCATACAATATACGCAACACTGCCCTGTGCAACACCAACTGGACCCAGCTGCATAGAGCCTTGCACTGAAAACCTTTTCAGAGCCTTTTTATTGCATCCCTTCATGCAGCTAAACTTTACATTTTATAGACACCCATCTCACTAATGTTTTATTTCAGCAGTAAACAAAACTGCTGTATTTTTGCTCATTTTATATCTTGGATACAAATAACTTTTGGCAACATTAAAAATATTGGTATAAAATTGCTAATCAAATGTTTGGTTGCTAATCAAGAAAATGTTAAATAGCAAAACCTTCTAATCCATTTTTAAAAACTAATTTATGCCTTGATTTTTGTATTCCACATGCATAAGGTATTTGCAGATCACATCACACCAAAGAGACCTATTCTTGTTGTGAAATGTGTGTATACAGTACGGACTAAAATACTTATCTAATGTACAGCAGAGGTTTCAAATTCCCATAAATGTTTCTGAAATTGTAAATTTGGATGAATATCAATTTGTTCAAGTGATCTTCTTGAAACTGTCATTAATTTGTATGTTCATTCATCATTGGCATTTAACACAATTAACTTTTTTTATATTCTTCCAGAGATTGATTTAATCAATCTTATTATGATTCCTTATGATTTATTTCCACATTCCATTTCTTTTAAAAAAAAAAACTAAAATTACATATTTACACATTTGGTATTTTATCTAGTTAGATTTGCACCAATGCTATGTTGTTGTTAGCAGATCATTCATATAGTTACCTTCGCTAATATATATCTTTCAATACAATGAAATTTCCTAATATTAGTGCCCCGAATGTCTTTCCTTTTCTGCTTTTTCTTTTATGTTGTTAATAATATGCCTTTCTAAGAGATCGAGATCCAAGAGTGGTTTGTGTAAAGACTGTACTTCGGCTCTCTATATGGTAGGGTAAAGGCACAGAAACGCACCAGCAAGGCTCTCAATTTGGTAGCAATGGACAAGCAGCCAGGCTTAAGCTTTCAGGAGGTGATGCAGGCAGGTTCTTAAGAATAGTGTTTCTCCAAAGCCCCCACAAAGGAATGGCCAAACACTATGCGAGAACACAGCTTATTTATATAAAATAGGGGTTCAGGAATATATACATATAAATAATAACACTTTGTACTTGGGATACTTATTCAAAGAATGGCAACTATATACTTTGTATTTGGTACCACACAATACTTAAAGCCAGTAATAGATGCACTAACTGCAGACAGTTTTAAATAGGCATGTGGATTCGTAAGTGAGGTATAACAGCATAGAATGGGGAAGAAAGGCAGGTTTGAGGTGAACAGTGGCAGAATACTTTCTTTTGGCTACATAGATAATTCTGAGTGAGAAACCAGGCGTTCTCCTGCATTTTCCAGGGAAAAGTTAGGGAGTAACTTATCTTGTCTGTTACAGCCCAGTCCAATAATGTTTAATAACTGTGTGCTTTCTTTAAAAGGTTCTACCACCCCAAAGTACCCGAGAGGCCACAGGAGTGCAGAATCCAAGATGACTCTGGGACCCCTGAGGCTAGAAGATGCTCTTCCTCGCTACATCTCATTTGGTGCCTTGGCAGGCGAAGTGGCAGATTTTCTCCACTTCACTAAACAATTCCCTCTGAGGATAGACCCCCTTTAGAAGAAGGAGCCACTGGGATGCAGAGTCCAAGAATAAAAAGGAATCAAAGTATTTCTGAAGTGCAGCAGTTTTACTCTTCACAGTGCTCTCCTTTGGTCAACGATTTCTCCGACTGTAGAAGTCCTGTGAAGACGAAACTTGCTGTGGTTTCCGTAAAAGGGTTTTTTGGATAAAAGTAAGACCCCTGGAACTCTTCGATGACTTCTGGCGGTGACGGGTTCATAGATCACTTTTGGTGTCGGGTTTCGGATTTATGTGGTTATCCGACTTTCGGTTCTTCGGTGATGCAGCCACAACACAGACATCTGGAAGGCTTCTGGCGTCCTGGACTTGACTGCTGGAGTGGACCTCAGACCCTTAATTGAAGCAAAGTCTGGACCCTATACACGTCTTCGGTGGCTTCTGGTGTGAGGAAACCCACCAGCAGACCTTCCTCTGCACCCAACGACTCTGGGCTCTCTAAGGCAGGAAAAAGTGGTCAATGATGTCCTTTGAAATGTTCTTAGGCAGTTTTGAACTTTCGCAGCTCCTGGTGTGCAGCAGCACTATTCCAGTTTACCCCTTCTTCTGGGTGGTAGACCGCAACGGCTTCCAGCCATCACAAAATGGAGCATGGGCAACAACAATGGACTTCTCTGACTCGAGATGTCCGGGCACGCCACTTCGGGACTTTCAAGACCCCTTCTCTGGACAGCAGGCACACAGGACTGGCTTCCACGATACTTCAATGAAGAGCAGCAGGTTGCACGATGGTCCCTCATAGCTCGGGCAGTGGTCTTGTTTGCAGGTCCTCTCTGGATCAGTCCTTGGGAGACGCAACCGCTTTCGGGTTACATTGCAGTAATGCAGCAGCAGACATCTCTTCCAGCTGGGCTTCAAGGAACAGCTTCTTCTTGCTTCAGCGTTGACTTCAGCTTCTGAACAAATTGGTAAGTGAGAGGTCCCCAGATATACAAATCTGTCCCTCATTTACTCTGGCTGAGCCAGGCTCAGTCAGCCAATCACACAGAAGGGCATTCATTCATTCAGGCAGGCAGCCAATCGGACTCGCAAACATTCAGGCCATTCACTCCCCCCAGACACCCATAACAAAGAATGTGGATTGGGGCAAGTACTCAGCCTTTCAGCACACTACACTACACTGCCTTCATGTCAGTTTCAGTCAGGGCTGTCTCAGTAATTGTGTCACACACAAAGAAACCAGATGCCCACAACAGAGAATGTGAACTTCATTCACACAGGCCCCACCCCTAGGGTGTACCCACAACACCTTGGAAGGCTCCAGTCAGCCTGACAGGAGGCAGCCCCAGAGCCATATATGGTATTTCCCCCAACAGCCAGTCAGGACAAAAGGGAACACAGACATGTATGGTGGTTCTACCCAATAGTCATTCAGGAGGAAGGGAACAGAGACCGGGCTTCCCATGTCTTTGGGAAACAAGGTAAAGGCAATAGAAACCAAGAGGCCACAGTGGCCACCTTGCCTTTGTGTAGGAATCCATTGAGTGCCACTGCCAAGCTAGCATGTCGCTGCCACCACCCCATACCCCACTCTGTGGGCAACACACAGGTGCCCAGAAACGCACACAAGGGGTACAAGGGTGTACCGCCACCCATGGGTGCCGTAAGGGTATCCCATGGGTGGTGAGCACCAAAAGATAAAATGAAGAGCTGCACTGCCAGAGGTTCAGGCTGGACCTCAGTGGCAGAAAACGTAAGGAAAACACACATAGAATTAGTAGCACAGGCACTAGGAGGCCCTGTCCCTCCATAAGGCGTTTCTAGCATCACAGGTTGCATCACTCTTTATCTTCAAAGAAGAGAAGTAAGAAACTGCACCATCATTCTTTATCATTAGATTCCTGCCTCGGCGGCCGAATGCAGACATTTCGGTGAAAAAATGCTGGCATTATTCTCAAAAGCAGCATCTCATGGCCCCTCGAAAGATCCCACTGCGTCTTCCAAGACCAGCAGGGAATCAATTTAGGCTTCTGCTGCAAGCCTAAAAGCCAGAGTCGGAATACCTCTGAGATGTCTACTCGAGTGGCATTGACCGCTGAGTTAGCATTGAAGTAAAATGCTTCAGTGGCATCCTCCACAAAGGAGTCGGAAGTTGAATAAGCCTTCAACATCGACTTCAAAGCATAAACCTCGGCCAAAGATTGTTTTCTTTAAATACTTCAGATTCTTTTTCCAGGAGGAAAAAGAAAATGTCATCCCGTTTGGCCATGAACGTTTTGGAACGCCACATACTCTTACGTCCCGTCCCCTTTCCTCCATACTGTATGGCGTCCCTGCCAAGGGACGGGCGACGTAACCTTTTTCACCAGAAAAAAATCTTCCCCTTTAAATTTAGAGGCGCGCTGGGGCGCAGCCCAGGGAGCATGCGCTGCCCTGACTCCGCCCTCCGGCGCCACACCTCAGTCCCCTTTTCCGCGTCGACTGAAACGGGCCGAATTCACCAGCGCTCCTGGGTTTGGCTTCGGCCATGTAATTCCACGTGCGGATACTTCTTCTCTTTGTCTTTTTTTGTCTTATCTATCATTTAGGTACTCGTCCTCAGGCGTCACGCTGCTCCCCGGGGCATTTTGACTTCTACAGGGTTCAGCAGGTGTCCATCCTGCAACAGGCTCTTCCCACCTTCAGAACCCCTCGCCCTCTGCCTACTTTGCCTTGGCCCAGACCACGGTTGGCAATCATGTTCGGCGTGTGACTCGCTGTACTCGAAGGCGCTGAAGAACAGACTAGCCAGGTGGGTGGAGCTCTTTCAGAGGTCTCCTCCATAGGATCTTAAGAACTTTGTGAAGCATAGAGCCAGACCCAAGGTAGGGCCGATATTTTCCAGCGCACCCCGCAAGGGAGACTCCTTCCCAGGTCCTCTCCCGTGCGAGAGGGACCGGCCAGGTCCTTCTACCGGCATGTGCACCAAGGCTGCTACAGCTACCGGCCTTCGGGTTGAGGGATCCTCGTATCCTCCCCGCCCCGGCGCATTGTTGAGGGACCAGAAGGTTCTTGTACCGGGGCTACACCCGAGGGGCTACACCCTTTTACCGGCACAATGACCGAGGGGCTACACCCTAACACCGGCAATGCGTCTGAGGGGCTACGCCCTAATACCGGTAGTATGTAAGGACTGGCTCATCTGCTTCCGCTCGCACGCACTGGCGAACTGGTACATAGCAGAGACCATACACCTTCTTATGGAGCTCAGATTCTTCATCAATTTTCCAAAGTTCTGTGTGGAGCCATCCTAGAACGCTCTCTTACTGGGCGCCCGTCTCGGCACGGTCACCTGCCTGGCTAACCCCTCAGAATAGAAGCCCATTCTGTGGATGGTGCAGTGCCTGTCGTTGCCGCACAGCGCAACAGTACAAGCCATCACGTTGCTGTTTGGTATGATGTCCTCCTGTATCCACCTTGTTCCCTTTTGCAGGCTCCAGATGAGGCCTCTTTAAGAGTTTCTAGACGCATGATGACTGCATGTCACTGGCACTTGGACGGATAAGATCACCCTCACCCAAGAGTTTCCTGCAAGCTCTACGATGGTGGGGAGAATGACTGCATCTCACGCAAGGAGCTTCTTTTCATACCCCACTGTACCAGGTCATGGTCACCATGGATGCCTCCCTGGAAGGGTGGGGGGTCCACATCGGACAGTCGCACGCTAGAGGCCTCTGGCTCCTGGCCAAAAAAGACCTCCACATCAACGTCCTGGAGCTACGGGCAATCTTCTGGGTCCTCAAATCATTCCAACCTCTGCTGCAGTGGGAGGTGGTGCAGATCTTCACGGACAATACCACCACCATATTCTACATCCAGAAGCTCTTCCTGGAAGCTGTGCCACTACGCCATTCTTCAGGACATGTTCCTCGTCCACCTTCGCCTGGCGGGCACCAAGAGCACCATCGCGGACTCGCCCAGTAGAGAGCTGCGGTCCTGCCACGAGTGGGAATTTCATTTGCTGCCCAAGCAGGTATGTGCTACACACAGCATGCCTACAATATTCAATAACAACACTATTTGAATGATCACACGGATCTCATATCACACTCCCTTTCTCCCATATCTTGTCTCTGAGGTACACCGAGCAGAATGCCAGACACGTGCGGCTGCCATCGAGCAGTATGAGAATCCAACGATGACATGATGGGCTGCTGAAGAAGCCTCTGAACTACTGTTAGAGTGCTTGAATGTTTGAGTGCTTCTCAGCTAACAGTGAGTTAGATAACCCAAAATGCTCACCTTACCACATTGCTATAAGTTTCCTATGGAGACTCATTAATAAGCGGATACTTCTTTTCTCTTATCTTGCCTCTCATGCACGCGGAGCAGAAAGCAAGACATGGGCAGCTGTTAGTGAACATTATGAGTTACGTACTCTGACACATTGGACAGCCTTAATACTGTTGTAGAACATTCCCCAATTTATAGTGAGTCCTATAACCCTCACTGCTCACCTTTGCCACATTTCTATAAATCTCCAGTGGACACCACATTATTTAGCAGCCACTGTTCTAATTTTTTATTCTCCGTCAAACACCCTACTCAGTCAATGATTTACAGGATCTTCGAATATGACAGCGGTCTCCTCTTCTAAATGAAGGGAGCTTCGTCCCCTTGTCTACCTTGAAGACATGAATGTGAGAGGTACGCCCTGTACTTTTCTGTATATTACCCAGGATATCTGATTCAGAAGTGCATCTGATTAGCTGTTCACATAATGTACTCTTTCCATTCCAAGATTTTAACTCCGTTGCCCGCACATGGGACATCCTCTTTGCACATGAAAACATTAAGATAAGATTCCTTTCCGAATTTGCCCTAGAGGAATCTCGTTTGTAATTCAGGGCGAGTCCAACAACTTGGGTGGGTACTCGCATACTCATTGGAGAAACTATTCTCATGAATATGATTGAATTTGTTTAATGGTGTCCTGTCCCCTTTCTTGGTGTAGGTGTCAATATGGTGTATCATTGGTTTCATTTAGGTGGATTTACTATTGGATATCACTCTAAGTCAATTACAGTGTTCTTACCATCTAATTTTACCCTTTGGTTCTCAGTTGTCCCCCATATCTCTGGTCCTGAGGAAGGTGGAATATTTCCATTTTTGCCATCGACACGTATAGCCCCCTGTGAAGCATTAAGAGATACAGTGACGGGGATGCACCGTCGCAATTACCTCAACTGAGCGTTACGTTGACCCCTGAGCCTATGATTAGGTAAAGGTGGCCTGTTTTATCTGTTGACTTATATGTTTAGTCAGACAGAGGCAATTGATGCAGTTAAACTGTTTGTATTATTTGGAGAAATGATTGGGTCCTCCCTCTGTGTTATCTGGCGGACATATCTCTACTCTGGGTAGATAACATTTATATTATTGTATGTTCATATTTTGTCTAGTATTCTTTTTGGATCACACACACAATCGTACATGTGTTTCGTTTCATATTTTCTAAGGAGTTGGTGTATTAACTACATATGCCCGTGAAATAAATAACTTGCCATATGCAAGACAGAAAGTTATTTTTTACCTATTTGACTCGCATACGTTTGTAATGTCCAAGGCTTTGATTGAAACTGCCAGGGACTAACACGATTCACCAAGATCTCTACAACCACTTACATCTATGAATTATTAGGAATGTATTTCTGTTGAGAAATTACTTCCTGACAGGACACTTTCTTTTGGATAACAAATTCCTCATCGCCCTCCCTACCTGCCCCTCTTCTAGGATGCTAGTAGACCATTGGTTCTGCGGTTCCTCAGGGGGAAACCTTTCCCATGGGCCAAGGGCGGTGGATCCACAGTACAATAGTCCCCCTGGGGGTGGTGGCCTGAGGGAGGATCGCATGGGGAAGGAAGCCCTCTATAGGACTGGCGACAATTCTCAGAGCACGCAGTATGTTCCCGCTTTAATGCACCTAACCCCTTCTCCAGTACCAAATCCTATTTCCCCATCTCTAGATAGAGCCAATGTGGTCTATTGTCAAGTCAGTCAACCTAATATACTTGCTATAGACAACAGATAACCACACACTTGTGGATTTCTCCCGTCCCCTGCACACCCAAAAATATTGTGAACACAACCAATTAGTGAATGATTCCTATATGTTCAATTCTGTAATTCAAAAATAACACTTTGCTAATAACTCTTGTCTTATAAAAATTCTTTACTCAAAGAAATGTATATATACACACTTATTCATTTATGTTAGACCATACATAATACCAAACTGTTGAATTTCAAATTTTACTTTGTTGATCATTTCACAATTCGAAATAGACAATATACAGTATGACGTTTGATTATTCAATAATAACCCATCTGGGCAATATTTTCTAGAATAACAATCCGTTAACTTGTGTCTCTACGCGTTTCGGGGTTTGATGCTCCCCTTCTTCAGGAGTTGTCTATTTTCTTCAAAGGTCTTGTAGTTCCATCTATAATAAACAATTTAGATTTATAGGTTTTAAATTCCATTATTCTTTTGTTTTTCACTGTCACTTTAATTATGATCTCATAATTAACTAGGTGATTTTGACTAATTCTGTACGGTTTCTCACTCATTATCAGAATTGCCTGTTCAACTTAATGCCAACAATACCAGATAAATAAGAATAGTTCAATCCTTTTACACTAATCCAGTTAAAAATATATACCCAGATGGGGTGTCCAGATTTTAGCATGTTAACTTCTTTAGTTAGATCCATTAAAATATTCACCTGTGTGATACTTCCAATGGTGTCTCCCACTTCTGTTTCGAATCTCACCACTGCTTGTGCAGTAAGCTGCCCTTGGTGATGCAATTAGGTCCCTCCTAGTGCCAATGATGCCCTTTTGATTATCTCAATGTGTAGACCGTTCTGTGAATGAAAGTTCACGATTTGTGGTAAACTGTCTCCCCAGTTATTGTATTACAGAAATTGTAGAGACTTTATTGCTTACCTATCTACTTGGTTGTTGATGAATTAATGTTGGCTGAATATTGCCCTTCGTGATCACCATTCGGAATTTGGTTCATCTGAACACTCTCCTTTAGTTCTAAGGGAAAAAAATCCTTTATCACTATATTGTCCTCTTAAAAATCGGGGGGGTTGAACTTAAGGTCAATGTCATCATACATGTAAAACTCTATTTTCTATCTCCAGCATTTACCTTGTCAGAAAGAAGTCTCCGTATCTCTAACTCCCAAGCGCCAAATTCTGCAGCCTCGCGTGCGAACGGCCGCAAAATGGCTGCCGTTTTATTTATTTATGTTCTATGTGTGACGTCATCACGTGATAACATCATACGCACCACCGTTCTGTCTTAGTTCGATGTGTTCGTTCGATGTATTCGTTGTTTATGTTAATATCTCATGGTTTGTCGACCTGCATGGATGATATCATCACATGCCGCTGTTCTTAATTGTGGCTTTGTCCTTTAAGGATGGTTTAAAAAAGGCCCTTGTAGGGTCATTAGGCAAATTACTATATGATGGGTAATCCCATATTTTTTCACCAGGGGTGTCTCGAGTTAATTCTGAGATCATAAACGTGCTCACAATTTGTTTTACCATTTCTTGGCAATGAAGATGAAAGTATATCCAACCTTTAGACATTAGTCATAATGTACTGTTTGTTCACTTCTGTACATTCTGAATTGTATATATAATGTATTCCCGTTCCTCTCCGTGATGTTACCACATTTTAATATGATTTGTGTCCATTTTTTCATTTGAACTATATTTTTTTCATCATAGATATTATATACAGTAAGAATAGATGCACATTTTAGTACTTGATACTTTCTTGGACTCACCAGTTACTTTACAGACCATATTTATATCAATTCATATTGTAATCTGAGTTGTTAATAATGCTTTTTATCTATGATCCACCCACATTCCAGATCTATTTGGTTTTTATGGTAGTCTATATTGCATGTATTCTATATATAGATTCACTTTCCTTTTGTTCACAGAAATACCCCAAGGTTGTATTCTTCATTCATACCCCTAGGTGACATGGAGTCCGGTTCCTCAATCCAATATATCTCTCTCTGATTTAATTTTTTAGTATGATTTCCCCCACGTGGATATCTTTTTACTACTTCCAAAATGATAACCTTTAGTTGTGAAAGTTTGTGTTTGTTCTCATTAAAGTGGCGTGCAACTGGTGATCTTATATTCTTAGTTCTAATGTTGCTCTTATGTTCAGGCCAACGTTCCTTGGCTTTTCTGTTAGTTTGACCAATGTAAAATATTCCACATGGACAACTAAGTCCATAGATCACAGATTTCGTGTCGCATGTGGCATAATCCCTAAATTTAATCCCCATACCATTGTATGGATGTCGTACATGGGTGCCTTTGATTATGTTGTTGCAATGTCCACAGTTTAAACACACAAAGGTTCCTGTTTTTCTTATTTGTAGAGACATCTGTTTCTCTTTTGGTGGTCTTTCAGCATGTACTAGCTGATCTTTAAAATTCCGGCCTCTTTTGTATGCTATGATTGGTGGTTTAGGGAACAATTTATTCAACTGTTGGTCCATTTCAATAATTCTCCAATTCTTCTTGATCATCCAGGCTACATGATGGCTTTGTCCCGAATATCTTAAGGCATATATGAATGGTGTTTCATTTGATTTCACTCTTGGAGTGAGTAATTCTTCTCTTGTTAATCTCTGTTTTCTCTCTGGCTCTCTCTATGATATTGTTTGGGTATCCCCGTTTTCTGTATTTCTCAGTCATGGTGAGATTTGCTTCTTCCAATGTTGTAGATGTCGAGAATATACGCTTCAAGCGTAGAAATTGGCTGTATGGTAGATTGTCTCGTGGGTGTTCTGGGTGGTGACTCAGATAATGTAGTGAATTGTTTACATCTGTTTTCTTATGGTATATGTTCGTTGTTATGCCTTGTGGTCCTATCTCCAATTCAACGTCCAAAAAATGTAATTTGGGTGTACCCACTTCTATGGTAAATTTTATTCTATCGTGAATTGAGTTCAGGAAGTCTAAAAATAAGTCGACATCTGTCCTTGTTCCTCTCCAGACCACAAAAATGTTGTCTATAAATCTCTTCCAAATTACCAGGTTGGACATCCATCTTTGTTCAGTTAATATTAGCGTGCTCTCCAAGAAGTACATGAATAAGTTTGCATATGCGGGTGCCATTGATGACCCCATGGAGGTGCCTGCTGCTTGTATGTAAAATTGATTACCATATCTGAAGTAATTATTGACAAGTATGATGTTACTTAGTTCCAATAGGAAGACTTTATTCGCTGTGCATTTGTTGGTGTTAACTAGCATCCATTCTAGGGCCTCCAGTCCATCTTGGTGAGGAATCGAGGTGTATAGACTTTGTACATCAAAAGATAATAGTGTATCGTCTTCCCTGATTTCTGGTAAGTTCTTCAGTATGTTTAGGAAATCCGTGGTATCTTTCAAATATGTCGTAGTGGTCTGGACTAATGGTTGTAAGGCCTTATCTACATAGACTGCCAAGGGGTTAAAAATACTGTCAGTTCCTGCTACTATTGGACGTAGTGGTGGTACTTGTTGGTTCTTGTGTATTTTAGGCAATCCGTAGAATACCGGTGTTGGAAATTCTTTGGTGAGAAATTTCTTGGTCTTCTCAGAGATCCATCCCTCCTCTGTAGCTTTCTCCAATGTTGTTTCGATAATGTCCTTTATTTGTTTAGTGGGGTCTTGTGTAACCTTAATATAGGTTCCTTTGTCATTTAGTAATTATTTAATTCCATTGTCATAATATGTTGTATCCATTATGACTATTGCCCCTCCCTTGTCAGCTGGTTTCAGAGTTAAACTTGCGTCATCTGCTAATTCTTTAATAAGTTGGCTTTGGTGTCTTCTGATGTTGTAATTCCTAATTTTATTGAAGCTGACCCTCTTGAGGTCCTTTTGCATTTGTTCCTCGAACATTCTTATTCCAATGCTATTCACCTGTGGGTCGAAGGTACTCTTCGGTTTTATTTCCAGGTATTCATGTGGTACAGTTGGTTCCCCCATCGTCGTGTTAGTATCGAAAAATACTTTCAATCTCATTTTTCTGGTTAATCTGTGCAAATTCACCTTCTCTTCTAATAAACTAGAGTTCTGTGTGGGTATAAAGGACAATCCTAGATTGAGAATGTCTAGTTGTTCTTTGGTTAATGGTTTGCTCGAAATATTAATCACTAGTTGTTCGGTTTCTTTTTGGGTCTTAGATTTCTTTTTGCCTCTTCTCGCTGTCTTCTTTCTAAAAAAGAAGAAGATGGTTCGGTGTTTGATGTTGTCGCTTCTTGTGATGTGTGTAGATTCTGAGCTTGTCTCGGGATGTTCTCTGCGTTGGTACGATCTTCTCCACTATTGGGTGCTTCACTGCTCAGATCACTAGTGTTGTCTTCAGTATTCCTCGGGTTCATCAACAACCAAGTAGATAGGTAAGCAATAAAGTCTCTACAATTTCTATAATACAATAACTGGGGAGACAGTTTACCACAAATTGTGAACTTTTATTCACAGAACGGTCTACACATTGAGATAATCAAAAGGGCATCATTGGCACTAGGAGGGACCTAATTGCATCACCAAGGGCAGCTTACTGCACAAGCAGTGGTGAGACTCCAAACAGAAGTGGGAGACACCATTGGAAGTATCACACAGGTGAATATTTTAATGGATCTAACTAAAGACGTTAACATGCTAAAATCTGGACACCCCATCTGGGTATATATTTTTAACTGGATTAGTGTAAAAGGATTGAACTATTCTTATTTATCTGGTATTGTTGGCATTAAGTTGAACAGGCAATTCTGATAATGAGTGAGAAACCGTGCAGAATTAGTCAAAATCACCTAGTTAATTATGAGATCATAATTAAAGTGACAGTGAAAAACAAAAGAATAATGGAATTTAAAACCTATAAATCTAAATTGTTTATTATAGATGGAACTACAAGACCTTTGAAGAAAATACACAACTCCTGAAGAAGGGGAGCATCAATCCCCGAAACGCGTAGAGACACAAGTTAACTGATTGTTATTCTAGAAAATATTGCCCAGATGGGTTATTATTGAATAATCAAACGTCATACTGTATATTGTCTATTTCGAATTGTGAAATGATCAACAAAGTAAAATTTGAAATTCAACAGTTTGGTATTCTCCAGCATGGGGTCTGGCATGGATTCACATGCTCATGAATATTCCCCGTCGTCAGGCTGGGAATCCTCGGTAAAGAAAAAACCAGTATCAGTTTCGTTTCTGATCTGTCTTTCGTAGTAATAACCAATCACTGGTCTCTGCGTCATACTGACCACAGCCAATGACTGCCCTCTACCTAAGCACCGCCTCTGGCAGCCATCTTCAGATTTTTACCGCACGTTCATGTGTTGGGATCCTCGTGCTATTGCTCTCGAGCGTTAGTGCTATTTTTTCGCGCTTTTTCACAAAAACTTCGATTCTTTCGGTCAAAAGAGCCTCAAGCTCCACCGATCCTACATCCGATCAACGGGGACCCGTGTCGGATTCATCTGTGCCCCTCAAGGGTGAAGATTTCGTCGAGCTACACTTCGGAGGACTCCAGAAGCTTCTCAGGCCCGGTCTCGGAGATGGCCCAGGAGAAGGGAAGCTCGACGCCCGGAAAGCTGTTCAGGGCCTGCCCTGGATGCCAGCTGCAGAACGTCTTCAAGGAGGACGAACACTCTTTCTGCCTTTACTGCCTTCATGGGGACAAGACGCACGTGGAGAAGGACTGTGCGTTTTGCGGCAACATGTCGGAACGGACCATGAAGGACCGCCATCAACGTCTCGCCAGCTGGCTGGAGGGTAAGAGCCCGTCTGGCGAGAAGAAGAAGAAATCTGAGCGGTCTTCTAAGACCTTTGAGGGCGCCCCGGCGACGGGGGCCCAACATAAGGCCAAGCACCGCGAGTCCGCTGGCACCGGGAGCGCCGAACGGTCGGGCTCTACGGGCGCCAGGCAGGGCGCACCCTCCCCGGCACCATCAACCACGAGCCAACGCTCTGGGTCGGGTAAGAGGAAGGCCGAGCACCCGGCGAAGCTCCTGGAGAGACCCCGGTCGAGCTCTAAGGCAGAGGAGGAGCGTGGCAGTGCCCCCTCCCTCAAGGATAAGGCGGTGAGCGCACCTAAGGTGGTGAAGGCCTTGATCCATTCAACCAAGCCCTCTATCGAAACGGTCGCGGCGGCCCTGGCCCAGCCTGTGGAGGCTGCACCAGTGGTGGCGGCCTCGGGGCCCAGAATCTCCCTGCCTCCTCGGAGGGAGTCTTCTTTCGTGCCCATCGATAGGACCCCCGTGAAACCCTCCGTGGGGAAGAAGGGGGGGGGCAGGGCGTCGTCGTAGATTCGGCCTCAACCTCAGAAGAGGAACTGATCGAGGTCTTAAGCCACGGCCTAGGCGTGGAACAAGACCAGCCCGTCGGAATGGGCCCCGACGCAGGTGACGACGTCGAGGATACCGACGGGGCCCCTGCTCGCCCGTCGGATTCCCCTCTGCCAGCGCCGCAAGACAACTCAGCGGCCATTTTGTTGGCTATACAGTCCTTATGCTCCGAGATAAGGACGAGACTACCGTTACCGACGGAGGAACCTCTCCCGTCGGGGGATCCAGAACCGGGACCTTCTGGTGTTCCCCCTACCAAGAAAAGAAGGATTCATCCACCGCCTCCTTTTCAACCGTCGCGCCCCGTCCAGCCCTCCTCCCCGTCCACCCGAGGGGATGATACGGGGACTGACACGGCAGCGACTGGTACGGACGACGAGGCATACGACGAGGATTTTCCGTCGTCGCCTCCCACCAGGGCTTCTCCGCCCGACGAGATTGGATCGTTCCACTCAATGATCGCCAGGGCATCCGAGCTTTTCCAACTCTGCCCTGAGGAGAAGAAAAAGGAAGGCTTCCTTTACCAACGGCGCGAGACCAAGAGGAAGACGGTCCTCGCAGTGCCTCTGTTGGACGACATTTGGGATGAGGGCCTTTCCCTCCTCAAGAACCCTTCCACGACGCCAGCGAAAAGAGACCGGTACGAGAAAAAGTACCGGGTCCCGGACTCGGCCCCCCTATGCCTCCGGGCGCAGCCTACCCCGGACTCCGTCGTCTCCGCGGCAGCCAGGAAGAAAGCGGGGGGGGGTGCGGCCTCCACGTCGACTTCCCCGCCGGACGGCGAGGGAAAGAAATTGGATGCCATGGGACGCAGAGTCATCTCGTCGGCGGCGACGACGATTAAAGCGGCCAACGCCTTGGCTATCGTGGCCCGCTACGACAGGGAACTCTGGTACAAGATAGCTCCCCTGCTGGATTTTCTGCCGGACGACAAGAGGGCGGAGGCCCTTGAGATCCTGCAGGAAGGTGAGGTGGCCTCGGACCACGCCATCACCGTGGCGACGGACATCGCCGACACTGGGTTCCGCCAGATGGACAACGGCGTTTGCCTTCGACGTCGCGGATGGCTCAAGGCTACGGACTTTCGGCAGGACGTCCAGACCAGGGTCCTGGACATGCCCTTCGACGGGAACAACCTGTTTGGGAAGACAGTGGACGATTCCCTTCAGGCCATCAAGGCGGATACTGAGACGGCCCGGGCCCTTGGAGTACTGCAGCAACGGCGGACGCCCTTTCGGAGCGGCGGAGGCAAGGGCGCCTCCAAAGGTTCCGGCGGCGGTTTCGCTTCCTACCGTCAAGCGGCCCGCTCGTCGTCGCAAGAGGCCTACAGAGGACGAGGCAAGTCTGGCGGACCCCGCCGTCGTCGCCAAGGAGGCCAAGGCGGCAAGGCCGCGTCCAAGCAGGATTGAACCGGCCGTGGGGTCGGGCCCCCACCGAAGCACCCCGGTGGGAGGCCGGCGGGCGGGCTTCGTCAGCGTGTGGGAGTCCATCTCCACCGACCGTTGGGTGCTGGACGCCCTGGCCCGGGGCCACGCGCTCGAGTTTCAAAGAAGGTGCCCGCGCGTCCCCCCCGTGGCCAGGAAAGAACTTCACGTCCCTCAACTTCTCCTGGAGGTAAAGGCGATGCTCAGAAAGGGCGCCATCGAACTCGTCCCAAAGAGGCTTCGGGGCTCCGGAGTCTACTCGCGTTACTTCCTCGTGAAGAAGAAGACGGGAGGATGGCGCCCCATCCTGGACCTGCGACGCCTGAACAAGTTCATCAAGGCGCAGAAGTTCCGGATGGTCACCCTCCAGCACGTCCTGGGTCAGCTGGAGGAAGGAGACTTCCTATCGTCGTTGGATTTGGAGGATGCCTACTTCCACATTCCCATCCTAAAGGGGCACCGAAAATTCCTCAGATTCGTGGTCCAAGGGCGTCATTACCAGTTCAAAGCCCTTCCCTTCGGACTGCGGTCGGCACCCAGGGTTTTCACCAAGTGCCTCGCACCGGTGGCGGCGCAGCTGCGCCGCGAGGGGATTCACGTCTACCCCTACCTGGACGACTGGCTCATCCGCGCCAAGACGAGGGAGCTCGCCGTGGTCCACACGGCAAGGACCGTCCAACTCCTCACGGACCTGGGATTCTCCGTGAACTACGCCAAATCCCACCTGGTGCCCGCGCAAGTCGCACTGTTTCTGGGAGCGAGGCTCGACACAGTGTCCCTTCTGGCCTCCCCGTCGGAGGAGAGGACCAGGACCATCCTGGGCAAGGTGCAACGGATGTTGGTGGCCGACGCGGCCAAGGTGAGGTCCGTCAAGTCCCTCCTCGGGATGATGTCTTCCTGCATCTACCTCATTCCCATGTGCAGGCTCCGGATGCGCCCGTTGCAAGAGTTCCTGGATGCGCGCTGGATCCAGACGACGGGCAGCTTCGAGGAAAGGATCAAGCTCGACGAGAGTTTCCGACGAGCGATACGGTGGTGGGGCACCCGCGCGCATCTGACGGCGGGCATGGACTTCCAGACCCCAGCCCACCAGGTGACTGTGACCACGGATGCCTCCCTAGAAGGGTGGGGAGCGCACACCGAAAATCTGCACGCAAGGGGACTCTGGCTCCCGACGGAGAAGTCCCTGCATATCAACGTCCTGGAGCTCCGTGCAGTGTTTTGGGCCCTCAGGTCCTTCCTTCCGTCCCTCAAGGGCAAGGTGGTGAGGATCTTCACCGACAACACCACCACCATGTTTTACATCAGGAAACAGGGCGGAACCAGGTCCCCAGCGCTGTCCAAGGAGGCGCAGGACCTGTGGCATTGGGCCGTCGCCCAAGGGATTCTTCTGGTGCCGTTTCATCTGGCAGGGATAAAAAACACCATCGCCGACTCACTCAGCAGGGAGCTGCGCTCGTGCCACGAGTGGGAACTACGGCAGGATCTGGTGGATCGCCTCTTCCGACGGTGGGGCACACCCCAGATCGACCTGTTCGCGACGGCGACGAACACCAAGTGCCGGAGGTTCGCCAGCAGGTTTCCCCAGACGAGGAGCATGGGCGATGCTTTCTCGTTCCCCTGGGAGGGCCTGTTCCTCTACGCGTTCCCTCCCTTGCCTCTGCTAATCCGGCTCGTCAACCAGCTCAAGAGGTCACGGTGCAGGATGATCCTCGTCGCACCTGCGTGGCCGAGGCAGATATGGTTCCCGGACCTTCTGGACTTGTCGGCGTCCCCGCCAATCAAGCTGCCGGCGGACGCGGATCTACTCTCCAGGGAAGGAGGCGCCATCCTCCACCACGACCCGAAGTCGCTGAACTTGCAGGCCTGGCTCCTGCAGCGCTAGAGTTTGGAGGATACGACATACCGGCCGATTGCAGAGAGGTTCTTGCAAAGGCCAGGGCGTCCTCGACTCTTAAATGCTACGGACACAAATGGAAGAGGTTTTCTGTCTGGTGCCACGCACAGAAGATTAACCCTCTACGGATTACGGCTCCCCAAGTGCTGCCGTACCTGCTGACGCTGGCCAAAGCTGGTCTGGCACACGCGTCCATCAAGATTCATCTTGCTGCGATCTCCCGATACACCAGAACCACGGGCCGGACGTCCTTGTGGTCTCATCGTCTGGTGAAAGAGTTCATGAAGGGACTGTTCAGATCGTTCCCGCCGGTGAAGGCTCCGGCCCCGGCGTGGGAGCTCAACGTGGTGCTGACCAAACTCATGGGACCTCCGTTCGAGCCTCTGCACTCGGCCCCGTTGAAGTTTCTATCGTGGAAAACAGCTTTTCTCGTGGCCATCACCTCCGCACGACGAGTGGGAGAGATCCAGGCCCTTTCCTGCAAGGCCCCGTACTTGACTTTCCACGACACGAGGGTAGTGCTCAGGACGCACCCCTCCTTCATGCCCAAGGTACCGTCGGACTTTCATCTCAACGAACCCTTGGTGTTACCTGTGTTCTTCCCGTCGCCTTCGTCGCCGGCTGAGAGGACTTTGCACTCGCTGGATGTAGCTAGAGCGCTGAAGTTCTACGTGGACCGCACGAAAGGTTTTCGGAAGACGTCACAACTCTTTGTGAACTTTGGACCTGTCAATCAGGGGAAGGCTCTCTCGAAGGCTTCCATCTCCAGATGGCTCTCCGGCTGTATCATGTACTGTCACCGGTTGGCAAACCGACCGCTGCCTGGCCGTCCGAGAGCCCATTCCACCAGAGCGATCGCAGCTACCACGGCGTTCCTATCTGGTGTGCCCCTGCTGGACATATGCAGGGCTGCTACGTGGAGGTCGACGCACACCTTCACGAAATTCTACTGCGTCGACCGGGATTCCAGGGAGGAGTCCAGGGTCGGCCAAGCAGTGCTGCGCAACCTGTTCGCCTGAGGTGAGCCTGGTGAGGAGGTAAGATGCTTAATGTTGAGTTGATGTGATGCTTAATGTTGAGCCTTTGCCACCTCCCGTGGTTGTGCATGTGTGTACTGCTATGTATTCTTTATTCATGAGCATGTGAATCCATGCCAGACCCCATGCTGGAGAAGGAACAAGTTACTTACCTGTAACTGTTGTTCTCCAGCATGGGTCTGGCATGGATTCACATGCGAACCCTCCCGCCTACCCCTCTGCGGCTCTTCACTTGGTCATACTGCCACTTCACGTGCTTCCAAATCTGAAGATGGCTGCCAGAGGCGGTGCTTAGGTAGAGGGCAGTCATTGGCTGTGGTCAGTATGACGCAGAGACCAGTGATTGGTTATTACTACGAAAGACAGATCAGAAACGAAACTGATACTGGTTTTTTCTTTACCGAGGATTCCCAGCCTGACGACGGGGAATATTCATGAGCATGTGAATCCATGCCAGACCCATGCTGGAGAACAACAGTTACAGGTAAGTAACTTGTTCCTTATGTATGGTCTAACATAAATGAATAAGTGTGTATATATACATTTCTTTGAGTAAAGAATTTTTATAAGACAAGTTATTAGCAAAGTGTTATTTTTGAATTACAGAATTGAACATATAGGAATCATTCACTAATTGGTTGTGTTCACAATATTTTTGGGTGTGCAGGGGACGGGAGAAATCCACAAGTGTGTGGTTATCTGTTGTCTATAGTATAGTTTATACAACCTAGTGTCGGGGTTGGTTTTCTCCCCGGCACCCCACTACTAAATTTATACTTTATCAAATTTTAAGGAATAAGAGGAGTGCACTGTGATAAATTGGCTAGAGATTTCAACCTAATATACTTGACAAGACTAAAGTATCAAAGAATACCAAGTATGTTGCATCTGGGTGTAAAATAAGTACTGTGTAGAAAAAGGCAGAGTCTGAGGATCACTCTAGTGAACCAGAGTGAGCGGTCTAGCTTCTTGTGGGAGTTGGTTGGCCCATATCAATATAACAAACCAGCACAGGAGTTCAAAAGGAACTCATCGGGGACGCTAAAGAACTGCCCTCTGAGGAGGAACTGTGGGAGCCGTGAACCGGGCGCGCAGACTAGAGCCAAAATGAAAGCCATGAACGGAGGAAGAGAACTTCGAACATGGTCCACGACTGAAGTACAAGGAGGGAAGTTGGCAGAGAAAGTCAATAAGATCCACAGCGCTTGTACGTGGTTAGTAGAATGGCACTAGGCTGCAGGTGACTGGGGAGTGTGGGTATACTGTCAATATACTACCACTGTACAGGAACAATTAACAAAGTCCCAGTAACACTGCGCCAATTGGTGCGAAGATTAGATTTCAATTAAAGCTTTAATTGAGTTCCGTATGATCTGTCAATTACGGGCATCTGTCATAGAATCACAATCAATAGAGCGAGCGTTGCCGTAATTGACAGATCATACGGAACTCAATTAAAGCTTTCATTGTTTTATTGGTTGTTAATCTTACAACCTTTAACATACATATGTGTGACATTCATTTCCAACTCAATCAGTTCATTAATGGAGCTGCACAACTCATCCTCATCTTTAGATTAAGGTAGTGTTGTGTGATAATGCTTACAGTGTATTCGAAGTCCTAATAAATAATTTTATGTATGTGTACATCTTCTGTCTAACTTGAAATATTGGAGTGCTCCCTGTGTGCGTCTCTCATTGTAGCCCTAGACCACTCTCACGCCCTCCTGAGTCTAATCATTACTGCTGTACCTTGACTGGATTTGGCTAGACATCGATGTGCTTCCTGTTCATTGTAATAGTTTCGCCTCTAAGAATCCATCCTCAAGGTTGATTCTGAAAATCCATTTTAGCAACCCTTTTGCTATCAAAATGCCCCAGAGTAGCACCTTGGCTGCATCCCAAAGTGTTTGTGGTGTTGTCTGCCAGTATCATTTATGGCCATGAAATCTGAGATAGTCCTGCATCTCTTCCTTATCTGCTTCTGTAACATTGCAGGCTTTGAAGTTTAACTATAAGTGGTGCATGATCAGAAATTGAACCCTGCCTCTTTAAACTCACTAGATTGTGAATTCGTGACTAGGATTGAATCATTTCTCGAGATGGTAAGGCGACAGGATGACTTGTAGTCTCACACCGTTAAGTGAGTCTCTCCGGGTACCTCTACCAAAAAACATTTCTTCCCCAGATTTTATAATGCCCTGGTAGATAGTGAAGGGAGCCACCATGTAGTACGCGATCTAGATAAAGTAGGATCTAGTACATCATTAGTCTTCCGCACCACCATTTGTTAGCTAATAAAAGGTGGGAGCTGGATCAATTAAAAGAATGAGGGATCTTCCATTTTGTACCCATAGGCTGACATATTACCCTCCAAGTGTCCCTCTACCATCAACCTCCTTGATTGCTTTATCTGTTTAAAAGTGGAGGTGCTCTTGTTCCAATATCAGTACCCCATTCTTCTTTCCTTTTGCCGTACTGAGTGTGGCCATTTTCTGTGTGCACTTCTGATAAGCGAGGATCTTATATGAAGGCGATGTTCGCTTGGCTTTTTGATAGGAAGAAAAGATCTTGGTTTTCTTAATTATGCTATTTATTCCATTAACCTTCCAAGTAGCAGTTGAATATTGTTTGTGTCATGAAATGAGTTGAGTCATCATATTGGCGCTTTCCTTCACCTCACAGGGCACAGTACAACATCAAATTTCTGTTAATCTTCCATCCTGAGAATTGTGATTTCCAGTTAGTTTGCTCTTCACAAACATATCTGGTGGGCACTTTAAGCATCCACTTTGTGTTTATGCATCGTTTTTAGCCTTCTTAGCTTTTCTGTCCTCTTCTCAAAGCATTTCATTGTCTGGAGCAGGTCTGGCTCCAGGATGGTTCTGAATTCCCAGGTGGAATCTGAGGGATACAGGAGTGAAGCCTCAAGAATAACATAGTTTTCAATGAATTACCTCCTTTTTGACCTCTGAACCTCTGAGGAGCAACGTATTTTCTCTAATACTTGGGGAGCTATGTCTTAAACATTAAATTTGACAGCCTTCCTTCAAAAAAGTACTTTTTTCTTTTGCGGGTTGCAACGCTTTCTATTTGACAGAAAAGCATTGGAAGCATATTACGATTAGTCTCTGTGGCTAATCGGCATCCGGGTGAGGTTGCAATGCTCTGTGTGCTCTGTCACTTTCAGTGATATCGCCTATATCTGACTGATGGGTCGTAGGTAGTAGTTTTAGTGCAAATTATTTTTTTGACTTGTTTCTCATATCCTCTGGTATTTCCATCACCGTGACTTTATTTCTGAGATCACTGGATTCATCATCGAACTGCTCGGTCGAGGAGCCATGTTCCGCTGACATAGGTGAGGGTATACATCTTTATTGGGCTTCGTCATCTTCTAGTCGAGAAATGCCTGATTCTGTCTCAACCAATCATGTGTTAATAGTACTTAGGTCTTCACAGAGATCCTTTGGCTCTGATTTAATAATTAGACCTCCCTGGCTATAGATTTCATCAGAGCATACATCTCTCTCGGAGTCGGATCCTTGTCTGTGGACTTATCTGACAGCTTGTAGTCTAAGTTCTGGGACCAGGTTTTGGTGTCTGTTGGCTTTCGTATTTGAGGTTGAGTGCCATAGATAAATGTAGGTTCTTATTGCTCTATGCACCCTTGAGTTGAGGTATGCAAACTATTAGTTGACTCAGTTTAAGGTCTTGGCCACGTCATGGGTACTATAGACCCTTTCCTTAAATTTGGGGTCACTAATCAAAAAGCAAGAACTTAAGGTGCAATCAAATCCCAGCACCGTCCGTTCTTTTATTCTGTGTGGTCTTGTGCCTGTCTATGTTGCATGCCCCATTTCTGTTGTTGATTTTATCTTTTGCAGTGTGTTCCAGCCGTTAAGGTAATTTTGTTTATAGTCCAAACTGCCTTATTTGCTTATGTTGATGAAATCTATTTATCTGGTTCAGAAAGTGTTCCTCGGAATTTAGGAAAGATGCCATTCTGCCTTTCACCAAATTCTCCTCAGTCAGTCTCCTGTTGCCTTTATTCTCTGGCCTGTCTGACCTCTTTCCTCTCTGATCGACCCTCCCAGGACCAACTGGGGTCTTTCCTATCATCTATCTTCCTCTCCACCTGTGGGGTTCCCCAGGGGTCTAACCTCTCACCCTGGCTTTTCAACCAATACCTGGCAACTCTCGCTCACTGCATTGCCATTTTCTGCTCAAATTTCCAGTGCTATGCTGATGACACTCAACCCATTTTCCGGCTGCCCTCCACCACCTCCTCTCCCTCTCTCATCTCTGACTGCCTAACTGCCATTCAAAATTGGTGTGCCGCCAATGATCTTTGTCTGAATGCCAGCAAGACGGAGATCCTCCTCATCGGCACACCATCTCCATCCTTTTCCCTCACTCTCTGGCCGGCCTCCCTTGGCCCTCCTCCTACCCCTACCTGCGAAGCTAAGAACCTTGGCGTCATCTTTGACTCCACACTTTCCTTCTCGGCCCATATCTCTGATGTCTCTAAAAAGTCAAACTTCCGACTGCACCTCCTCAGAGGTATTCTACCTTTCCTCTCCTTCCTCCAGAAGCTCATGGTATTCCAAGCTCTGGTTGTCTCTAGCTTGGACTATTGTAACAGCCTCTTTCTAAATCTACCTGCCTCTACTCTCCGCTCTCTACAACTTATCCAGAACAGGACTGTGAGACTTGCCCTTGGCCTCAAGCCCTGGGATCGTATCTCCCCAGCTTTGAAATCTCTCCATTGGCTCCCAGTGGATGCAAGGATTAAATTCAAAACCCTCTGCATTGTCCACAAGGCTTTCTGGGGCCTAGGTCCAAAATACCTTAAGCTATCCCTCCCCAAATACCTCCCCCCTCGAGCTCTTCACTCCTCTACCTCTAACTCCCTCAGGGTCAGTCGTTTTTCAAAGAAAAAAGCTCAGGGTAGATCTCTATCTTCGGCTGGGGCCTCCCTCTGGAACAGCCTCCCTGCCACTCTAAAACTTGAGGAGAACCATCTCCGGTTCCGGAAGCACCTCAAAACCTTCCTCTTTGCTTCTGCCTTCTCTCCCCTTCTCCCCTGCTGATCTGCTCTCTTGGCACTGTGCACCTGGCCACCCTCTGTCCCCTGGGCCCAGGTACCTGCTCACCCTGCCACCTTCCTGCACTGCCTCCTGGCCACCCCTTGCACTGGGGACTGTATCTGTACCCATACAGCCCGCACCCCGCCCCCCCCCCCCCATTTTTCTTCTTTTTCTGCACTTATTCAGACTTACCCAGTTTGCTGCCTTAAACACAGCACTTGCTGGCTGCACTACCAGTTTGCCTCAATTTTCTATTTATTTTATTTATCTGCGCTCCTCGGCTTCTGCTCTTTCCACTCTCCCCCTTCCATGCACTTTTTCCCTTTCCCATGCACTTGCGCGTTCTCAATGTCACTGGGCCTAGTAAGATCGTTTTTATGTTGTGCTGTGTTCTCCCTTGTTGCCCTCCCTTGCCTAGTCGCGCTCTGAAACACTTGTGTACGGGCGCAATACAAATAAAATATCATATCATATATCATTCTCCTCCACAGAGTTTGCAATGCGTTGCTGTATGTGTTCACAACGCCACTTTTGTGCCTAATCCAGTGTCCCCTCAAGAGACCTTCCTCAACCTGTATCTCTGGCATGAGAACTCAGTGCACCTCTAATCCTCTGTCTCTGCAGCGGGTTGTCTGGGCTCTCGGGCCCTTGTGGGTTATTTTACACCAATTTGTCTCCCTGCCATCTCCGGGCACTAGGTGCTTCCTCAGATCTGTCCTGTGCTTCTGGGCCCACCGTTATGCTGGTCTTCCATGGCACCCTCTGTTCATAGAGATCTACCATCTGGCACCACAGTGTGTGTGCCGCCACTCGCTAACCCTCTCCATCGCAGAGACACCTACTCCATTTACTCGCATATGCTATTGTGCTCTCAGGCTTTTCCTGCTTCATATGCCTCTTTGTTTCCGTTTGGCACTCTGGTTTCCATGTCGGCTCACAAGGTTCCATGGAAGTTCCTCCAGGCCTTGAGTGCTCACGCTGTATGCTGTGCTTCTGGAGTGTTGCCTCTGCCACACAGGGCGATTGGGGAGATGACTGTGTCCCTGCAAGGAAGAGGGTATTGTGGGAATGTTGGGTATAAATTATCCCCCGTTCACAGAGCTTGATGAGAGAGTGATTTCAGTCTCTACATATGGGCTACAATTGACACCAGTGACACAGTGCTTGTCCGCAGTGGCTGGTTAAATTCAGGCTGCATCTGGAGAGATTTCCAAAGCTGCTGAATATGTTGGCTGATAATTTCATTCAGAAAGAGTATTACAGAAGGTATGTAAATTCATCTTCTAAATGCAGCACAGTGTAGCGCAGGAAGCAAAATATGCTTTAGCCATTGACTAGTGAAGTTTGACTCTTGGCAAGTAAGAAACCGTGTGTAGTGTATATGTATTGTATTGAGGTGGCAATTGACTTTTTTGTGGCTGGCTAATAGCTTGCAACTTGAATTTTTCCCCTCTGGTGTAGTGTACAGATTATGAATATGCAAGAACTCCTTTGTTTGTCCCATTAATATTAAAATGCCTTTCTTGGAAACAGGGGAAAATGCTGAAAAGCTTTTGCAGTTCAAGCGTTGGTTCTGGTCCATAGTTGAGAAAATGAGTATGACAGAGCGGCAAGACCTAGTAAGTTTTTGAATAAAATTTAAATATACTAAATGAAAATGTCAATTTGTATGCATGTTTTCCAATGCCATTCTTTCAATGCTAATCTTTTTCTTACTGAAATGCATGAATTATTTTACCTGACAGTGATTGCTGAGGAATAGCTTACTTATTGAAATGCAACCCTTTTTGTGTGTTTACCCTTGGAAATAAAATGACTACGTAGACGGTCTTAAGTCCTATGCTGTGAGATCATTTAAGCATGATTAAGCAAATATTTAATTAAATATTTCGATTGAAACTGTTAGGTGACATTCTGGCAGCATAGGCTCTTACTAGGGCCTGTAAAATAATGTGGGCATGACAGGTTAATTGGGCATGGCAACGTGGACTCTGAGACTAAGTGGTGGATAGAATTTCAGACAGGGTAACCAGGCTACCATTTCTCCATCTGGCCAGGCCTTCTCATGACAAAGACCAACTGTCCGCGGTTGATAAAGGTGTCGCACTTTCAATAGTTCCTGAGGCCCGGTCGTCCGAAGACGATTCCGACCTCTATGCTCAGCCAAGACGCGTAGCGTCTACAACCGAGATTCGACGTCCTTCCTCCAATACAACCTCCGATTCTTGTACCACCTCTGAATCTCGACGCCAGGTGTCAAATCCCTCGGAGGCCCCAGAAATACTGGAAAACATTCCTCTAGTCATGGGAAGGGGGATAAACAGCATAAAAAGTCTTCTGAACACCATATTCATAAAGATAAACATAAGGCCCCTAAATCTATTGGAAAGTCCTAGGTCCCTGACCCTACCACTAAAAGTAAAGTCATTCCTCCCACTGCTCAGGATATGGGCATGGAGGAGGAATCAGAACACGTTATTCCTAGCTCCAGAGAATGGAATTCAGCTGATATCGATAGGGTCATGAGAAGGATGTCATTTATGGTGGACTTTTATGAGAAAGACTCTATTTACTTTCATAGCTATGCCAACACCCCGGCTACCTCTGCCCCTTCGGGGTCCAAAGACTCTCAGCCCCCTACTAAAAAACCTTGCTCTGATGCCCCGGCGCAGAGCTTGGTCACAGACCCTTTGGTGATCGAATCTTACCACCCTAATGTATATTGTGAGGAAACTGAACCACAATCGGTGGAAGACCAGACAGGGGTCTATTATTATGGGGATGACCAGGACCAAGAGGAAGATGAGGCTGACGCCTACAATCTCGACTCCCTGATTCCCAAAGACGCCCCGGTGCATGACTTGCCGATAGATAATCAACCTCTCCTCAATGTGGTACTAGCTAAAGCAGCAGCCCATTTTCATATTGACACGCAGGGGGTCTAACAAGATATGGATTTCGCTGAAGAGATCCTAGGAAACAGGAGAGCCATTACTCAGGCCATCCCTATATTAAAATACATCCAGCGTAGGATTGATCCCACGCTCGTAACCCCAAATCTCACTTGTGCGGTTAATCCGCGAGTAGAGAAACTATTCTGTGCCACACCCTCCGACACCCTGTACATTAGGGGGCAATTAAAACCGGATTCCCTGGTTGTAACACCAACCAGAAAGAGGGCAGGTACACAGCTTGCTTCTTCCGAAGCACCTCCTGATAAGGAGATCAAAAAACTATATGCTCTGGGTAGAAAGGTTGCCTCCACCTCCGCCTATCAGGCACGTATTGCCAACAGTCCCACTCTTTTGACAAGCTAGAATTGCCACCAGTGGGAACAAGTTGCTGCTTTAGTAGCTTCCGCACCCCAACCTATAAAGTGCCAGTTGGCTCAATTGGTAGCAGATGGAAATTCTGTATCAGGGTGCATACTAAAGGCAAACTTTGATGCAGCAGACAATGCTGGAAGGTTAATAGCCGAAGGCACAGTTATAAAGCGTCACGCTTGGCTGAGGCAGTCAGGGTTCAAACCTGAGACCCAAGCCACTCTTATAGACATGCCGGTAGAGCGGAACGTACTATTTGGCAAGGCGGTGGAGGAAGCCTTTGAAGACAGCTAAAGATGAGTATGAGACCCTAAAATCTCTCGGCCAACTTACAAATAAACCCTCAGGACAGAGGGGGAAACAATCATTTTCGTCGCTTTCGTGGCCAAAGCTCTCAGAGGGGTTCTAACTATTCTCAAAATCAGGGAACCTCATGGGGCAACAATCAGTTCCGATCATCACAGGGCTTTCCCAGAGGGCAGCGCAGGGGCCGCACTAGGGGTAGAGGCAGCCCCGCCAGAGGTGGTACACCACCCAGTAAGCAGTGACGTTCCGCTTCGGTTCCCCTCCCATGCTACCCCAGTAGGGGGGTGCATTTCCACCTTCACCCACGCATGGGTGGGGATCATTTCGGACAGATGGGTGCTGTCCACAGTGCCCGGAGGATATTATATAGAGTTACCCCCACGACCACCCTCCGCGACGGAAGGTACACTCGTTGGACCATCAGAAAATCCTCCTCGAGGAGATCGCCATTCTGCTTGCAAAGGACGCCATAGAAGTCATCCCGGTCAGCTAGGTAAACAAGGGTATTTATTCATCCTACTTCCTTGTGCCAAAAAAAATCGAACAAGTATGTTAAGCCACAGAAATTCTGCATGACTACACTACAAGAGGTAATCCCCCTGCTAAAAAAAGGGGATTACATAGCAACATTGGATATGAAAGATGCCCAATCTTCATATTTCAATGATCCCAGCGCACAGAAAATTCTTGCGTTTCAAAATAGACAACCAGCACTACCAGTACAAGGTGCTGTCCTTCGGAATGGCCTCGGCTCCAAGGGTATTCACCAAGATATTGGCAGTGGTGGGGGCGCACCTACACAGGGAGGCAATCCCAGTGAACCCTTACGTGGACGACTGGCTCATTACGGGGGAGTCCCCCCTAATTTGCAGACTCGACATCCAAAGAACAATCAACCTCCTCTTCCAATTGGGCTTCTCAATCCATGAGAAAAAAATCAAGTCTGGTGCCAAGCACCTCAAAACAGAACAGTTCTTAGGAGCTGTCCTAGAACCCCAAGAGGGGGCTGGCCTTTCCACCAGAGGAAAGAATTCAAAATATGTTGCTGCAGATTCCTCAATACCAGGCCGGTCGCCAAATAAGGGTGCGCAAAGCGATGTGTTTGCTAGGCATGATGGCATCTTGCATTTAACTGGTTCCCCACGCGCGCCTGCGGATGCGACCCATGCAGCAATGGTTGGCGAAACAGTGGTCTCAAGTAAGTGAGACAGTGGGACGATCTAGTGGTTGTTTCGCCAAAACTAGTACAGAGTCTTCGCTGGTGGACAAGAGAGAATCTTACAAAGGGGAAACCCTTCTACGATCCAAAGATGCAGATCGTTGTCACAACACACGCCTCCCTGGCAGGGTGGGGAGCCCACTACCTTCACCATACAGCCCAGGGTCTCTGGTCTCACAAAGTGGTTCAGAACCACATCAATCTGCTAGAACTTCTGGCAGTCTTCAGAACGCTTCGGGCATTCAAACCCCCTCCTATCAAACCAGTCAGTGCAGATCCTAACAGAAAGAACTGCAATATTTTACTTAAACAAACAAGGGGGCACTTGTTCACCCAATCTGTCCAAGCTTGCCCAGAAAATTTTGAAATGGGCACTCAAACGGAAGATTTACCTGTCATCCCAACATGTTCCATGGGAACTCAACTCGCTAGCAAATGCTCTGAGCAGAGATCCCCTCCCAGAAGAACACGAGTAGCAACTACACAAAGAGGTTGTAGGAGACCTCTTCTCTCAGTGGGGTTTCCCCACTATAGACCTATTCTCCACAAGCGAAAACAGGCAATGCCCAGACTTCGCATCCAGGTTCCCCTAGCCAGGCTCCAAGGGGAACGCCCTATGGATGAATATGTCGGGGATGTTTGCCTATGCTTTTCCACCAACCCCTCAAATGAGGATGGTGGTGAACAAGATCCACAGGGAACCGATGATGCTCATCCTGGTTGCTCCTATGTGGGCGAGACAACCATGGTGTACAACCCACTCTCCCAGCACAAGGAGTTAACAGTGCATCCTCAGCCCAACTCGATGAACTTGGCAGCATGGCTCCTGAAGTCCTAGAGTTCGGACATCTCAATTTACCCCAGAAATGTATGGATATCTTGAGAGTCAAGAAAACCTAACACGAGGCACTGTTACTATGACAAAGGGAAACGATTGACTGAGAAATGTATATGTCGAAGATCAGCATCACAAATGTTTGTATTGCCTGCATCCCGACCACGATGAAGGATGTGAGATTTGCTGTGGTTTTTCAAAGAAGACGAAAAGGTACCGGTACAGCATTAGCAGTGTGGCTCAAATTGTGGAAGGCCTCTGACACTGCCTCTGGGTACGGTCATGCCTCATCCAGGACCACCCGTCCTATGAGTGAACTCCCTCAGAGAAGAGGTCGAGGTCCTTTGAGTACACCCTGTCCCCGGGGGTCCAAAAGAAGTCCAAGCTCCATGCTATGGATCCCACTCGGTTCTCTGTGGCCGCAGGTCCCAGTTCGGGAAGGACACAATCACTGTTGCATCTACATCCACGGCGAGTCTGCCAGTGAGGGGCTGTAAAGACTGGAGAGGGTATCTGTACTTCTGCCCGCTATTTGGTACGGTAAAGGCACAGAACAATTTGGTACGGTAAAGGCACAGAACACACCAGCAAGGCTCTCAATTCTGATGAGCAGCCAGGCATAAGCTTTTAGGAGGTGATGCAGGCAGGTTCTTTGTTTCCCCAAAGCCCTCACAAAGGAATGTCCACACACTGTTGGGTGATAAACAGCTTCTTTATATAAAATAGGGTTGCTACCTCTACCATATATGTTCATATAAATAACACTTTGTACTTGGAATACTTACTCAAAGAACGGTAAATATATACACTCTGTGGTACCACACATTACTTGAATCCAGCCAGTGATAGATGCACTAACTGCAGACCGTTTTAAATAGGCTGGTGGATTCTTAAGTGAGGTGTACCAGCATCGAATAGAGAAGAAAGGCAGATTAGTGGTGAACAGTGGCAGAATACTATGGCAGGGCCTGGGTGTCCCAAAAATGGAGGACACTCGGAGCCACTGCCAAGTCAGCATGTAACTGCCACCAGCCCAGACCCTGCTCTGTGGACAACACACAGGTGCCCAAAAACACACATAAGGGGTGCTAGGTTGTACCGGCGCCTATGGGTGTATCATAAGGCTATCCCTTGGGTGTTGGTCACCAAAAAGTAAAATTAAGAGCTGCACTGCCAGAGGTCAGTGGAAGAAAACATAAGGAAAACACACAGAGAATTGGTAGGACAACGACAAGTAGGACCTGTCCCTCCATAAGGCATTTCCAGCATCACAGTGGCGCTCCCTCCAAGAGGAAGTCCTTATCCCCTCCTGAAGCTTTGTTTAACGTCTTTGGACAAGCCTGCAAAGGAGAGGTTTTCGGGTGGCTCCTCCGGTGGCTCCTTCCGTCCACTTCATTGATGACCACAACCTTGTCGGCCGTCTCGATTCCGTCAAGCTTCATTATCCACCTTGTTGACAACGCTAACGACAACCATCACAATTTTGTCAAAATGGGGCATAGCACCGAAGGTGGTCTCTATGATCACAATGACAGCAACCCCATGAGTGACCTTGCCACCCCGGTGTACAGTTGCTGTGGCAGCGCCAACGACATCCGCTGACGCCCTGGTGATGTGGGCGGTCCTGTCGTCAGCACACTCCCGAAGGATTCTGAGAAGGAAAAGGAGCGATTTACACCCACGGAACCCCCTCCCAGACATGGGGGAGCGAGGCTAAAGGAGGCATCAAGGGAGCCGGTGCACATCTACACGAGCTCTAGAGACAACTTGCATGAGGACTACTACTCTGTTGGTTTGAGATGTTTGCAGCTGCAGTAAAGCACCCAAGGGTGCCATATTTGTCATAATCGCCCCAGTCTTCTTTTTTTGTCATTTCTTTGTGGAAAGTTCCTTCTTGAGATTTACTCTGTGCGCCAAACTAAGTTTGGCCCCTTTGTTCGTCTTGTCTTTGCGGGATTCACGAGTGAAGCCCGCCTCTGGCTCCAGGGTATTTGGCGGGGACAGATAACGAGAGCGGTGCCCGAAACTCCCTGTGCTTAGTCTCCTAGAAGACAGCAATGCACTCCTAGGTGATTGGCCGGCTGGCTATCCAGCAAGGACAGCCACCCTGCAGTGTGACTGACAGCTAGGCTGGAATGAATGGGAGAAGCCTGCTTAAAAGGCAAGGATTTTTGGCTTGGAAGGCAGAGTCGACCACTGGACGAAGGAATCCAAAGAACTTGAAGAGGACGCCTGCTGCAATTCCTGGACCATTGGTTTGTCCGGTGAAGCCCTGCTGCTGTGCTGAAACTCCAATTTCTTTTAGACTGGAGAAACCCTGCAAGGACTACTTCTCCCCTTGAGTTGATGGGACCAATCAACTCCAAAGTAAGCCACCTGGACATCCTCTTGGAGCTGGTTGAAATTCCACTGCAGTTGCTGCTGGAACCGAATAGCCAGGGAGAGGAACACCAGATTGTGTGCGTTGCTTTTAAGTTGGCCAAGAGCTCCAGGAAGATCCTCTGGACTGCCAGGAAGCAGGACTGACCAGAACTGAGCCACCTCAACAGAGTGCTGGACCCCAGATGCAAGGAAAGCCCATCTTGACAGCCAAGAGTCTGCAGTGTTGCTATTTGTTTAGATGCGAGGAGCTGAAACCGCAAAGTGCCACTGAATAGAAGTTGGTCCTTTTCTGTCGCTGACCGTCCCGTTGCAGTGCAGTAGTCCTCCAGACGTCCTCCCTATTGTCCCGACAACTGAGGCCCAGGAACACGAGATCTGCAGAGCTGCACAGGAACAGAAGCCAGCCAAAGCCCGTTTCTTCTAACCAAAGGTACTATACAGTCTAAGAACTTACCTCTTGTTGTGTAACTGCACTTGTTCTCTGTTGGTGAGACTCGTCTTGGTTGCTCTGTAGAGTTGCTGTCAACTTCTTTACTTCACAAGCCTAATCAGCTCGTGGTCCTGCTTTGATTTCTTCTTTTCGACAAAGACTTTTAAAACATTGTGCAAGACTTTTACCTACCTGCAAGAAGTGCTTCAGCTCACCTAGACTTTTACCCAATTGACTTTGGCCTAGCCTGGCTCCTTGAATGACTCTTCTTCCCTCTGACATTGTGTTTGGTCTTCCTTACAGGAAGGGGTTACCAAAAGCACTTGCCTGCTTCAGAATATTTGCGTGATCTCTTGTTTTGTTCTAATATCCTTTTTCTTTGACATACTCTGATTCTGATTCTAAATGCAAACACTGGTATATTAATGTCCTCAGTGTCCTAGTTACTAAAGTCACCTGAGGGTGTAGGAGGTGTCTGTGTGCCATCCCAAAAGGGTACTTACTGATTTAGAAATATTAAGAGTATGTATTTTGGAGTGTATTTGCGTTTTTCTATTATATTGCTCCCTTCTGAAGAATGCTTACTCAAACTGTTAAATTAATAATTGTTTAATCAAGAAACCTTGCGTGTAAGTGTTTATTTGAATACTAGTCACTGTGCAACTCCCTTACAGCTCACATTGACCCCTCTTGAGATAAGCCTGGCTGCTCAACACGCTACCAGCCTATGTAGTACAGACTTATACCAAAGGTTGGGTTCCTATTGCCAGGAGGTCAGGGTTGTTGTAGTGCACCCAAAGGGTACCACATACAATCTTGCCTAACACGCAGATTCCTCATCGACCCTCCCATCCATCCCCGCTCAGAAAGTTCTGTGGGGTGCCGCTTCTGTCCAAACGAGAAGAGATTTGTTGATGGCTCTTGGATGACTACTTCAGTCTCATTCTTTTAAAAATACATTTTAAAAAAAAGAGAAAAACAATTTTTTCAATCATTGTTGTGGGGATCACCCTGTTGAGATGTATCTTTGGTTAAAGTTTGTACCGGCTGATTAGCCTCCCCTTGGAGTTTTTCCTTCTGCAGCATTCAAACGCAGAGGGGCGGGGGGGAACTGAAGCATGGGGCGTAGTGACGTGCTCTATATATGATGCCTGACGTCACTTCTGGAGTTGACGATTGAGAGTCGGAAAAGATGGATCGACGGCTGAGTCGAGATCCACTATGCCCCTATCGAAAAAGTTTCCGAACTGCAGAGCTGGATGATGGATATCCATCAAGATGAGGAATCTGCGGGAGAAGAATCCATAGAAAGATAATTACGGTGAGTAATTCCTCTTTCTCAATGGCAGCCAACTCCAAGTGCCAGATCTTCACCAGCAGTTTGCTCAGTCGAGGAACCTAGTTGATGCCTTCTCGTTCCCATGGGAGGGGCTCTTCCTGTACGCTTTCCCTCTGATCCCGTTCCTACTACATATGTGCAACATGCTCGACGTTGTCATTGCAGGATTATCCTCATCGTTCCAGCGTTGTCACGGCAGATCTGGTAGCCAGACCCACTTCGTCTGTCAGTGGCACCGTCCATCCGGCTGCCTCCACTTCCTGACCACCTCGCCAGAAAGTGCGGATCGATACTGCATCACGTCAAACCATTGCTGAGCCTCACGGCCTGGCTCTTGCAGCCCTAGAGTTTGGGCATTACCCTCTGGTGCTGGAATGCAAGAAAATCCTTGCTCGGGCCAGGGCTTTGGCTACGCGTCTTGTTACAGCCACAAATGTAAGCAGTTCACAATGTAATGCATGACTCAAAAGATTGTGCCTCTGTGAATCACAGCTCCTTCCATACCTGCTTTCACTGGCCAAGGCTGGTCTGGCTAACGCCTCTATCAAGTTGCACCTGGCGGCCCTATCGAGGTATACACAGATGCCGGGCAGGCCCTCTCTGTGGTCACACAGGCTAGTCAAGGAATTCCTGAAGGGCCTCTTCTGGACTTTTCCACTGGTGAAGGCTCCTGTGCCGGTTTGGGAGCTCAACGTTGTGCTAACTAAGCTGATGGGGCCTCCTTTCGAACCTTTTCATCTGGCTCCGTTGATGTTCCTCTCATGGAAGACTGCTTTCCTTGTGGCCATCGCCTCAGCCTAGCGGGTCAGGTAGATTCAGGCCCCCTCTGCTGCAAGCAACCATATTTGTCTTTCCATGCTGCGAGGCTGGTGCTATGGACCCATCCCACCTTTTTGCCAAAAGTGCCTTCTGAATTCCATCTCAAAAAGCCTTTTGGTCGACCGGTCTTCTTCCTGAATCCTGCGTCGCCTGCTGAGAGGGCCTTGCATTCGCTGGACGTTGCTCATGCCTTGAAGATTTATGTGGTGCGCAAGAAGAATTTTCAGAAGACTTCACAATTGTTCGTCAAGTTTGGACCTTTGAATCATGGGAAGGCCTCGTCTAAGGTTTCCATCTCCAGGTGGTTCTCCAACTGCATCATGCACTGTCAACGTCTGGCCAACAGACCTCTGCCAGGCCAGCCGAGAACCCATTCCACCAGGGCCATCGCAGAAACTACAGCATTTCTCTCTGGTGTGCCCCTGCTCGACATTTGCAGGGCTGCTTTGTGGAGGTCCAAACACACCGTGACGAGATTCTACTGCATTTACAGGGATTCCAGGGAGGATTTCGGGGTCGGCCAAGCGGTCTCACGCAACCTGTTTGCTAGAGGGGGAGTCTGTTCCAGGGTTAAGTGTATTGTTTCTGATGAACCTTGCCACCTTCTGAGGGTGTGTATTTGTACTGCTGTCTAATCGTATTCATGAGCATGCTGTTCTCCAGCATAGGTCTGGCGTAGATTCACATGCGAACACTCCCTCCTTCCCCTCTGTGGCTCTTCTTGGTTCATACTGCCACTTTACGTGCTGCACCAAACCTGAAGATGGTCCCATGGGGTGGAACTTAGGGAGACAGCTGTCATTGGATGCGAGCTGTAAGACCCAAAGGACCGTGAATGGTTTGGAGTTGAAAAGCAGTTATCAGGCTAAAGCGAGAACTCCTTTTTTTCACTGAGGATTCCCAGCCTGACGGCGGGGAATATTCATGAGCATGTGAATCCATGCTAGACCCATGCTGGAGAACAGGAGTTACAGGTAAGTAACTTGTTCCCTATTCTTTCTTATTTGTGTGCTGGGGAGTTTGCAATAACCCCATATTTCTGCACCATAAGTAGCAACTGGTATAGCTTGTACTTGTATATTCTAGCGCATTTGTAAAGATGGATCTCTAGAGTCTGGTCTGATGGACAGATTTTAGGAGGCCACCCTAGGTATGATGAACAGGGAGCTCTGAGAGGTTAGCCAAACCCCAATCAAGCTACATTTATAAGAAGTCAAGGCTTGGTCCCAGGAGAGTGTGAGTGGGGTCAGGGGCCCTCAGTGAGTCCACAAAGGAAAGCACCCAATAATTCAATTTAGACAGTTATTAAATTGCAGTTATTTAGACCTTCAGAACACACTGAAAAATGAAACTAACAGTGTTATCACAAACTTCTGATGCTTGTGAATCTGCTTAGAATCACATGCTGTGCATATAGTCGGACATCTAGTGGGAACCGGAGAGTATTGCACCTTGTCTTTCGAAAATCGAAAGGGGATGTCGACATTGGCGTGCCTGTAACACTATCCCTAACGTGTAGAGGTCCCTCAGATTGATTTCTTCCACCCAGCTAGCTGGTCGCCTTATGCGGAAATCTTACAAATTGCAAAATTATATTCTTTCCTGACCTCCGGTAGTGTATAGATTATTCGTCCCCTCTTCGACGATTACTTCTCAACCACCGCCGAAGACAGCGGAAGAGCAGATTTCGACGGCAGGTGCTCCGGTGGACCGCGTGGCTGAGGCTTCTGGCCGGCCTATACAGTAGGTAGAGTGGGGTTTGTGGGGTCTCTTTCTTTCTCAAGAATGTTTTTCCTTCTCCCCTCTCTTTGCCCCTTTGGTTTTGCCGTCGCTTTAACACACCTGAGCTATGGACAGGAAACCATTTAAATGTTGCCCTTCCTGTAAGGGCAAGTACCCCTGGAAGGACACGCACCGGTGTTGCAATAAGTGTCTTCCTCGCGATCACCAAGAGGTGTCCTGTCGGGCTTGTCAGCTCTTGCGTCCTAAGACGATCAAGGAGCGTTGAGTTAAGCTGTGGGAGGCCGACACCATTATGCAGGCCGAAGGTAGCTCCCCCATCGCCACAGGCGCTGAGATTGATGAGGAGGTAAGCGGTGGCCGTGGTTCTGATATAGATACCATCGACCTCTCATCAGAGCGATCGCGCTCCGAACTGTCCGTCCCGGGCCCCACCAGGCAGAACAATAGCTCTGCTATGGGGAATGTACACCCCGGTGACAGGGATGCACCCGCTACTCATAGAAGCAAGCACACAACCCCCAGTCCTGTCTTGACGGATCCGTTGAAACAGTCTAGGGCGCTAACGGGTACGTCGAGCTCCTCGATGGCACCTGCCAATCCGCACGGTCGGCAGCCCTCCCTGCAACCTGTACAAGAGGGCGGAGTGACCTCTGACGGGCCCATAGGATCAGAGCTCCCCCTCGAGTACTTTAGGACGAGATAGCTGCACCTTTAGGTGGATGGGGTGCGGAATTCTCTTACTCCAACACCAATCAAAAAGGACAACTCAATGGTTTGGCAAAGGGAAGTTTGTTTAATGACGAGTACAAAAAAACGGGGAAACGTGGAAATCAACAGTGATGCGATCGCCCGTCTCGCTTCAACTTCCACAATCTTCATTCGAACAGCAATAATTATAGTCAAAATTCATCATCATTGACGTGTAACACTCAAAAGTTTGTCATTCAATTCTATTGGTTGGAAAAGGTAACTTAAGTTTAGGTGCTATATCTGTATATGGTAACCGAGTGTGAGGATTAGATAACTCTTATCGGGTGGGCTTCCACGCCCATCCCTCTACATCACTCGTGCCAGACGTCACTATAAAGTACGATGTCTCATTGGTTCTACTCGCTATAGGACCCTAGATTATTTGGTCCATTGTGATTGGGTTGGTTACAGCCCTAGGCATAAATCTCCACTTTAATTAGCAGCATGCAGAATGGTCACCCAGATGCGGTATGCCCCAAGATTCACCCTGCCTCCCTTCCATCAATCAGTACTTTAGGGCTATGTGTCAATTAGTTGGCTGAGGATGGCCTTGAAACTGTAGCTTCTTATCAGGAAAAGTTATGGCATCCTCTGGTTTTGGGTGACATCAGACATTGGTACCTCTCCGCGTCTGGCTGGTCACGTGTTAGTACACTGTGAATCTGCTTTATATTCCTTCTATTTGCGTATTTGATTCTCCCTTCGGCCTCGCCACCTGCCTGGGCCTCCATATCGCGACCTTCACAGGGCAGGCTGCTATGCTCTTAAGTTTCGATTCTTCGAAGTTGCCGCTCTCCTCCCTTCCTTGGGTTGACCTCGGAATTCCCAGGCATGAGCTGCTTCTTGCTAAATTTCGATTCCGCTCTTAGGTCTGACTTTGTGCTTGTATACGAATCCTGGCCTGTTTGACCCCTAGCAGTCTGGGTTAATACTGCTTTTGTATAAAGTGGATTTGCACTTATATAATGTGCTTAATTGAGGTCGATATATAGTTGGCGCTTGCCGCTCTACTCTCCTACTAAGCATAGCAAGCAGTACTGTTTCCTTAGCTTCTTGCGTTCCAAGCATATGTACAGGTGTTAGCTGGCTGAATACTTTCATCCCGTTTTACAACTACGTTTCTTTACATTTCTACATCGCCTCTTCTTCTAAATCCATTACATCTTTATTTATAACATTTTGTGTTCGCGTGTCATCTTTTGGTTGTCGTTTCGTTCATCTGCCAGTCTGTCCGGGCCCTTGTGTCGTCACCATTCGCCTTCACTTTAAGGCCCTTTGAGTTTCTTCGGGGACAGTCTGCAAGTAGTCTTCAATTCGTGTCAGCTGCTGGTATGGTTGTCTCAATGGGTAACTTACTGCCCATGGTTGTCTGATAATTGGCTCTTCAACAGGTATTGCTCTTCTGATGGGCACTGGGCACAGCCCTAGTGCGGCTCTCTGCTGGTTTATTTGCTCATCATATGTCACATATCTCGGTGTGTACGTTCCTGGTACTTCAATATGGGTGGCTGGAGTGCAGGCCATATCTGGGACCTCCTACAAACCGTGTAAGCGGCATGCGTCCGGGCACTCTACAGATAAGGGTGCCGGCACCAAAAATCACAAGGCCGTCGAGACGCCTCCTAAAAGCGCGCCGATGCATAAAGTTGCGGCTACGTCAAAATCTACTGCGAAGCCGCTTGCACAGCCTAAACCCCTCCCAGAGACACCGAACATCCGCGAAAGTCTTGCAAAGATTGTTTTCGGCTGCCAGTAAATCCAAGGACAAGTCGAAAGACACGTCCACACGCCGGGAGACACAGGATGACTATTCTGAGAGGCTCCAGCCCTTACCCAAAACTCTCTCAGAAAAATATCGGCGTTCTAGGCAGGTAGATCCCCAGGAAGAGCCCTTTCCGCTCTAGACCCGTCTGACTCCTCTTTGTGGACCAGGGACAAATTTGAAGAATGTATGAATAGGCTTGCAAAATGAGTGGACTTCTCTGAGAGGTTCACACCTAAAAGGCCTAGTGAAGAAGACCTTAACCCCTCAGTGGCCAAATTCCAGAGAACCTCTGGCCCACTTCATGAAGAGGTCTTTGACCTAACAGATCAGGAGGAGGCTCCTCATGACCCCTATTTACAGGAGGATGATCGCTTTGTGGATCCCACTGACCAGGCCCCAGATTCGGTGGGGGATGATCCCCTGGTGGACAACCCTCCATGGCTGTCACGTATTCCTACCACAGATCCTGACACCATATGTATGGATCCTCTCTCCTCCCCACCTCTGTCTCGGGCATCTCCTATAGATGACTAGATGGCGTTTAACGCCATTCTGAAAAATGCAGCGGAACATTTCCAAATAGCCACACAAGAGGCGGTGCAAGACTCAGATTTCATGGAGGATATTTTAAAGGAGAAGCCTCTTGCCAGCCACTCTATTCCTTTACTTGACTCCATTAAAAGGCGCAGCGCCCCTTCCTTACTAACACATTCGCAAACCAGGTTTGTGGACCTTCATGTGGAGAAACATTTTTGCCCCTCCCCCACTAACCCTCTCTATATTCGGTGACATGCCACCCCAGACTCTCTCGTGGTCACTACAACAAGGAAGAGGGCAGGGGTGCCCTTGTCCACAGGTGAAGCACCGCCGGACAAGGAATGCAAAAAGGTGTATGCCCTAGGGAAGCTAATCACTACTGCAGCAGCATATTCCACCTGCATTGCCAACAATACCACACTGTTGGCCAGCTACTCTGCTATTCAATGGAACCTGCTACAGGAGGACCTGCAGGAGGTCCCAGAACAGGGCGTTCTCACTTGCTTAATATTGTATCAGAGGGTAAGTAAGTAAACCATAACATCCTTATAAACACCTTAGATGTTGTGGAGACTGCACGGAGAACCCTGGACCTGGGTACCCTTTTGAAACAACACACCTGGTTAAAGAACTCTGGGTTCAAACCGGAAACACAAGCGTCTCATCAACAAACCGGTCGAGGATTCTAACCTGTTTGGCAAGGCTGTAGCTGAGGTGTTTGAAACTGCCAAGAAAGAACACAAGACTTTGAAATCTTTGAATGAAATCACTCAAAGGCCCTTTCAACAGAGGGGGAAGTTCTCACTGCTCCTTTCATGGACAGTCCTATTCTCGTTCCCCACATTATCAATATGGTACAGGCAACACATGGTCCTCAAGACAAGGGTCTGCTGCCTCAAATCAGTATCCCCTAGAGGACAACGCCATGGAAAAGGAAGGGATCACAATGCCACCCCTAGAGGCTCCCCAGCCTCCAGTCAGAAATGACTCTCAGATCCAGGTCCCCTCCCATGCCTCCCCAGTCGGGGGACGTATAACATCATTCTTACATGCATGGGAGGGATTTACCACTGTTAGGCAGAAACCTGTGCAGTTCCCTTAGGGACCACTGCAAAAGGTTTAGGACTACAGGTGTTGGCAGCAAACCCAATTGGTAGCAGTCTGTACCACCCAGATTTACCTGGTAGCTGTGGCTGAGCAGCCAGAACTCTCTCAAGAAGATTTAGACAGTATATAGAGTATACAAAATAGGTACAGAGATACAGTAGCACAAGCAAACACTGACCAGAGCTTTGGTATAAAAATATATAATTATTTATTAAAAAACACACTTGTAAAATACACTAACATTAATATGGCAAGCAAGTTCGAACACAGTCACTATCAATATATATACCTCCCTGATTACTTATTGAACAAGTCTTAGTTAAAACACCACTTATTTGCAGACAGAGATGAGCGCTTAACCTAAAATGGCACTCCAACAAGTTAGTTAAAAAGGGAGGGAAAATGTAGAATTAGGGCAGCACAATACCAACACTTTTAAAAGAACCACAGCAAGTCAGAAAAAGGCAGAGTCTACTGTTTGAGCAAGAAAGTTCATAGGCCAGGCCCACTCTTGGAGAGAGCAAGGCGGAATGTGTCCAAGATCACACAGTTGAATAATACTTTAAAAAGTCTTTGCAGATAGTTAAAAAAGGGTTGGATCAGTTCAGAAAATGTTAGTTAGCAGGTCCCAGGTCACCCCAGAATAGAGAGTCAAGGGTTTACGAGACACCTTGAACAGTCAGTTGCAAGGGAGACCATGCGGGACACAGTACCTGAAATGGTGAGAAAGCTCCAGCGGGTGCAAGTCGGTGCTTCGTCCAGGGGAAGAGAAGATCTCGACGTGGAGGAAAGCTGGAGGTCGTTGCACTGCCAGGGAAGAAACCAGCCGCGGAGTTTCCCAGTTAAAAGGTACTACCCTTTTATATGCGGTAGTGGTGAAGCGTGGCTATCCGGCCGCCGGGGTGCTTGGCGCGGGCAATTCGACCACGAGACGATCCAGGAAGGCGAAAAGAGGGCGAACTGGTTATCCCCACCAGTTCAGAGGAAGAAGACTCTCCGGGATGAAGATCTTCTCTGTCGTCAGGAAGTGGTGAGGCGGTTCAGCAGGGCTCCACCGGTGGTGCCGTCGTTGCAGGTCGGCTCAGCTTCTCCCTCTTCGGATTCTTTGGTCCTGTGGTGACTTCTGAAGTTCCAGTCCCCAAAGCCCTGCTTTTATGCAGAAAACCCCCATTCATCAGTCCTAGCTGTCACTCAAACATGCTAAGTGGAGAGCCGGGCGGCTCACCACTGGGCCAATCACACAAGAGTGTGACTTGAGTTTACCCAGAGTGGCACCACTTTTGGAGGCTTCTGTGGAGAAGCCTGCCAAAATGTGGAACAAAGGGCTCGACTTGGGTTACAGAGGCGAACACAAATAAATAATAAATATTAAATAAATAACCCAGCGGTATCTTTAACATTGCACCAAAAAAGTGGTGCGTTTAAAATGAATGGGAAAATCCCATAGGAAATATTCCGGTGGAATATTTCACGTGGTAACCACTGCCACCAGCCAGAAACTCGACGAGGGGGGACTGCACAGTGCCCCCTCGAAAAACAGACCCAGGGGTAATCTAATTACCCCTACCAGTACTTCCACAATATGATGGTTTGTACTGGTTCTGTTTCCAATTTAAGACTAGTAAAGTCAATGGTGACTTTACATGCCTTGGGAGACAGTAGTCAGTCCCAGGGTATGGAGTCTGTTTCGGGGTCACTATGACACTCCTGTGTTACTGCACTGAGGGTGCTGTGTAACACACGTACCAAAAACACATGAAACCCTATGGAGTAAAAGACCCCATAGCCCATAAAACACATTACAAAGTCAAAGGATATCTCAAATCATGTCTAAGAGTGGGAGAAAAAGAGTCTCACTCTTAGCAGGAGAAAAAAATAAACCCCAAAAATCCAGCAAAGCTGCTGGGGGACTCACTAGGTTTGGGAAATTAGCCTTAACAGAGAATTCTCCCTAACAACCACAGACCAGTAGGTGCTCAAAACTGTCACCCATGGTTATTGCACCGAGTTGAGCTGGCCACCTCGATTCAGACCAGCGAAGTCCAGGCGTCTAACAACAGAAATCCTCAGAATCCTGCTGCAAGAGTCCAAAATCCTGCAGGAAAAGGGCGCAATCGAAGTCGTCCCCGTTCTACAGGTAAAAAAGGGTATTTATTCAGTGTACGTACTTGTACTCAAAAAGGATCTCACCATGCACCATGTGCTAGACTTGTGCCCAGCAAACAAATTTGTGAAACCACAAAAGATTTGAATGGTAACGCTACAAGAAGTAATCACTCTGCTAATGCAAGGGGATTACATGGCAACATTGGACATGAAAGATGCATACTTTCATATTTCAATGTTGCCGGCACACAGGAAGTACATATGGTTCATGATAGGAGACAAACACTATCAATTGAAGGTTCTTCCCTTCGGCATCGCCTCAGCACCAAGAGTATTTACAAAGATGCTGGCAGTTGCAGCAGCTCGCCTGCGCAGGCAGTCCATTCCAGTATATCCTTACGACGACTGGCTAATAACGGGATTTCTACAGAACATGCCTGTCAAACACCCTACAGACTACAGACCTACTCTTCAGTCTGTGATTCTCCATAAACGAGAAAAAGTCCAGCCTAGACCCCAGCCATGTCAAACAGTTTCTGGGGGCCCTAATTCAGACACAAGACGGCCGTGTCTTCCCCCTCCAACGAGAGGGTCAAAAACATCCTGTTTCATATTCCTCAGTATGTGGCCAGTCGAGAGGTGACGGTACACAAGGACGTGCGACTGTTAGAAGTGATGGCATCCACCATATATTTAGTCCCTCACACACGTTTGCACATGCGTCCCATGCAAGAGTGGCTCAACAGCCAGTGGTGTCAGGCCAGCAGACAATGGGACGATCTAGTGGTTGTCTCGGCAGCTGTCGTTCTCTCTCTGCAGTGGTGGTCGAGGGAAAACCTCTTGAAGGGGAAAACCTTCACCACCCCCGCAGTAGAAGCCACTCTCACGACGGACGCATCTCTCACAGGGTTGGCCGGGGCTCACCTCCTTCAGCAGACGGCGCACAGCATTTGGTCCCCAGCAGTAGCATCCAACCACATAGACCTATTGGAGCTGTTAGCGGTGTTCAAAGCCCTCAAGGCTTTTCAGACAGTTGCAGGGAAAGACCGTACTGGTCCTCACAGACAGTACCAGGTCCATGTACTACCTGAACACGCAAAGAGGCACTCACTCTCCAGGGCTATCCAAACTGTCCCAGAACATTTGGATGTGGGCTCTCAAACACAAGATGTTCTACTGTCTCAACATGTTCCAGGGGAACTCAAACTTCTGGGAGACGTGCTCAACAGAGACTTCCCACTACCCTTAGAGTATGAATGGCGACTACACAAAGACATCATCTCCAACTTTTTCGCAGAATGGGACTTCCCAGAGATCAACTTGTTTGCAACCCTGGAGAACTCACAATGCCCAGATTACACCTCGAGGTACCCTCAGAACTGATCCATACGGATCAATTTCTTGCTTCGAGAAGCAAGAAAGCCTAACACCAGACATTGCTACTCCAATAACTGGAAACGCTTTGTCATCTGATGCATTTCCAAGAGGATCTATAGAGCTACCCAGGTTCTTCCAGAAACCCACTAACATGGCGGAAAGACGCCTACAAACACTAGACGAGCGCAGGGCAGTCATGTACTATCTGGAAAGAACTAAACCACTAAGGGCTCCCATAGAGATACATTGGGATGGACAACCCATTGTACTCTTCGAGGGGATTGGGTCCTCCGACGTATTCCATATCTATGACATGTAATCACCACAGCTGTGCTGCTTCGGAAACTTTTCCGACGTCTGCGTCCTGCGTCGATGACGTCGATGCGCCGACGTCGAGGACCTCCTCCGACGTCATCCGATGTGATAAGTAGGACGCACGACGCCCGTAGCCTCAGTTCCGTTTTTTCCGCGAACGTGTTGCTTCGTGTTTCTCGGTTCTAAGCCTCGACTCTTTGGAGTTCTGTTCTTTCTGGTTCTTCGAACCTGTTCGTTTGTGAATTTCCTTCGGCGATGTCTTCCACTTCGTCTTCAACCCCGCGTCCGGGCTTTAAGAAGTGCGGGGAGTGTGGGTCCAAGATGTCGGTGACTGACTCGCACGACGCCTGCCTCTGGTGCCTCGGGGAGGCCCACGACACGGATGACTGTATCAACTGCCAGTCGCTCACGTCCAAAGCCTTACGCGAACGTAAGAAGAAGTTGTCGGTAGGTCGGGTGTCCAAGCCCCGGAAGTCGAAGTCGGCGGGGCTTTCGACGGATGATTCGAGGGGTGACTCTCCGCGTCATCGTCGGCAGTCTCGTCGGTCGTCTTCTAGGAGTGGGTCTCGCCACTCCTCAGCCTCTTCGAGGCATTCTCGGAAGCGCCGACACCGGTCGCCTTCCAGGTCCTCTTCCGAGGATTCTGCCCGGCACGTCGGTTACCCCACCAGCCGTGCGACGCCGGAGGAATGGGCTTCCTTCGGGAAGAAAATGTTGGTGATTCTTGAGTCGCAGGGTACTCAGCCGTCCGCGCCCCCGAGTGGGGTCGGCCGTGAGAGGTCGAGAGACACCGCTCGCAAGAGTGGTCGGCACGAGTCACGGGAGCGGTCCCGTTCGGACAAGGAGGCTCGTTCTCGCCGTACCCGTTCCAGGTTCCGGTCCTCGACGCGTTCGAGACCGTGTGCTCCTGTGAAGTCTTCGAGGAAGACATCGACGTCTGAGGCGTCGAGGGCGTCGACAGGCTTTCTCGAGGCTCCGGCTTCGAGGAAGTCGTCGAAGCCGTCGACGGTCAGGTCGTCGAGGGACACGCTCGGGGCTCCGGCTTCGAGGGCTGTGTCGACGCCGCCGATACTGGAGGCGCTGCATCTGACGTCAACGCCGATTTCCTCGACGTCGACGCCGATCCTCTCGGCGCCGTTGCCGGTTTTCTCGACGTTGGCGCCGATTCGCTCGACGCCATCGACGCCTTTCGTGTCGGAGGTGCCCCGAGTCACGGGTGTGCCCCCTATGAAGGCTCTGGTTAAGAGCAAGCACTCTCGGGTGCCTTTTCGCCACCTGGAATATATTTCGGAGGCGGATGAGGATTCTGATGGCCTGGTTCCTAGTCAGGTGCCAGATGAAATTGTCTCGGGCCATGGTCAGTTTGACGATTTAAGGCAGTCACTGCATGATGCCAGTGGTCTGGACACCTCTCCGGAGGTGGAATTTTGTAGGCCTGAGCCTGGCTCCCATGCCGATTCCTCGTACCGGCGCCTTATGGCTAGGGTTTCTGAGTATCTGGGATGGTCTGCTCCCCCAGGGGAGTTTGTGCAGGATGATCTGACGGACATCCTTGATGTTGGTCCCCCAACTGACCCGGTACTGCCGTTCCATATGGCTTTACAGAGAAGGGTGGCGGCGGCTTGGACTGCTCCGGAGAGTCTCCCGGCGGTGGGCAGATCTTTGTCGCGTAAATACCGTCCAGCCAGTAGCGACCCCTGCTACTTGACCAGGCACCCCACTCCGGAAAGTTTGGTGGTGCAGGCGGCCACGGCCCCGGCAAAGCAGGCGTCGTACCCTACCATCCCTCCTGATAGGGACGACAAACGTTTTGATGGCTGGGCGAAGAAAGTGTTTTCTTCTGGTGGTATGGCGCTTCAGGCGGCCAACTCCATTTGTGCCTTGTCACGTTTCACGCACACTCTGTGGAACTGTGTTGCGTTAGCGGCTGAACATATTCCCGAAGGGGATGAACGGGATGGTTTCCTTGCTATGGTCCAGGATGGTAAGGATGCCATGTGTGAGTCCGTTCAGTCGGGTCTGGACTTGGCTGAATGCGTCAGTAGGTCCATGGCGGCGAGCACCGTGATACGCAGGTTTGCGTGGTTGCGGAAGTCGGGGTTTGCTCCTGATGTGCAGTCCCGGCTCCTCAACATGCCCTTTGACGGTGAACACCTTTTTGGCAGCAAGGCTGACGAGAGCCTTGAGAGGTTGCAGACCTCAAAAGCTGCAGCGAAGTCGTTGGGCGCTGCAGTTCGCCAACCTCCGCTTTTTCATCCTAGGGGACAGCAGTGGAGGGGTGGTTCCTTTCGCTATTACTCGTCCTTCAGTAAAGCGAGAGGAGCTGGCAGTCAAAGAGGCCAACGCAGGGGTACCAGAGGTGGACGACAGGGTACCCGTGGTGCCAAGGCCGCTCGGGCAGTTGCCTCTTTGCCCTCCGGTAACGCCGCAGCCGCTCCTACTCAGTCATGAGGCCATGTCCCATGGTTCGCCGGTTGGGGGAAGGCTGGCGCAGCATCTTGTAGAGTGGCAAGCCATTACTTCAGATGTGTGGGTTCTGGAGATCATAACCCACAGCTACTGTCTTCCCTTTCGGCACAGGCCTCGCGACAATCCACCGGGGAACCTCTCTTTGAAGTGTCCGGATCCGCTCCTTGCGCAGGAAATTCAAGCCCTGCTGGAGAAAGGCGCTATAGTACTGGTGCCTGTAGCGGAGAGGAACAAGGGATGGTATTCCCCTTATTTTCTGATTTCCAAGAAAGACGGGGGATTGAGACCCATCATGGACTTGCGCGGTTTGAACAAATTCCTCAGGAAGGACAAGTTCAAGATGGTTACTCTCTCTCAAGTCCTCCAGGCCCTTCAGCTTCAGGACTGGTTGGTGTCACTCGACCTCAAGGATGCTTACTTCCATGTGCCGATCCATCCCAAGCACAAGAAGTACCTGAGGTTCGCGGTTGGCGACTCGCACTTTCAGTTTCGGGTCCTGCCGTTCGGATTGACCTCCGCCCCGAGGGTTTTCACCAAGCTCATGGTGGTGGTGGCAGCGCATCTCAGGCAAGGGGGGATTCACGTCTACCCCTACCTGGACGATTGGTTGATCAGGGGGAGCTCTCCCGAGCAAATCCTGGATCATCTGTCCGTCACCTGCCACTCCCTTCACAGGCTGGGCTTCTCCCTCAATTTAAAGAAGTCCCATTTGACGCCAACACAGAGGCTCCAGTACATCGGAGCAGTGCTCGACACTTCCCTGGGGCAGTGTTTTCCTCCCCAGGTGAGGGCTCTTCACATTCAGCAGATGGTGCACAAGTTTCAGCATGCCCAGACGCTCCCAGCATTCGAGTTCTTGAGGTTGCTCGGCCTCATGGCATCCTGCATTCTTCTGGTGCCAGAGGCTCGCCTGCGAATGAGATCTTTGCAGTGGGCACTCAAGACGCAATGGTCGCAGTCCTCCGACAGGATGTCGGACCCGGTTCAGGTGCCGCCCTCGGTCGCCCGGGACCTTCTGTGGTGGGCCATCGAAGGCAACTTGATGAAGGGGGCTCCATTTTGGCTTCCCTGGCCGGAGGTGACGATCGTGACGGATGCATCCCTCACGGGATGGGGAGCTCATGCCAACGGGCTGACAGTCAGCGGTCGTTGGTCTCCGTCGGAGTCCAGACTCCATATCAATCTGTTGGAGCTGAGGGCCGTCAGGCTAGCCCTGAAGGCTTTTCTGCCGACTGTGAGAGGAAAGAATGTCCTGATCCTGACGGACAACACAGTGGCCATGCACTACCTCAACAAAAAGGGGGGGGCAGGGTCACTTCCTCTGTGCAGGGAGGCGATGCAGCTCGAGTTCTGGGCCATCCAGCAGGAAGTTTCGATCTCGGCAGTTCATCTGGCCGGAGACGAAAACGTGACGGCGGACGCTCTGAGCAGGCAGAGCGCGATCTCTCACGAGTGGGAGTTGGCTCAGGAGATTCTCTTGGAGATCTTCGCCGTTTGGGGGACCCCTCAAGTGGATCTCTTCGCCTCCAGTGTCAACCGGAAGTGCGAAAGGTTTTGCTCGCGGGAATTTCCTCCGAAAGGAGCCTTGGGAGACGCGTTCGTGGTGGAGTGGTCATTCCCGCTGCTGTACGCGTTTCCTCCAGTCCCCGTCATCCCGCAAGTGCTGCGGAGGTTACGGAAGTTCGGTTCCCGGATGATCCTCATTGCTCCGGCGTGGGCTCGGAGGACGTGGTACCCGGACCTTCTCGACTTGTCCATCTGCCCTCCACGTCGTCTTCCCTACCGAGACGATCTGCTTTCACGGGAGGGGGTCAGGTTCTCCATCCAGAGGTCGGATCCCTCAACCTTCACGCTTGGCTTCTGAAAGGTTGAGGTATATGGATTGGGACCTCCCTGAAGACGTGATGGAGGTGTTGCTTTCGGCCCGTAGGCCAGCAACGAAGTCTCTGTGCCGTTGGCGTAAGTTCTGCGACTGGTGCAGAGTTCGGAATGTGGATCCTTTTGCATGTGACATCCCCATGGTTCTGTCCTTTTTGCTTTCTCTGGCCCACAGGGGCTTGCAAGTGGGTACCATTAAAGGTTACCTGGCGGCGCTGTCCATCTTTAAGCGCTCGTCTGAAGAGTGTTCTTACTTTAAAATCCCTTTAATTTCACAGTTTCTGAAAGGGCTCACTAATGTGTTCCCTCCTTCCCCTTTCCTGGTGCCCGGTTGGGATTTAAACCTTGTTCTTAGGTTTCTTATGGGTGCTCCGTTTGAGCCTTTGCATTCTTGCCCTTTGAGGCTGTTAACTCTGAAAACTGTGTTTTTAGTTGCGGTTACTTCCGCTCGCAGAGTGAGTGAGTTACAGGCACTTTCAGTTAAGCCACCCTTCACTGTTTTTCACAAGGACAGGGTTGTCCTTCGAGTTCGTCCTTCTTTTCTTCTGAAGGTAGTGACGGAATTTCATTTAGCCCAGAAGGTTGTTCTTCCGGCATTCTATCCTCCTCCGCATCCTGGTAAGGAAGAGGAGAGGCTCCATAGGCTTGATCCTAGGAGAGCTTTAAGTTTTTATGTTTCACGCATGTCCCGGGTCAGAGTGGACGATCAACTCTTTATTGGTTACGCTGGAAAACGTTTGGGGCAAGCTGTGACGAAACAGACTTTGTCCCGCTGGATTATTTTGGCCATCTCGGAGTGTTACCGCTTGGCGGGTAAGGACCCACCGGCTGGCTTGCGGGCCCATTCTACCAGGGGTGTGGCTGCATCTACTGCCCTGCAGAGGGGTGTTCCTATTCGCAACATCTGTGATGCAGCCACCTGGGCTTCAGTACATACATTTGTACGGCATTATTCCCTCGATTCCATCAGAGGGCAGGATCTGGCCTTTGGCAAGGCGGTCCTTTGCTCTGCTATTTGATTGGCTATTCTAAATTTTTGCTTCTAAATTCTTTCCCTCCTCCTTGTTTTGGTACTGCTTTGGGAGTCTGTCATAGATATGGAATACGTCGGAGGACCCAATCCCCTCGAAGAACAAGTTACTTTCTTACCTGGTAACGTTCTTTCGATGGGATGGTCCGACGACGTATTCCATATCGCTCCCGCCCTGCCTTCCCCGCTGCAGAATTTCTTTTGCGGTTGCAGCTTACGTTCAGCAAGGCTTTGTGTCTGACTGGCAGTTGACTTATGTCACACGTTCTGGGGGGGAAAAACTACAACTGAGGCTACGGGCGTCGTGCGTCCTACTTATCACATCGGATGACGTCGGAGGAGGTCCTCGACGTCGGCGCATCGACGTCATCGACGCATGACGCAGACGCCAGAAAAGTTTCCGAAGCAGCACAGCTGTGGTGATTACATGTCATAGATATGGAATACGTCGTCGGACCATCCCATCGAAAGAACGTTACCAGGTAAGAAAGTAACTTGTTCTTCTGTCTTATGACACTAGTCCTTGAAGCAACTTCACAAGGAAATCCCTAGGCTTCCTTGACTTGAAAAACCTAACCTTACCTACAAACTCATAAGCGATCATGTTGAACTCTGCCACTTTGAACCTTGAACACTGTTTCCTGCCTATCCTGCTCAACTCCTAACCTCTGGTGGCCTAGGGCCCCTCTGAAAATTGTGAGACTGCCATAAATTAGAGTTGGACTCTTTAAGACAGGTTGGAACAAAGTTATAAAAAGTGATCATACGTTGGAAAGGTTTGCATGTATTGTTCAGATGGTTTTATGAAGAGATGTTACTTTCTCCAGCATGGGGTCTGGCATGGATTCACATGCTCATGAATATTCCCGGTCGTGGGGCTGGGAATCCTTGGTAAAAGAACAAACGGTTTCACATTCACTTACAAACTGTATTTCTCCTCTAAACCAATTACTGAGCTCTGGGTCATGCTGCCCTGTTGGGAGTCCACCTGTTTTGCTCTGTGAGCCGATCTACGTTTTTCACACTTTTTCAGTAAAACGTTTCGACTTTTGTCAAACGGAGCCAGTGTGCTCTTTTTCTACATCGGATGACAAGCGGGATCCGTTTGTCCATGAATTTCAACGTCACTCAAGGGAAAGAATCATCAAGGTTTTGTCAAAGATTCCAAAAGGTCAACAAGCCTATTCCACACTCCGGACCATGTCGGAGGAGAAGGATGGTGTAAGTTCCATTTTCAAGCTGTGCTCCAGCTGCGGAATGTCTTTGTAGAGGGAAAACACCTCCAGTGCCTCTACTGTCTCCATCCAGATCACAAGGATGCAGATTGCGAAATCTGCTTTGGTTTCTCCAAGCATCGTCACAGTAGGCAGGTGGCATGGCTCAGCGCCAAGGCATCTGCCCCGTGCGGGAAGCTGGGGCATGCCTCACTTAAGACCGGCCAGTCCGAAGCGCGGGTTTTGAAGTCCCTCCAGCGACGGGCAGGGCTCGCACATCTTCACCATCTGCCTCCATCTCCAGCCATCGCATCCAGCTCCTCCACGAAGAGGAAATTCGGCTAACCCGGCGAAGCTGCGGGAAAAGCCTGAGAAGACAAAGGCGCAGGGAAAGCCTACCAACCTGACCCAGGTGAAGTTGACGATAGAGTTGGTGGTGGCTGCCCTCTCGAAGGCCAAGGGGGCTGACCCAGGCAAGGTAGCTTCAGTAGTGCAGGGGATCCCTGCCCCCGAGACAGGAGGCATCGGCCAAGCCAGAGGAGAGCACACCGGAGAAGAGGATGCCATCCTTGAGCCCGAACCCGACTTCCTGGGATGCAAAAAGGCGGGGGCCTCAAATGTACTCCAGGGCATGGATATTTCTTCCTACGACGAGGAGGACCAGGCATCCGTCCACACGATCCAGGAGGACGTGGGAGATGATGATGATGATGATGATGCCGCCGCCAATGGTCAAAATCCTGATGGGACAACAACTGAGGTGACAACGGCTGTCCTGCTGACTGCGCAGTGCCCAGTAGGCCTACCGCCTGACCCCTCCAAGGGTTGTATCGCTGAACATCCTTTCGACCCTGCACACCCCGTGTTGGAGATTCAGAAATGGATGCCGACGACACCGCCGGCCCTGGTGGCCCCAGACCAACCTCCGGCGAAATAGAGGAAGCAGCACCCTATGCCGCTGCATCAACCTCCACACGTGCCCCTCCACCCTCCCACACCACCCCATACCCCGCACTCCCCGGGACACAGGGACAGACCCGGATGACGACATGGGCACGACTGGATGTTCACTGCAGTCAAGAGCCTGTACCCCAGATTAGGTGGGGTTGTTCCATGCCATGATCGCCAGAGTGTCGGAACTCTTCCAACTGACACCGGAGAAGACCAGGACGGAAGGTTTCTTATATCAACAATGCAAGGCCAAGAGGAAGACCATCTTGGCGGTGCCTTTCCTGGATGACGTTTGGGAGTAAGGTCTGGCTTTGATGCCGAACCTGGCCACTGCCCCAGCCAAGAGGGATCGGCTGGAGAAGAAATACTGTGTGCCTGAGTCCGCACCCAAGTGCCTACGTTCACAGCCTTCCTTGGACTCCATGATCTCGGCTGCGACAAGGAAGAAGTTGCCTAACCCCTCGTCTTCATCCTCCATCGCTCTGGATATCGAGGGGAAGAAGTGGGATGCCATGGGAAGAAAAGTAATCTACTCGGCGGCGTCAACAGTCAAGGCAGCCAACGCCCTTGCTATCCTGGCCAAATAGGACAGGGGCTGTGGTATAAGATGGCCCCACTGCTGAAGTTCCTACACGATGGTAAGCGGGTTGAAGCACTTTCCATCCTCCAGGAGTGGGAGGTGGCCCTGGACATCGCGGGCACAGGGTTTCCGACAGATGGGGAATGGTGTCTGCCTCCGTTGTCTTTAATGGCTGGAAGCCACCAACTTCCGTCAGGTGGTCCAGACCAGGGTTGTGGACATGCCCTTCGATGGGCACAACCTCTTTTGGAAGGCTGTCGACGAGTCATTGCTGTCCATTAACAGTAACACTGAGACGGCCCGTGCCTTAGGTACTCTAAAACACCGCCCATACTTTTGTGCCTCCGGCTGGGAGTCTGGCAGATCGTCAAAGGATTTCGGCGGAGGGTCCTCTTTGTACCACCAACCCTCCCGGTCCACGACCCAGGAGGCCTACAGAGGCCGTCCCAAGGCTTTCGGTGGAGGTGGCGGTTGTCGCTCCAAGGCAGCATGCAGGCCCCAAAGCAAAATTGAACCAGCCAGGGCGTCGGGCCCCCACCCATGCACCCTGGTGGGCGGCCGGCTGGTGGGCTTTGCCAGCTAGTGGAAGAAAATCTCCACCGACCGATGGGTGCTGGACACTCTCACCCACTCTAGAGTTTCAGCAGCAGTGTCTGTTGTACTATGCATTTATTTATTGATTGAGTGGCCGGGCAGGAGCAGTGCATCCCTCCGCTCCTGCAGGAAGTTGAGGCCAAGTTAAGAAAAGGGGCGATATAGCTGGTTCCAAAGGGACTCTGGGGCTCCAGAATCTACTCCAGATACTTCTTGGTAAAGAAGACAAGTGGCTGGAGGCCCATTATAGATCTCCAGCGTGTCAACACATACCTCAAGTCCCAAAAATTCAGGGTGGTCACGTTGCAGCACATGCTCTGCCAACTGGAGGAAGGGGACTTCTTGAAGTCGCTGGATCTGGAGGACGCACATGCCCACTTCCCTATTCACGAGAAGCACCAGAAGTTCCTGCACTCGTAGTACAGGGAAGGCACTACCAATTCAAAGCCCTCCCCTTCGGACTGAAGTCGGCATCCAGGAGGTTTACCAAGTGCCTGGCACCAGTAGCGGCCCATCTGCATCTACAGGGGATATTTGTGTACCTGTACCCGACGACTGGCTCAACCGCGCCAAGTCAAGGGAGGTAGCCGTCGAACACACGCAGAGAACGTCCGGCTGCTAACGGATCTGGGGTTCTCCTTCAACTATCCAAAGTCCTGCTTGATACCATTGCAGAACGGGTGTTCCTGGGGGGGGGGGCTAGGCTCAACACAGTCTCCTACCTGGCGGCCCCCTCAGAAGAAGGGGGTACCGGCCATGCAGGGCAAGGTGCAACAGCTGGCACTGAAGACCGCCACGGTGCGAACCATCACGTTGCTGCTCAGCATTATGTTGTGCATCTACATGATCCGGCTTTGCAGGTTGCAGATGTGACCCTTCAAGAATTCCTGGATGCTCATGAATCCATGTATCTGGAAGCTTTGCAGACTAGATTGCTCTCGACGAGGAGTTCCGTCGAGTAATAAGGTGGTGTGGGGCGTGCGCTCCAACATGCGGGGGGCACAGGTTTCTAGAGGCCCCTGTAACAAGAGACGGTCACCGCGGACGCTTCCCTGCAGAGCCCACACTGGACGTCTCCATGCTAGAGGCCTGTTGCTGCCGGAGAAGTGGGATCTCCACATCTGTGTCCTGGAGCTGCGGGCAGTGTTCTTGGCCCTCAAGTCGTTCCTTCCGTCCCTCAAGGGGAAAGTGGTGAGGGTCTTCACGGACAATACCACCACAATGTTCTACATCAGGAAGCAGGGGGGGCACCAGATCCCCAGTGCTCTCCAGAGAGGCACAGGACTTGTGGCACTGGGCCGTCGCCCGAGAGATGTTCCTCATCCCTTTTCACCTGGTGGGGGTCAAGAACACCATCGCCAACTACCTCAGCAGGGAGCTGCGCTCCTGTCATGAGTGGGAACTTCGACAGGGTCAAGTGGACCGCCTCTTCCTCAAATGGGGCAGACCCCAGATGGATCCGTTTGCGACAGAAATTCCAAATGCCAAAAATTCGCCAGCAAGTTCCACCAGCCGAGGAGCATGGGCGACGCATTTTCCTTACCATGGGAAGGTCTGTTCCTGTACAGTTTCCCTCCGTTGCCTCTCCTGCTGCGAGTCATCGATCAACTCAAGCAGTGCTGATGCAGGATGATCCTCGTCGCCCTGGAGTGGCCGAGGCAGATTTTGTGCCCGGATCTTCTCAGCCTGGTAGTCACCACCTGGTCAAGCTGCCAGCGGATCTGCTCGCCAGAGAAGGAGGCGCAATCCAACCTCATGACCCAGGATCGCTGAACCTACACGCTTGGCTCCTGCCGCCTTAGAGTTCGGAGGGTAGAGTTTCCGGCGGACTGCAGGGAGGTCCTTGCCCAGGCCAGAGCGTCGCCAACTCTTAAGTGCTATGGGCACAAGTGGAAGCATTTTGTGACATGGTGCCAGGTGCAGAAGATCAATCGTCTTAGAGTCACAGCCCTGCAGATTCTGCCGTACTTGTTGTCCTTAGCCAAGGCGGGGATGGTGCATGCCTCTATCAAGGTGCATCTGGCGGCTAACTCTCCGGGACGGTCTTCCCTTTGGTCCCACCCTCTCGTCAAGGAGTTCCTCAAAGGACTGTTTCGGTCATTCCCACCAGTCAAGGCACCTGCCCCAACGTGGGAACTCAACGTGGTACTGACAAGGCTCATGGGGGCCCCCTTTGAGCGTATGCATCAGGCCCCTCTGAAGTTCCTCTCATGGAAGACTGCTTTCCTCGTGGCCATCACCTCTGCCAAGAGGGTAGGTGAGATCCAGGCCCTATCCTGCAAACAGCCTTATCTGACTTTTCATAAGGGTGGTGCTGCGGACGCACCCCTCCTTCATGCCAAGGGTTATGTCGGAATTTCACCTCAACAAGCCTTTGGTGTTGCCTGTGTTTTTTCCGAAACCTTTGTCGCCGGCTGAAAGGACCTTGCACTCGCTGGATGTGGCTTGTCCTCTGAAGTTCTATGTGGCACGCACAAAGAGTTTCTAAAAGTGGTCTCAACTATTCATGAAGTTTGAAGGCCTTGTCCAAGGCTTCAATCTCCAGGTGGCTCTCCCGCTGTATCACACACTGTCGCCAGTTGGCAAACCGAACGCTGCCCGGCTGTCCGAGAGCCCATTCCACCAGAGCAATTGCTGTGATGAGGACGTTCACATCTGGCGTGCCCCGACTGAACATCTGCAGGGCTGCTACATGGAGGTCTACGCGCACCTTCACGAGAATCTACTGCGTCGACAGGGATTCCAGAGTCGGCCAAGCAGTGCTACGCAAACTGTTCACTTGAAGGTGAGCCTGTTCCGGAGGTAAGAGTAATTGCTTCTGTTGAGCCTTGCCACCTCCTGTGGTTGTGTAATATTGTACTGCTATGTATTATTTATTCATGAGCATGTGAATGCATGCCAGACCCTATGCTGGAGAAGGAACAAGTTACTTACCTGTAACTATTGTTCTCCAGCATGGGTCTGGCATGGATTCACATGCAAACCCTCCCTCCTGCCCCTCTGCGGCTCTTCTTGGTCATGCTGCCACTGTACGTGCTTGCCAAATCTGTAGATGGCTGCCAGAGAAGGAGCTTAGAGAGAGGGCAGTCATTGGCTGGGGGCAGTATGACCCAGAGCTCAGTCATTGCTTTTGAGAAATACAGTTTTGTAAGTGAAAGTGAAATAGTACTTTCTTTTACTGAGGATTCCCGCCCTGATGACGAGCATGTGAATCCATGACAGACCCATGCTGGAGAACAAAAGTTACAGGTAAGTAACTTGTTCCATATAAATTATTGTGCAAGTACTACACCTATATGACATGATAGTTTATTTATATAGCGCCTATACACAACGTGTTTCAAAGCGCTTCAAGGCAAGGGAGGGAACAAGGGAAAATACAATGACATCCTTGCAGGCTATGAACAGTAAGGATGTGAAATGAACTATCGTACTTGGCCTGGCGTCATTTCAGATAGTGCAAGAGCTAAGACACAGATCAGGAAGGGAGGGGGAGAGTGGGAAGGAAATTGAAACGGGCGACTACCATGGTCTATTATTTAAGAAACTTCCAATTGTGTTCTACGTGTATTACTGTGTTTTAGTACTTAACTTGCAAATATTTAAGTGTGCCTTATTGTATATATTAAATTACCAATATGTATATAAATTTAAGTATATTAGTGCTTTCTTGAATTAGTATATGCTCAGAATTCTTTATACCTTCCTACAGCCCTCCCACCCTCCGAAACTAAGCCTGGCTGCTCAGTCATTCTACCAAACCTTTGTGTGTTTCATGCCAAACTTAAGAGTTGGAACCCTGTACATCCAAAGTGGGCTTTTCCAAGTTCTGTCACAGACAGTAACTTGTGTAAAACTCCCTAACATTTATAATCGGGCGTTTATCCTTACTTTTCTGAGCAAACAAATTAAGTTGGTTTTGGAAGCCAGATGGACACTAATAAGGACGGCGCTGTCTGCAGTAGTAGGGACCGCTTTCTACCACCAAGCATTGGTGCATCCAGATTTCTTTGGTCAATGGCTTCTGCTTCATCAGTATAAAGCAGAAATAAGAGAGGGGCAATGACGCAACCTTGCCTCACACACTCCCAGGAATTGTAGTACAACATTCAACCTCTGCACCCCACCTTATCACTGCAAAGTTGTTTCAGTAAATAGCAAAAATAGCAACTAATAAATTAGGGGGGGGATCGGTAGATTGGCAAGACAGCGCCATTATGAAGAACGTGGGACAGTGTCAAAGGCAGTCTGGAGATATATGAAAGCCGGGTATGTAGTCTGTCTTTTTGTGTAGTGAGAAATAATCTAAACATTTGATCAACAGTTGAGATTCCTTTCCTGAGCCCAGCCTGTATGTCATTGTTTGCATTCTGTTCCCTCTTCTATTTTTCCAGTCTTTTTAAGACCACTTTGGAACAGACCTTGCGTCGGCCTATACAAAAGCAAAATGGGACTGTCGTTTGACGTCAGATCATGGTCTCCCTTCTTAAACATAGGAATTATGGTAGCCCATCTCTATCTACTTGGAACAATGTGTGTTGATTAAAATATTTGGTGAGAAAAGGTACCAAAGTGAGCAGGTGATTTTTAAATCCTGCTCTGTGGAGGAAATCTGGTCTTGTTGTTGAGATCCAATGGCTTCCCAGACCTCCCCATAAGAGAAGTTCAAGTTTGTATTATCAAACTGGCATAGATGGATCTGTGATTTCAGCAAGTTTTTTTTTCCGAGGCCGATTTGATAAAAACACATTTTTTTAATGTTTTACCCATTTTGCCACATATGAATGCAGAGGAAACCCTGCCTACCGCCACCCCCGCAGCCCTCCTCCCCACCTTAATTATGACCCTCACCATCCCCCATTTATTTTTTGGTTGAAATGCAGAAAACAAATTTGATAAAATCAGCGGCGAAAAAAAAGGCTGCGCAGTAAACTACCCAGGCATAGATCCTGTGATGAAAGCAACTTATCCAAATGTGTATCACCCTCTGATCCTCAATACTGCACTCTCACAGTGTATACCACAATGGTAACCTCTGAACAGGGACACTGCATCAGTGTCTCTACTCTCATTATTACTCTACATCCTTTCTTGCGCCGCCACCATTGTATTAAATCAAATATCGGTACCAGTAAATGGTCTTCCGGATTTCCTTTCTTCCCAACACAGAGTAACAGTAATACATTAGGTCTGAAGCATCGGACAGCTCTGAATATATTTCAAGAGCTGGGGTTGGTTTAGTAACAGTGGTTCACCAGAATTGAAATGGTCATAGATTCACATGTTTAGGATATTCCTCGTATTCATTCTGGGAATCCTCAGTAACATTAAGCAGTTTCATAGAAAACCAAATAAACTTTATTCGCTTTAGGATTCTCTTAGTCTAATTTGGGGTCAGTCACCCTTTAGCCGATAGGCAGTGCCTGCCTTAGCTCCACTCCAGGAGACCATCTTCAGATTTTTTACCACATGTTCAGTGTTGGGAATCATCTCCAAAGTTCTCAATTTATTCGAAATTTTCTTCAAGAAATGTTCAACCTACAGCTTCGACTTTTACTTTTGGTAAATGCATGAGCTGAGTATGAGAAACCATAAGGTGTCCCACCCACTAGTCCCCGTGGATCTTTCTCTCCGGTGTCAAGGGCACGTCCTTCGCCTTTGGGTCCAGAACCTGGGGGTGGACCAGTGTGGGAGGATCACCTGAGTGAGGGGTCTTGTGGGAGTGGGATGCCGAATGGTGAGACGCGGTCCCTGGTAACACCTTTACCCCATCCTACCAGGTAGCATACGTGGGAACTTTACTCCTCACCCACACGAATAGCCCGCTCTGTGAGAAAACAGACTCCGACCTGAACAGTATGCCTGACATGTCCCCCTACTATGGTCAGACGAAGTCCAGCAATTCCTGACAATCACACACACCTGACTTCCATTAAACTTCCCCACACGGTTAAAAGGACGGAGCACGAGAGCACACTGAGCGAGGAACAGCAGTTTTGTGTCGACAGCTGAACTAGGGGAGAAAGACAGCAAACCAAGAAGGGTTCGCACGGAGGGAAAATACCCTTGATCTTTTCGGCAAGAAACCGTTATTTTCAAGAAACTTTCGAGGCAGAAAGCATACGACCAGGAAACCCGGCTGAAGAATCCTACACTGTGTGTTTGAGATACCGGAGGCCCTCCTGCGTAACTAAAGCGGGGAGCAGAAGCAGCCGCTGTGACATCATCCTTGGCTTAAAGAACAAAGCAGAGCCAGAAGGATCAACACAGCCGGTGAGTTGGAGAGACCAATGCAAGACGTCTGTGTTAAAGTCAAGGTTGCAATCGACAACATTATATAACGAGCACTGGAAACGAACATTGTTAAACGCGTGTGATGAAAGATGCGAGTAAAGCTAAACGATTGATGAATGTTTGAACTTGAGAAAGAAAGATACAATGCCGTTGACGGAGTGGTCCAGGGCCGTGAATGTCGAAGTCTCTGTAAGATATCCTGCCAAGAAGTGGTAGTAAACGAAAGTAGAAGATTGATCAGAATATTGCACAAAGTGAATCGAAGTGGTCTTGCGACGGTTTAAACAAAACCCATCGCACATTTGAAAGTCTTCGATTTTGAGATCAAGAAGAAACCATAGAAAGTGAGTGGATGGTCTGAGCCCAAACGAGGGAGACCTAATGTGAATATTGTGGAAAAGCGATCCAACCCCGAACGAGGGAGATTCATGATCTGAGCCCGAACGAGGGAGTTCCATGATCCGAACGAGGGAGATCCATGGTCCGAGCCAGAACAAGGGACACCTAGTGTAAATATTGTGGTAAAAAAAAGGGTCTAAGCCTGAAGGGGGGAAACCCATGAGGAAAACTGAAAGTGAGAACTTATGTGAAGATCCTGTAAAGAGTGGCACTTTGATATTTGTTTGTTAGGGCAGGCCCTCACGGTAAGAGACAGTTATTGGAAAAGAGACTTTGACAGAAGGCTGTGATACCTTTACTTTGAACTGTATCCTCGTGGCAGAGAGGTCAGAGTGTGTGGGAAGCTTGTGTGCCGCCTTTTCTCGTGCTGAAAACGTAGGGAAGGGAACCCAACTGCTCAACCAGCCTGACATTGTTTCTTGAACACATTTCTTTTTGCATAGACAATTGTCCCGCACCTTTTTGTATTTAGAAGTAAGGATTGGCAATAGGTTTATTAGTATGGGCCCTTTTGTGATCACGAACTGTGAACACGTGTTTCTTTTTTCACTGTTTGATGCCATGCCTTCCTTACACGAGTGAGATAGAAAATGTCTCACTTACCTTCAAGGTCAGTGAGAATAAAATCCCAGTGAGTTCAGCACTAAAGTGCTGGAAGGCTTTGTGTGGAAAGGGTACGATGTACACAAAATAAATATCCTTAACAGCGATGTTAAAGCAGACCATCAGTAGGTGGATTGTACTATGCATTTATTTATTGATTGAGCATTTGTTAGGCGCCTATACTACAGAATTGTGTTTCGAGGCGTCATAAGGCTAAATGGGGTGTGAACAGGAAAGTAAATAACAGTGGCTTGAACAGTAAGTATACAATTGTGGTTCTACTAGGCCATGTGGCATTCGAACATGCAATTGCAGTGAAGAGCGAGAGGTAGATAGGGAGGGGGGTATCCCAGTGTGAAGAGAGATAGACCACAGTCTTCTATATCGTGGAACACAAGATCATCGCACCTCTTCGGTAAGTGGGAACTAAAGCCGTCTGAGGCAGACTTGGTGTGCAGGAAACTTGCTTACAGGAGTGTCGTATATTGGATGGTTTTACAAAGCTTCTGAATCCTGCATTAAAGGGTCTGCTAGGCCAACCCCAAGCCGGTCTGTTAACCCTGATCAGGAACGACTTAAGCTGGTAAGTAAAATCGCATATTATCAGAGGTCACTTTATCCAGCAAACGATCCTGAGCCCTAAACGGACCAACCAGCACTCAGAGAGAAGATCGTAGGACATTAATGATCATCAACGTGTACTGGAATCCTCTAAAGATCTGTACAAAAGAATTGTTGAAGGTTGTGTCAATGGCAGTGGACGACGCGTACAGACAAAATAAGCCCTCAATTCTTCTGTGTGGCGATTTGAAATCTTTCTGCTTTGAGAACAAAGACAAACACGCTCAAGAAGTAACAGATTCTTCTAAGGCACAAACTAAGAGGCGACGCTTGGATGTCCTTTATGAAGAGTAGGAATCTACACATGGTTAACGGCCACTTTGAACCATTGGGTCTCTGACAGAATACATGGAAAAGAGGACCTCAAGTCTCAGTCATTGACTCTATATTCGTTTCAGGAGATCTGATTGACTCGGTGCTGGTGCTGGAAGTGCTGCACACCTTCTCCAGCGATCAGAACATCTTAAAAATGTCTTGGCACCGCAGGGCAGCTAATGAGAATCAAGCTAGTGAGCAAGGTATCAAAACCAATTAATAACGGCTGCAGGCTGAGAATATGGAAAAGAGGTGTTGCAGGTAATTACGATTCTTCAGGTGAAAATCAAAGAAGCCTCAGACAGGGCCGAGATGGAAACAGTCAACTACGTGCAAGCCCTAGCTCCGTTTCTGGTATAAAAAAAAAAATGGGACGAAGATGATCAACCCCAGTGGTCAAGCTCACACTTATAATCAAATGATAGTCCATAAAAAAAGGGAAATGCAGACTGCCATTTGACAAGCTAAGAGAGCCACTGCTCAAGATTGGAAACTCTCAATGAGAAGGATAGAAACACCTATAACAACTGGCTGAAAGGTTATTAAAAGTGCCATGTTGCAATTAGATGCGGAACAAATGATGCAATCTGTTTTCTCCAAAATTTCAGCTGCTATGTGGGGTCTACTGACTAGGGCCATATCAGACCCACATCTGTCTCAGATAAACGGAGTATCAGAGGCTGGCTGGATCAAGTTCTTTCAAACCCTCTGCTCCAGCCCATTGTCCGCTTTAAAATCAATCACAGTGCCCCAAACTATTGGCACTTGGGACTTCAGTCGAGAAGACCTGATCTACCTCATCAAACACGCAAGCCCATCCCGAGCGTCCGGGCCTGATGGCCTCTCGAAAGCTATTCTGAAACAAAATCCGGTGCTTGAGCTGATACTGAAGATTGTGATGTCTACTCAAACAATTCTGTTCTCTTGGACAGCGGCTAATGTTATTCCAATCTTTAAAAGTGGCAACAGACGTGACCCTAGCAGCTACCGCCCTATTGTGCGGGTGGACTCCCTTGGCAACATTTACGCTACTCTCCAAAAGAGATGAACGCATTGGATGAGTGAATTCGACCAACACAATTTCTTCCAGGCTGGATTCGTCAGTGTATTATTGGGTACTACAGCCCCGTTCTGTATCATATCAATCTTAAAGGATAAAAGTTTGACTTCCAGAAAGCATTTGATAGTATTGACGGGGAACATTTGTGGCTCAAATTAACTAATTGGGGCTGCCCTGAAGACCTGGTTGCCCAAATAAGAGATCTACACTCTAACACCTCTGTCGAAGTCAGTCTTAATGCCGAAGGATGGCTAAGCAAAGCTATTTCAACAAGGGGTAAAGCAAGGTTGCACATTGGCTCCATCTATCTTCAACCGCTACATCTCTGACCTGAATTAATCACTGGACAAGGTCAGATGCTTCCCAGATTCCCTGAATACTATATGTGGGTGGCCTTGTTATTCTGGATCAAACTGCTGTTGGATTACAGAGACAACTGAAAGCCTTGAAGGACTACGCTTCTGAAAATAACATACTAATCAAAATAGCAAAGACAAAGACTCTTCATCTGAGGAACGGAACTCCAGCAATGAGGAAAGTTGGCTGCTGGTTCATCGGCGTGGAGGAATTAGTCGGTGAAATACTTTAAATATCTAGGGGGGGGTGTATTTCAGCTAGTTCGGTGGAAACAGCCACTTGGATCTCCCTAAGAGGGAAGGTAACCGCTCTAGCAAATCAGGCTCTGATAATAAAGCACACATTTTGTCAGTTTTCCATCACACCCATCCTAGAAATGTACAAGCTCAAGGGAGTCCCAGTGCTAACATACGGAGCAGAGGCCTTGCTGCGGTTCCTGACAAAGCACTGGGATGCCCTTGGAAAAGGACATTGGGTCTTTCTAAATCCACTCCTATTCAGCTCATAACGGCGAGAGCTGGGCCTATGCTCTCTACAAGCAATTGTCGAATGAAAAAACCTATGCTTTTTCGGCAAATGTTCCAACCCAGAAGCCCCACCAATGCTGGCAATCAATAGATCTGCCCTCCTAAAAAACAATTGAAATATGAAGCACATGGGGAGCAAAGCACTGAACAAGACTAGACTATCTTGAAGCTTCTTTAGAAGATCTTTGGTGTACACCGCTGACAGTGAAGAAGCGGTTTGGACAGTGGATTGGATTACCACTGGTGATTAACTACTTACAAATCTTATAATGACTCAGCTACAGTGCCTCGAAGCAGATTACCTAAGAACATTTCCAGATCTGCAATTCAGATCAGACTTCATGAGACTCCGGTTGAATCGTGGCAAAACTAACGAAGTGATGTCGACCTGAACTTCTCAGAGGCTGAACTCTTCGGGCTGCAGATTCTGTAGAGCTGTCTGACGGATCAAAAATCTGCAGCATCTATTTTCAGAATGCACGTCGTTCAGATCGCTCAGAAGGAAACACTTCGGTACATTTCTGACAGACTTTGTTAACATGACCCCAGATGAATGGTGGCCACGGCTAAGAAGTTGGGCCTTTCGTTGGCCACCGTAAAATTTATAAGAGAAACCTTAAACTCAATAGTTGATGACTGTTAATCTTATTGATGGTGGACTTGGGAGCATCTTGTAACCTCGGAAATGAAGCTTCTGGTCGTAGGGCCTTTGGGCCATATGTACTGCTGGTATGGATGATTCTGACTTAGAATTTTTTTTAAAGTAAAACTGTTAAGCAAATCATAATTAAACAAAAATAGGGTGGGGGGTGTGCAGGGAGTGAGAGGGAGCAGGGTAAGGGCAAGTGCTAATAGGAGCCCGGAAAGGGAAGTGCAAGGGGGAGCCAAGGAAGAGGTCACTGGTTAAGTTCTAGGGCGGATGAGTCCCAGCGGGGGATGCACAGCAGCCATGCAAGGGGCCCGAAGGGATGTGCTGGGGGGAAAGGGGTGCTGTGATCGACTGGGTGGAGGACCTGTTAACTTGTGAGATTCATGAGGGACCAGGCCACCAGTCTCCGCAGCAGACAGATGATTAGCAGGGAAGAGAAAGAGGTAGAGAAAAGCAGAGTGTTGAGAATTTTCCGGAACTTGAGAAGGTCATGCTCAAGTCTGAGAGGGGCAGGGAGGCTGTTCCAAAGAGAGGCACCAGCCGAGGAGAGAGACCTGCCCCCCGCTTAGAGAAGCGTTTGACAAGCAAGGAGTTGGAGTTAGAAGAGCGGAGGGTTCAAGCTTGGATGTATTTAGGGAGGGACAGTTGGAGATGGCGTGGTCCCAGGCATAACACCTGGTATGAACTGACGCACAAGGCAGTCCTAAGGGGCGTTTGCGACCATCCAACCAGAGGACAGGCAGTTTCTGCCCTTTGGGGGAGTGGGTGTCACCTTGCTTGAGATTGCATAGTTGCTACATGGCACACTTCTACAAAACAGTCATCTTGATTCCCCTGGCTGGAGTGGATACTAGAGTCTGAGGTCTGTGTTGCAAAACTTTGTTATGGGGTACTTGTTTCCCTTTATCTCACCTTAGGTCCTTAATGTGACAAGGCTTTGGAAGTCTTTTGAAGGGGAGAAATTTGTGAGTGTACTATCGGAAGTGTAAATTACTTGCCATCAGATTCCTCATCACTTAACCCTCTAATGTATGTGCTCTCAAGTAAGTTGGAATATTTGCGATTCTGTAGTTGGGATAATACCAAGTTGTGTGGGCTTTACCTAGAATTATATTGCTAATGACTTTTGACCCAATGGACCGACACTGGTTGAAATGATCTGTATAAAATATTTGGCACTGGCCCCTCCAAACTGATATAGGGTAAATTAATCAAAGTTTTGGGCCTCCACCCATTAATATTTCCATAGAGAAGAGGGTGCGTCCATTAAACACGCACCACAGAAACAGCTGGCTGGATCTGTGCAAAATAAGAAGCAGGTTGGGTACTGTGATGCTGGAAATACCTTATGGAGCGACAGAGCCTCCTAGTCCTTGTCCTACCACTTCTCTGTGTGTTTTCTCTGTTTTCTGCCACTGTGGTCCAGCCTGGACCCCTGGCAGTGCAGCGTTTCATGTTTTATTTTTGGTGAAAAACACCCATGGGGAGACCCTTATGGCACCCATGTGTAGGGGTACACCCTTGTACCCCGTAGTTGTGTTTTTGGGCACCTGTGTGTGGCCCCCAGAGCAGGGTTGCGGTTGTTGGCAACTACATGCTGACTTGGCAGTGGTTCTGAGTGTCCTCCATTTTTGGGACACCCAAGCCCTGCCATAGGAATCAATGGATTCCTGAAGAAAGGCAAGATGACCACTGTAGCTTCTTGGTTTCTATCCCCTTTTCCCTTGTTTCCCAAAGTCCTGGGATGCCATCTCTGTTCCCTTTCTCCTGACTGGCTGTTGGATAGAAATAACATATATGGCTCTGGGGCTGCCTCCTGTCAGACTGACTGGAGCCTTCCGAGGGGCTGTGTTGTGCGTACACCCTAGGGTTGGGACCTGTATGACTGGACTGGAGTCTGAAGCTAACTCACATTCTGTGTTGTGGGTGTCTGGGTGTGGTGTGCGTGTGTGACACAATGCCTGAGACAGCCCTGACTGAAACTGGAGTGAATGCAGTGTAGTGTGCTGGAAAGCTGGATAGACAGCCCAATCCACATTCTTTGTTCTGGGTGTCTGGATGGAGTGAATGGCATGAATGCCTGAGCCTGATTGCCTACCCACATGAATGCACTTGTGAATGATTGGCTGCTGAGCCTGGCTCAGCCTGTGTGAATGGGAAACCAATGTTTCGTGCTATTTATCAACATCATCACCTGAAGCGTCGAAGAGCAGCATAGGAATCGGCTGCAAAGCTTCATGGTTCCACCTAGTGGCTATTTTAAAGCTCTCCAAAACAGATGGCATCTGAGGTAAATTTCTCAGAGGAGGAATCTGTGGAAGGAACCATCTTATCAGAAAGAACATTACCAAAGGTAAGCAACTGTTCTTTTTCTTATATTTTTTTTTTGATTGAGACAAAGTCCTCGGAGTGCACTTTAGCAGGTAAAGTGCTTCAAGCCAAAGAGAATTCATGTGGCATTCAAGTTAAACCTGGATATGATCCCCCCCCTCCCCCACTTACCCTTTGCTCATAGTGGGTAAGGTTACAGGCAAGTCTATCAATTGCTACCATTGGAAGATAGTCTCCCATTTTGCACAGTCTCCCATTTTGCACATTACTTGGACGTTTTGTCAATTGATATGATGCTCTTGAACGTTCAACCATGGGTAAGGCAGCATTGGTGGCGTTTTCCTTTATATGTGCCTATTAAGAATATTTGTAGGACTGCCTCAGCAATGTTCAATTTGACACAAACTTCTTTCATAAGCATGTGTGTGTCTGATGCTTAACCGTCCAATTGTCTTCTTTCATGCATATTCCGTCACATTAGAGATTTGTATATAAATGTAAGACAATAATAGTGTTGGTCACTCCTAGTCTAATATTGTGTAACTAACAACCACAGTCCAAGCCATCTGTATCTGTCCAACCGAGTAGCTCATGAAGGAAGGCGAGGTGACTGCAGCACTGCTCTTGGGATCAAGTGGTGATATTTCCATGCATGAAAATGTCCATATTCGATGCAGAATAAGTAGTTGGGAGGCTAGAAATGAGCCTAGGTCTGATTGTAGGTCTCACCACTGTCTTTTCGCATGAAGTATACTTTGTTTTGTGGCCATAGTATTTGAATTGTAATTCTTTGGAATATTAGGAATTCAAGACAACTAACATTAAATGTTAATCAGTTTCCAGTTACCATTAAGTGATCTCATTACTACAGACTAGCAACATTTTCTAACCTATAATTATCCATTATATCTGTGCCTAATTAGGTGAATTCTGTTTTTTTCCACCTTCTCTTAGGTTTACTTTTGGACATCAAGTCCTTCACTACCTGCCAGTGAAGAGGGATTCCAGCCAATGCCATCAATCACAATACGCCCACCTGATGACCAGCACCTTCCTACAGCAAATACCTGCATTTCCCGTCTTTATGTGCCACTCTATTCCTCTAAACAAATTCTCAAACAGAAATTGTTACTTGCTGTTAAAACCAAGAACTTTGGTTTTGTGTAGCATATAAAACGTGTTTATTGCTGTGTAATATTACTTGCTAAAGTTTTGTAGAATTTTCCATTTGTCTATAAAAGTTTGAGTGAATGCGGCCATGCTTCTGGTGGTACTTTCATGATTAATTGCAGACATTCCTGTAAAATGTTTGCACCCAAAGGCCCAAGAAGTACTAAAATGTTGAACTGTAATGGTTGGGCTAGTCATTAACTTTGTGGCCAAGGCCCAGCCAAAGATGACAGCAGAAGAATATAATTTACACTGTGATGTATCTTTTTGCTGAGGGGTGGGGGGGGATGTAAAATCGGTTCTGAAAATTCACTGCTGCCTTTGTGGATAGAGGTTCATCAAAGGTTCTTGTATAGAGGGAATAAGGAATTTAAAAATAAAAAGTATGTTCAGTCTTTTGCTTTTTGTTTTTTTAATGGTATTTAATTTTTATTTGTCTGCAATTGTATATATGATATACATACGAAACTTGTAAAAGTAAAATTCACTTGAAATGTAGACCTTTCTTTTGAGATCATTTGCCATTTACGTATGCAGCCACTTTTGCTGGGCTGCATAGATTCTTGCACTGTTGGGTTATCACATAACCACCAAGAGCACTGATCAGTGGCTATTTCCTGAAGTATTAGATGGATGGAACTTCTTACTGGACAGAGCTCTAGGAATTTTGCATGTGATAAATCCTCACTGTTTTATTTAAATATATAGAAATATATAATATAACTTGTGCACAGCATTTAGTTCACAATCAAAAATGTGCTATCTTTACAGTACATGTTTGTAAAGTGCTACGAAATTGGTATACAGATGAAAAGCACTGTACAATACTGAACTATTACCTTTTGAGTTTTTAAGTAATCAGACAGGGGATAGCTCCACTATACCAGACACTTGTTCATTTGACATTTCAGCTGTTATCCTTTGCCTGAGCACTTTCTGGTAATTGTAAAATGTTCTTTTTTTAGATCATGATTACTGGAGTTTAATTTCAGGAACATTTTTTTGAGCAGCTCAATGACTTTTGTACTAAGCCTTTCCCAAGTATGCAACTGTATTCTTTGTGATTACTTTTTTAATAAAGTGACTGGAGAATACCAAAATCAGATTAAAAAACTTTAGTTTTTTATTTGTGTTGTCATGTTTTATTTTCCTAATTCTTCAGATGCACTGAAATCAACAGATATAAGACGAATGTAAGCAAAATAAATCTCATACAGCAGAAAAGAAAAATAAGCCACACAGTTAATGTTTTGAGCCTGGATCTCTTCTGTTGAAATTTCTGTCAAGTCATAGCATGACTAGTAAACTCCCTCTCCTGGCTTAAAATAGTGAGGCCAGGGAAACCTCTGTGCATCCCTGGTTCTGGCCCTGTGCATCCCCTGACCACCTTCATTTTCCAGTAACTCACTTTGACAACTGTGTGGGCCTACACCTGTGGCGCAAGCCTGTTCTAACAAGTGTTTATGGTATGCCTTTCCTTCTTTAACTTTTGCCTCTTGGTCATTGCTATACACAGCAAAATTATAAAGTGTGTTCGCTTTGTGAAAATCGGCTTTCATATTTCATACTTTTAAGAAAAACCGGAATGTATAGATGGAAAATGTTCAATATGCACCCATGGGCCACTGGGAGTTGCACCGGCTAGCATTTACTTGTTTTTATCTTGTCTGTGCCATTCCAGGAAGATTATACACAGGTCTGTGCTAACACCAAAAAGTCTAACCTGAACTGCTAGGTTTTGTCCCCTTTGTGGAAACGCAAGCAACCCCAGATATGGTACAGCCTTGCTGGGCCCCATCAATGAGGGAAAGATTTGTTCAATTGGCACATCAGGAGAAAAAGGGACCTGTGCTGAACATACCAGATCACTGACCTCATTGTACACTTCAGGAGACTCACCAAGAAAATGAAGAAAGTTGGCTCAAAATGTGTTGGCCAATGCTTTTTTTGGGTTTACAATGAGGTGTGAGGCTCTATCCCTTTGACACATAAAGCCAGCATGAGTGTATTCCATGCACTCAACAAGGCTATATGAGTTATTTCACTCCCAAGTCATTGAGTACATAACAAGCAAGGGCCAGGTAATCTAGAAAATAGTTGATTCCAGCATCAAAGATGAAATAAAGTGGAGCAGAAGCGCTCGTTTGAATAGATGGATACACGACTTTACAGACAAAACATGAGGGATGGGATGCGATGAAGACAGAACTGGACAATATGGGAAACTGTGCAAAAATGAGGGGAGACTGCAAATTCAAAACTGCAGGTCATTGTATGAACACCACATTCTCGGATTCACATGCTCATGAATATTTCCCGTCATCAGGCTGGGAATCCTCAGTAAAAAAGAAAAACAATTTTGCTTTAACCTGAAAACTGCATTTCTCCTCTAAAGCAATCACTGTCCTTTGGTTCATAATGCTCCAATCCAATGATAGTTGTCTACCTAAGCTCCACTCCCGGGTGGCCATCTTCAGATTTTTACCGCACATTTCAGTTTTGGGAGTTCTCTCATCTTTCGCTTTTTAGTTTTTTAAATATTTTTCACTATGTCAATTATTTAGGATCAATTGTTTATTTTCTCCGATTGTTCCTCTGTCGATCGTTGATCCACTACCGGCAGCAGGGATCCGTTGTCGACGAAGATCTGCTTCATCGCCAGTTCTTCAAGTTTCAAAGGCCCAAGCTTGGGCCTACTTTGCGCCTTCTACAATGTCCGAAGAGAAGAGGAGATTCTTCAAGATGTGTGACATTTTGACCACGCAATACCTGTCGTGGATCGGCACCTTAAGTGTTAATATTGCTTGCATCTGAACCATGATGAGGAAGGATGCGATATTTGCCGTGGTTTTTCAAGGAAGATGAAAAAGGACAGCTACAGCACGTTGGCAGCGTGACTCAAGTAGGAGAAGGCCTCTGACGTGGCCTCTGGGGGAAATCCTGCCTCATCCAGAACCATCCGTTCCCACGAGCATGCTCCCTCTGAGAAGAGGTCATGGTCCTTTGAGGATGCCCACTGCACAGGGGTCCAAAAGAAGGCTAAGTTTCACACAGTGGACCTGCTAGGTTTGCTGCGGGGCCCAGTTCTAAAAGGGCACGTTCCCCCATCTACGTCAATGGTGAGCCTACCAGTTAGGTATGCTCCTTCCAAGAGGAAGTCCCCGACCCTGTCGAAGCTCAGATTGCTGTCTTTGGACAAGGCTACGAAGGATACATCCTCTGGAGTTCCGCCGGTGCAGCGCTGACACCTTCATCGACCAAGACCATGAGATCGTCAACGACTACTTTGTCTTCCAAAACATCCACTTTCTCTAGGACTGCAGTGACGTGCGGCCGCAGGCAGCAGTGACGTGGCCTTAGCTATGACGTTGTCTCCCTATCGGGCAAGTGCGAACCGGCGAGCAGATCTCAAACAAAACGTGTCGTGACACATGCGGGCCAACTGGCGCCGCCCAGATCGCAGGATAAAAAAAAAAGAATTTACTAATAAAAGAACTCATTAAACTGAGAGAGACAAAATGAAAGATGAATTATTAATCAGAGATATGTTTACTCAATAAGGAACTTAGCATCTCTCCTGATGAACCACAAACATAAGACGTGGGGAAACACGTGTTGAGAGGCAAAAAAACTATCAGTTTGTGAATTAATGTTTGGAAAAAAGGATATTGCATGCTATTAATGCAAAAAATAAATATTACTTAAAAAGTGAACTTGCTGGTGTGACGGATATATTATTTTGCCTGAAGCGCAATCCACATAAGTGTTTTCCAAAAAGAAAATTTGAATAAATATTGCAGCAGCCGCAATACTAACTTAAGGGTGCAGCATCCGGGCAAACAACAGTTTACTATTTGAACTTAGAAATTGCCCAAAGAGGAAGTAAAAGCCGAAAAGGACTGCAAAAAGTTAAACAAAACATCCACTCCGTCGATGCCCACGACCACGGTCCCGTCGATGGCATCCAAGACATACACTTCATTGATGATCCCGTCGACAACCATCACTAAGTCGTCGAAAGGGTGCCTTGATACTGCTGTGGTCTCCACCATCAAGAAGGCAGCAATGCCGCAGGTGGCTTTGCCGGCACGGCCTACGGCTTCGGTGGCGGCTGCACAGACGACCACAACTGACATGGCTGCTCAAGCACCCATTATCGCTTTTTTCCCCGAAGGAGTCGGGTAGGACCAAGGAGCTACCACCCTCTATGGAATTCCTCCCTAGGAAGTAAAGATGTCCCAGGTGATGCCAAGGGATTCGCTGAGCGAGCCTGTGCCGATCTAAACAAGATCTGACTAGGACCATTTACCTGAGGGCTACTACTTGGACCACAAAGGGGGCTGTGGGCATGTTTCCATGGAGGGATGTCTGCGGGGCTGGATGGTAAATCTGTCTTGCTCAAGAAGGCGCTCCAGCCCAGAGCCGGCTGACCCGCTCACTCCTCGGCCACCGCATTGGGACATGCTGCCGGACTTACTGACAACTCTCCACACTTTGGTGATGGAGATACAACAAAGGCTGCTTACTCCTCCTGTGCCTGTCCTGCGAGGCCTCCGGCGGCCAGAAGCCCTTTCAGTCCATGGCATAAGCCAAGGGACCATCCAGGCCTGAGACGTCAGCTGATGCTGCCACTACCACACCAGCCCGAGTCCCCTGTGGTGGAGGAGCCCACACACACCGGCACCTGTACGGATACGGACGTGGACGCTAGAGCAACGCATACTGATGAGTTGGATGACTATAGCTGGGCAGATAGGGAGTCGCTGTGTGCCGACTAGCCGGCCAGGGCATCGCCACTGGATGAGGTCTGTTCATTTCATGCCATGATCTCGAGGGCTCTCTTCATCTGGATACCGGAGGAGACTAAGAAAGAGGGGTTTCTCTACCAGCGCCTGGAGTCCAGATGGAAGTCCATCATGTCAATCCCTCTGCTGGATGTTGTCTGGGAGGAAGGTTTGGCCTTGATGAAAGTGCCAAGTACCGCTCCCCCAAAAAGAGAGAGGCTGGAGAAGAAGTACAGGGTCCCGGACTCTACCCCCCGGTGCTTTAGGTCCCAGCCTTCTCTGAGCTCCGTGGTGTCTGCCGCCGCCAGGAAGCGCTCGTCGAATCCATCCTCGGCCATGGTGCCTCCAGACCAGGAGGGGAAGAAGCTGGATGCAGTGGGGGAAGCGCATCATTTGCACAGCGGCCTCCACTGTGAAGGCCACTAATGCCCTGGCCATCTTAGCCTGCTAGGACAGGGAGCTATTGTTTAAGCTCATGCCCATTCTGGAGTCCCTTCTGGAGGCCAGGAAGGTTGAGGCTCTGGCTCTGTTTCAGGAAGGAGAGGTGCCTCAGATCACGCCATCACAGTGACTCTGGACATCGCGGATACAGGGTTCTGCCAGAATGGGCAATGGGGTGTCCCTCTGAGACCAAGGCTGGTTGAAGGCCTCTAAGTTGAGGACGGATGTCCAGTTCAAAGTGGAGGACATGCCCTTTTATGGGGACATACTGTTTGGCAAGATCGCTCTTTCGGTCCTAGAGGGTAAGGTCTGGCTGGTCTACCAAGTGGTATAACACCCCCTATTGCCAGCCCAAGGGCCGTTAACAAGCCTACGGCAGGAGAGCACAGCGGCGTCGTCACCCTTAACCCAGGATGCAGATGCCCAGGCAGGCCTGAACTGGCCGGGAATTGGGGCCCCCGCTCTAGTACCCCAGTGGGAGGCCGGCTAGTAAACCTCGTCAACAAGTGGAAGTCCATCAGCACGGACAAATGGGTGCTGGCTGTTCTTCATCAGTGGCACGCCTTGGAATTCAAGCACAGGTGTCCTTGCATTCCTCCTTTGGTGCGCCAAGAACTACACATGACTCAACTGCTGCAAGAAGTTCACGCCATGTTAAGGGAAGGGGTGATAGAACCTGTCCCCCAGCGCCTCAGGTGCTCCAGAGTATACTCCATCCATTCTCCACCAATTACCCAAGTACTGCATGGAGCCATCGCAGAACGCTCTTTTCCTGGGTGCCCGTTTCAACATGGTCGCATACCTGACTACCCCCTCGGAGGTGAGAGTGACTCCCTTCTTGGGGAAGGGTCAGCGCCTGTCGGCGCTATCCACGGCGGTACAAGTCATCAAATCGTTGTTGGACATGATGTCCTCGTGCATCCACATCGTCCTTTTTTGCAGGCTGCAGATGAGGTCTCTTCAGGCGTTTCTGGATGCACGTTGTTGTAGGTCTCAGGCGCTTGGACAGACAAGATCGTCCTCAGTCAGGAGTTCCGGTAAGCTCTAGAATTGTAGGGAGTGTGCCCACATCTCACGCAAAGAGCTCCTTTTCAGATCCCACCGTACCACGAGACGGTCACCACGGATGCCTTCCTGGAGGTTTGGAAGGCCCACACCGGACAGTTGCATGCCGGAGGCCTCTGGCTTGTAGAGAAAAATGACCTTCACATCAATGTCCTGGATCTTTGGGCAGTCTTCTGGGCCCTCAAATCATTCCTGCCGTTGCTGCAAGAAAAGGTGGTGAGAATCTTCATGGACAACACCACCATGTTCTACATCCGGAAGCATGGCGGCATGCGCTCCCCGGTGTACTCCTTGGAAACCCAGACCCTGTGCTGCTGAGCCATTCTTCAGGACATATTCCTCATCCCATTTTACCTGGCGGGCACCAAGAACACCATCACAGACTCGTTCAGCAGGGATCTGTGTGCCTGCCACGAATGGTAGCTTTGTCGGGATCAAATATCTCTTCTCTTCCACAAGTGGGGCCCGTCGCAGATCGACCTCTTTGCGACGGCGACCAACTCCAAGTGCCAGAGGTTCGCCAGCAGGTTCCCTCAGCCAAGGAGCCTGGGGGTTACCTTCTCGTTCCCGTTGCAGGGGCTCTTCCTGTACGCTTTCCTTCCGATCCCACACCTGCTACGAGTGATCAACACGCTCAGTGTCATTGCAGGATGATACTTATCGCTCCGGCGTGGCCTCGACAGATCTGGTGCCCGGACCTGATCCATCTGTCAGTGGCTCCGTCCATCCGGCTGCCTCCATTTCCATCCGGCTGCCTCCACTTCCCGATCTCGCCAGAGAAGCCAGGGTGATTCTGCACCACGACCCAGCTTTGCTGAGCCTCTCGGACTGACTCCTGCAACCCTAGAGATTTGGCATTATTCCCTACCACTGGAATGTAAGAAGATCCTAGCCAAGGCCAGAGCTTCCCCTATGTTGCCTTGGTACTGCCATAAATGGAAACGCTTCACAGTATGGTGCAGAACCCGATTATGCTGCTGCGTGTCCCTGCTCCTCAGCTGTCCCTTACCTGCTTTCACTGGCCAAGGCTGGCCTGGCTCATGCTTCGATCAAGGTGCACCTGGATGCCATATCCCGTTACACCAGGACGCCTTGCAAGTACTCCCTGTGGTCCTACAGGCTCGTCAAGGAGTTCCTCAAAGGCCTCTTCAGGACTTTTCCACCAGTGAAGACTCCTGCTTGGGAGCTCTATGTGGTCTTAATGAAGAGCATGGGCCCCCAGTTGAACCAATGCTTCAGGCCCTGCTAAAGATTCTCTCGTGGAAGACCGCTTTCCTCGTGGGGATCACCTCGGCCAAGTGGGCTGGGGAAATCCAGGCCCTCTCTTGCAAGCAGCCATACTTTTCCTTCCATGCTATGAGGTGGTGCTGCGGACCCACCCCATCTTTATGCCAAAGGTTCCTTCAGAATTCCACCTCAAGCCTTTGGTTGTACCAATTTTCTTCCTGAACCCCTCCGCACCGGCGGAGAGGACGTTGCATTCGCTGCTCGTGCCTTTAAGTTTTATGTGGCACGCACAAAGTATTCTTGGAAGACATCTCAACTTTTTATGAATTTTGGACCTGTGAATCACGGGAAGGCCCTGTGTAAGGCTTCCATATCCAGGTGGCTCTTTGGCTGGCTACATCATTACTGTCATCGTCTGGCCAAAAGATCTCTTCCATGCCGGCCGAGAGCCCATTCCACCATAGCCATTGCAGCGATGACAGCGTTTTTCTCTGGTGTGCCCCTGCACGACAACTGCAGGGCTGCTACGTGGAGGTCAGCCCACGCCTTCAGGAGATTCTACTGCGTCAAAAAGGATTCCAGGGAGGCGTCCCGTGTCGGCCAAGGGGTGCTAAGTAACCTGTTTGTTTGAGGTGAGTCTGTTCCAGGGGTAAGTGTATTGCTAGCCTTGCCAAGTCCTGTTGTTGTGTATATGTACTGCTGTGTAATCGTATTCATGAGCATGTGAAGCCATGCCAGACCCCATGCTGGAGAAGGAACAAGTTACCTGCATGTAACTCCTGTTCTCCAGCCTGGGTCTGGCATGGATTCACATGCAAACCCTCTCGCCTTTTCCTCTGTGGCTCTTCTTGGTTCCTACTGCCACTTTACATGCTGTACCTAATCTGAAGATGGCCACCGGGGGTGGATCTTAGGGAGACGACTGTTATTGGATGGGGGCATTATGACCCAACAAGGACAGTCACGGGTTTAGAGGAGAAATTATGTTTTCAAGCTAAATCGAAGCTGTTTTTCTTTTTTACAGAGGATTCCCAGCCATGCCAGACCCATGCTGGAGAACAGGAGCTACAGGTAAAACGTGTTCCTTTCATCATTTGTCTCAAACAATCACCATGCTGATTGGATACACTCTGTAGCAGATAGTAATGACATGCTAGCTGCCCAGTTATTGCAAGAAGGTTGCCCATAATATTGAAAAACTTTAAGAATCTCAATTTTGGCCATAATTAAAGATGGATAGATCCACAGCAAGCCCTTGTGAGGAAAGGACCTTATCACTACCACAAATGGATCCATGCATATTTCACAGCCAGATACAAAATTCATCCGGTTCATGACATCTTTCCATAAATTGACCACTTGCTCCCATTTCCAGAACATATGAAATATGGAACCCACGTGTTTGTTTGGGTTTTTATTGCATGCACCACATACATCAGACAAACAAAACTTGAATGACTGTTAGGGAGAATTCTCTGTTTAGGCTGAATTTCCTAACCTAGTGAGTCCCCCAGCAGCTTTGCTGGATTTTTGGGGTTTATTTTTTTCTCCTGCCAAGAGTGAGACTCTCTTACCCTCACTCTTGGACATGATTTGAGTGTGTTTCTTTGACTCTAGATGTGTTTAATGGGCTATGGGGTCTTTTACTCCATAGGGCTTCATGTGTTTTTTGGGATGTGTGTTACACAGCACCCTCAGTGCAGTAACACAGGGGTGTCATAGTGACTCCCCAGTATAGACTCCATACCCTGGGACTGACTGTCTCCCAGGGTCTGTAAAGTCACCATTGACTTTACTAGTCTTAAATTCTGAACAGAACCAGTACAAACCATCATATTGTGGACATACTGGCTGGGGCAATTCGATTGCCCTGGGGTCTGTTAGTCGAGGGGGCACGTCTCTGTCCCCCCTGATCGAGTTTTGGCTGGTGGCAGTGGATACTACTTTTTATATTCAACCGCGAATATTTCTCTATCGGATTTTCCCATTGTTCGAGGCTACTATCTTTATTTATTTAATTACGATAGCCTCGAACATACCGCCGGTTTATTTAATTAATATTAATTCTCCGGTTGGTATTTTTTGCCAAAACTCGGTTCTAAAATGGCGTTTGTGTTCTCTTCTGTGACTCCAACCCAAGTTGAGCCCTTTGTTCCACTTTTTGGCAGGCTTCTCCACAGAAGCCCTCCAAAGTGGTGCCACTCTGTCTGGGGTACCTAGGAGGGGTGGAGGGGGATTTAGGCACCCTGGACTGAGTTGCCTAGGCAACTCAAGTCGCACTCCATCCTGATTGGCCCAAGTGGTGAGCCGGCCGGCTCACCACTTAGCATGTTTGAGTGACAGCTAGGCTGAGTGAATGGGGGTTTTCTGCATAAAATCAGGGCTTTGGGGACTGGAACTTCAGAAGTCGCCACAGGACATAAGAATCCGACGAGGTAGAAGCTGAGCCGACCTGCCACAACGACACCACCACCGGTGGAGCCCTGCTGGACCGTCTCACCACTTTTCCCAACGACAGAGGAGATCTCCCGCCGGAGAGTCTTCTTCCTTTGACTGTTGGGGATAACCAGTTTCACCGTCTTTTCGCCTTCCCGACGTATCTCGTGGCCGCCTTGCCTGTGCCAAGCACCCCGGCAACCGGGATACCACGTTTTACCACGACCGTGAATTAAAGGGTAATACCTTTAACTGGAAAACTCAGCGGCTGGTTTCTTCCCTGGCAGTGCAACGACCTTAATCTTTCCTCCAAGTCGAGATCTTCTCTTCCCCTGGACGACGACGGGACTTGCACCCGCTGCCAGGAACAACTGCCACCGCTCGAGGATCCTTCCCACCTAAGGTACCGTGTCCCGCCCCGGCTTCCCTTGCCACCGACTGTACGGGGTAGATTTAGCCCCCGGTTTTCGAACCTGTGTTAGCCTGGGACACCCTGGCTAAACTTTTCTGAGCCTCTCTAAACTCTTTTTGAACTCTCTGCAAGACTTTCTAAGCCTAGTGTAACTGCGTGATTTTGGGCGCATTTGTGCTCTGCTCTAAGAGTGGGCCCAGCCTATGGACTTTGGCTCACAAGTGACTTTTGCTCTTCTGCCTTGTTAATAGTGTTCCTAAAGCTTAGAGTGGTGTACCTTCCCATATTCTGTCTTTTTCCCTCCCTTCTTCATGAACTTGTTGGAGTGCCATCTATAGTTAAGCGTTCACCTCTGTATGAAAATAAGTGGTGTTAACTAAGACTTATCTGATAAGGAATAAGGGTTGTATGTCATATAATAGTAACTGTGTTTAGAGTGTTTTACAATAAGAGTGCTGGAGTGTTTCAAACAGTGTGTTTTTAAATAAATAATTATATACTTTGATACCAAAGCTCTGGTCAGTGTTTGCTTCTATTGTTGTATCTGAGTGCCTATTGTGTATACTTTGCATACTGCCTAACTCTTCTTGAGGGAAGTCGGACTGCTCAGCTACAGCTACCAGGTAAATCTGGGTAAATCTGGTAAATCTGGGTGGTACAGACTGCTACCAAGTGGGTTTACTGCTAACACCTGTAGTCCTAAATCTTTTGCAGTGTTCCCAAAGGGAACTGCACAGGTTTCTGCCTAACAATGACACTATTCTCACAGGAGGGCAATAGAATTGCTGAATCAATTTTTGTTGACACAAGTGAATTTTAAGTCAACTTTCATGTGTTTCACATTTGAGAGGGCCCAAAACCAAGTTGCCTCACTGATTTCTACATCAAGCTGGGAGAACTTGTATGCTTCCCCAACATCCATAGACAAAATGCCCTGTAATCTATTCTGGGACACTGAGTTACACTTAATTCAAACCTATGCAATTTCCCCGTCATCAGTCACAGTAATACAGCCCCAAAGGCACATCAAGGAAAACCCTCAATGGTTACGTTCACGGAAGCGTAACCAAAGCCGCACTCTTTTGAAGGAACGGATCGGAGCCCATCCCTTGTTTTTCCCATCACTCAAATGTTTTGAATCCCACCTCATTTTGAGCAACTCCCTACATCGTGCCGATGATGCCATGATGGAAACCGATAGCACTCTTTGGAGAAGCTGCATCCTAATAGTGTATCTTGCCCAGTCCTGCAAAAATGTTTCTACAAGTGCTCAAATATTTTTGGGAATAAGGCCCATCGATCCCTTAATGCCTTGATTTCCAAGTACTTAAAACCTCCTCCAGCCCACTTGATAACCAGATTCCCAAACAGCTCTGACAGTAGGGGGATGTCGGGAAGACTTAAGTTCACTTGGCCTTAATGTAAGAGCCAACCTTGAACTCTCCCAAAAATCGGAATAACGCCAGGACAGACTTGCTTGGCCAGAACCGTCGGAATTTAGTGTTTATACTCCATCCCAATGATGCCCTCATACCCGTGGATTGTTATAGATGGGGGTTTAATACCAAGATTTAATCATTATGGTGAAAAGGAACAGCCCTGGCGAGTACCTCTCTACAGAGTGAAGCCCTCCAATAGCAATCTATTGGCCATCGCCCATGCAACAGGGTGAGCATTTAAGGCCCTGAACAATTTTAAAGGGAGGACCACTGTTAGACAACATATAAGTGTGATAGTTCTAGCCAACCCAATTGACCACTTTTCCACGTCAATACTGACCACCGCACACAGTTGCACATCATTCCTTATAATGGATTCTTTCCTCCCACTGATTCCTCACCTATGATGATATCCCTATGCCAGCGCAGCTGTTCTCTGCAAATATTTCCGCCGCCAAGAGGTGCAGCGTGGCTCCGCCCACCTCTACCTGCCCACACCGGATAAGACATCAGGGCCAATATATATAGCTGCCTCTTGATCTCGGTTCCTTTTTTCCGCTCAATCTGTTGGCTAATCAGGAACTTTTTTCTCAACACCATGCCTTCTCAGTAAAAGGACTCGGTATTCAAGCCATGTGCGGATTGCAGCTGACAGATGTTGGTCTTGGATCTGCACCAGATCAGTTGATACTGCTTGAACAAGGACCATGCCAGTCCATGCATCCAAAGGCCCTCTGGGAAAGGGCAGCAACGATAATCAACTTTGTCTACAAGGCAAAGGGTGAGGCTCTGTGAGCTCGGTCCAAGTTACAAGGGGGGGATCGGCACTCAGAAGAACGTGCTGTTCCCAAAAAAAAGATCGGAAGAGGTCCTGCTGTCAGAGTGAGTACTCACACTGACATTCCTCCTCTTTAAAGAAGAGCCGCCACTCCTTGGGTTCGCCTAAGCGGCAAAAAGAGGTACCTTTTCCATTCCAATCCTCCACACCGGAGGAATGGGAGTGTTTCCGCTTGACTATGTTGGACATCTTCGCCAAGGCACTGATGGCTCCAGTGCCTGTGTTGGGCGGGACGGTGCCCTCTGCTTCGGCTATGGCACGGAGGGGTCCCTTTGCCTATATTCCAACCGACAGGGGACCACTCCTGCATGCCTAAGGGCTCAGTTCTGGTCCAAACATACGCCAATGTCACACAGCGCCATCATGCCATACCTTCAGGCTCAGTGGGACCAGTCTCGTCTGTGCCGTGGACACTGCAGCTCTGCTAGAATACGCCCCACTCCCTATTGATGCTTTTAGGATGTGTTGGGGAGAATTCATATTTCTGTGCTAATGCCCTCCTACCTTAGAGACACCCAGCTCTTTTGCTGGACTTTGGGACTTTTTGATTTTCTATCTTTGAGTGAGTAAGACCTTTTTCTCACACATGTATTTTTCTCTGACTTGGACGGTTTCTCATTTGGTTTTGGAGTCTGACAAACTCCAAAGGCATCACCTTTTGTATTGAGACACACAGCGCCCGGAGTGCAGTGTCAGAGAGGTCCTTTGGATTTCTCTTAAGGTTTAAATACCTTCTCTTCGATAAACTACTGTTTCTAATAGTACTAAAGTGAAATTGACTTTACTTGCCTTTTTCTATTTGTGGACCCAGCACACACCATCCTATGTGGAGTGCTGGTGGGTTACTTAGTATCCCCTTTGTTTACTTTCTCATGTAACATTTTTGTTACCCTCACTACAGTTAATGGTTGGTGGCAGTGGTTTAATGTTACTACCATTGTGCGTTTTTACCGCAGGCACCCATGGGTGCCCATTTTGTCAAAATGGCCTTGGTCTTCTTTTTTCGCAATTTCTTGCTTGTTGAGGTCCTTAAGTTTTACTCTGTGTGCCGAACCAGGTTTGGTACCTTGTTCGTTTTGTCTTTTGCAGGATTCACTGGTGAAGGCTGCCTCTGGCTCCAGCGTGTCTGGCAGGGCAGCAAGGGAGGGAGGTTCCCAAAACTACCTGTACTTAGTCTCCTTGGTTACAGGAATGCACCCAAAGGTGATTGGATGGCTGGCTGGCTGGCTGGCTGGCTGTCTGTGGAGGACAGCCACCCTGTTGTGGGAGTGACAACTATGCTGCGAATGAATGGGAGAAACCTGCATAAAAGGCAAGGTCTCTTGGAGAGAAGGCAGAGTCGACCACTGGACAAAGGAACCAAATAAGAAACTGGAAGAGACGCTTGCTGTACCCTCCTGGACCGTTGGTTTGCCAGGTGAAGCCCTGCTGCAGTGCTGAAGCTCCAAATTTCGGATCGACTAGAGAAGCCCGAAATGGTCAACTTCGTCCCTTCGGTTGGTTGGACCAACTTGACCCCAAGACTAACTTGACTGGAACCCCTTTCCCTGCTGGCTGTAATTCTTTGGTGCTGCTAGAACCGAGTGCCAGGGGACAGGGACACCAGGAACAAGTGCATCATCTTTATGCCGGACCCGAGCTCCAAGAAGATCCTAAGGACTACCTCGAAGCAGGACAACCCAAGCCTGAGCCACCTCAACAGAGTGCTGGACCCCTGAAGCAAGGGGAGCCCACAAGGTGTCTAAGAACTGCGGTGGTGCTATTGACTGGTAGCTGAAACCGCTAAGTGCTGCTGATCTGGAGTGAGCCCATTGCTGCCGCCGACCGTCAAACCGTAGTGCATGAGTCCCCAGTCGTCCTCCCTCTTGTCCCCATGGCTGAGGCCCACAAACACAGGATCTGCAGGACTACAACAGGAACAGAACCAGCTGGACCCTTTTCTTCAGACCTAATGTACTGTCTAACTAAGGGTACTTACCTCTTGTGTGTAGCTTGCTTGCTCTCACTGGAGACTTGCATTGGCTGCCCTTTGCAGAGTTGCTTGCATCTTTGCTTTTCACAAGCCTCCTAGCTTGTGGCCCAACAATGATTCTTTTCCACAAACTCTCTATATAACATTGAGCAAGACGTTTGTGCTATCTTCAAGAAGTGCCTCAGCTCCCCATGACTTTGTTTAATTGACATTGGCTGTCCTGGCTCCCTGCAGACTCTTCTTACCCTCTGACTTTGTGTTTCTGTCCCTCTGAAAAGTCATACATAAGTTACGTTTATAGCTGGGAAAAGGTTAACCTATATTTCATTGGGGATTGTAAAGTTCTTACCTCCTCAGAGAACTTAACCTTTGTTTCCTTCCATAATAATTTCCTTTTCCATAACCTACAGTATTGCTTTAAGTGTTAAAGTGATATATCAATGTCCACAGTTTCCTAGCTATTGAAGTCACCTCAGGTGTAGGAAGTGTGTGTGTGATAATCCAAAAGGGTATCTACTTAATTAACTGAAACTAAAGGAGTGTATTTTTGAAGTGTATTTTATTGTTGCATATTGCCCTTTCTAAAGAAGGCTTATTTTAAAACTGACTGCTAAATTAATAAATAATTATTTTAATATGGCACGTTGAGTGTAAGTGTTATTTGAATACCTGTCACTGTGAATCTCTATGTTGCACCTCTACAGCTCACATTGACCCCTCTTGAGATCAGCCTGGCTGCTGTGTCACTCTACCAACTTTTGTAGTACAGGTCTATACCAAAGGTTGGGTTCCCTATTGCCAAGAGGACAAGGCTGGTGTAGTCTCCCACAGGGTTACTAAATGCAATCTTGCCTAACAGGATGTACAAGATCTACGACGATGAGGGTGGCAGGGGCCCTTTTGGGTTGGAACCTCTGTGCTCTAGGGAAGTGAGCGATTTCCTGGAAGAATTTTACAGCAAGGTGAGGATGTGGTGGCACTGGCGGAGGACCCCAGAGAATTGAGACAGGAAAACCCCCAAACCGCGTTCCATTGCTTGATGCCTAAAGTGGCCAGTACTCTGGTCGGCTCCATCCAGGTCCAAGGTTCAATATCAACTTTGTGACATTCTGGACGAGGCGACCAAAAAAGAGATGCTCCTGCCTCTCAATGTGGCAGTGGAAGCTCATGTACTGGAAGCGTGAGAGAAGCCTGCCTCTGTTTTGACTGTAGATGAGACATGGCAAAGAAACACTGTCCCTCTCCGTCAAACCTGCCCTTTCTCTCCTCCCACACTTCACTGAAGAGCTTGTTGGTCCAGCCCGCTATGGCTAGCCTGAAGACCTCTACCTTCCCGTCCTTTCCACCGTACAGGGGAGAGTAAGAGGTTTGAAACATGGGGCAATAAGGTTTTCACGTCGTGCAGTCTGACACTGCGGTCCGTGAATGCCTCTTGCACCTTGGTAAAGTTTTCCTTTGTCCTTTGGACGGCAGTGGCCAATGTGGCCGAGCGCATCCCAGAGGTGGAAATGAGGGATGGTTTCCAAGACCTGGTCTCTGATGCAAGGAAGCGGCTGGAATCGGGGATGGACACAGCAGACTGTGTGGATAGGGCCATGACCACCAGCACGGCAGTTCAGTGCTACTCCTGGCTGAGGACATCGGGGTTTGCAGCCGACGTCCGACAACCTATTTGGAAAAGCAGACAATCACTCTCTCCAGGCCATCGGGACGGACATTCTCCAAGCCGTCAAGACTGACAGACGGCACACTCTGGGGACCCTGCAGCAAGAGGATGCCATCCTTTCATTCCCCGAAGGTCCAGATCTTCCAAGGGTTACACCACACCCGATCGCCAACCCTCCTGCTCTACCATCCAGGAGGCGTATAGGGGTCGCTTCCAGGATGCAGACGCCAAAGCAGGCCTGTACCAGCCCAGGACCCGCGCCCCCACTTCTGCACCCCAGTGCTAGGCCGACTATCAAACTTTGTCAATTGGTGGTGTGAGAAACCTGAAGGTGTCTCACCCGCTAGTCCCAGGGATCTGTCATCCAGGTGCCCACAACAAGGCCATTGCTTTTGGATCCCATTCCTGGGTGTGGACCAGTGCGGGAGGATCATCTGGATGGGGGTTTCGAGCAGTAGAAGTGGGGCACCGGACGGCAAGATGCAGTATTCCCTGCCCTGTAATGTCTTTACCCCATCCTATCCAGTAGGGTACGTAGGGTCTCAATCCCCACCCCTTTTTCGAACACAGACATTCTCATGGACAACTCGCTGCGAGGGAGAACGGCTAACACCCGAACCATATACCTCATATGTCCCACTACAAAGGTCAGGCAATTACTGATCATTACACACACCTAACTTCATCACACGGATAATAGGCAGAGCATGAAAGCACACTCTGATCAAGGCAAAGCACATGAGGAAGCCACAGTTCCAAGATGGCAGTTTAATACAAGGCGGAAGACGAAAAGACCGAAGAGGATTTCACTGAGGGGAATACCCTTGACCTTTTCACTGGCAAACCATATCTTTCATGAGCCTGCAAAAGTAGGAAACGTAAGACCTGGAATTAAAGATAAAGAATCGTGCGCTGTGTCTTGGTGGTACCCGGGGCTCTCCTGCATCGATAGTCAAGGCAAGGAGCAGCGCTTGCCACCATTGTACTGTACTTGGCTTCTACAATGAAGCAGCACCAGCCGGTGAGTTGGGGAGACTGATACCAGACTGGTCTGTGTGGAAACCAAGGTTGCAAGCAGCAACATTGTATGAAGAAGATTTAGACAGCAGGTGAGTCAATGAACTTTGAAGCTAAAATACGATACTGCAGACATAGTGGTCCGGCATCACGTGGGTGCTTTTTTGAAAGTCTCTGTTAGGTATCTAACCGAAAGGGTGCAAACGTTTAAAGGAGAATTGTTTAATCGAAATGGTCCTGAAACGGGTCAAGCCAAACCCTGTGCACATTCGAAAGGCTTTGATACTTGATGTAAAATTGATATCAGTCTTAGACCGGCTGAGGGGAGACTAATTGTGTAGTAGGGATCTGAGCCCGGTAAAGGGGAATTCCGGGTGAACCGTGAGTCACCTGAAAAGGAAGAACCTACGAACTTTGTGAAAGACAGGCTCGAGCTCGGCGGAGGGGAACCTGTGTAGAACTTTATGCTAATAGGATCTGAGCCTGGTTGAGAGGAATTCAAGGTGGATAATGAATCACCCGATGTGAAAACTTCTGAAAGTCAAGGGAAAAGAACCTGTCTATTTGGTTACATCAGGCCCTTTGAGTGAAGAGACTTTTGAGAAGCAAGGAGCCTTACGCTCCGGAGGCCCTGATGCCGATGAGTGAACTGGAACCTCGTGTTGTCCAAGCCAGAGACTGTGCTATACTGGAGTGAACCGCCTTATCCCATGCTAAACATGCGAGGAAGGGAGGCCAACGGCCTGATAATCTCACATATCATTTTTATCTCTTCTTTCTTTTTCATAACATTATTTCCCACACTATTTGTATTTAGAAGTAAGGATTGGAAATTTTCTTTTTAGCATAGGCCCTTTTATTTTGCCAAAGAAACCAATAGGACTGCGTTATTATTTGATGGTCGTAGCTTGCTCCCATCTGTAGATTTAGGTTTAGATAGGTGTTTATCATACCCGTTTCTTAAAGTCCAATAAACACCCTTGAACTGTGGTCATTTGTGTCTGTTTTACTGTTGATGTGGTAAAAGATCTCCACAGACAAATGGGTGCTAGACATTCTGCAGGAACGGCACAGTTTGGAATTTCAAGAAAGGTGCCCCCGCATTAATCCAGTCACGCGTCAAGAGCTGCACATAGCACAGCTGCTGCAGGAGGCCCAAGCCATTTTTCATAAAGGGGCAATCAAACCAGTTCCTCAATACCTCTGGGGCTCCAAAGTGTACTCAAGATACTTTCTGGTAAAGAAGTCAGCAGGGTGGCAACCAGTCCTAAACTTTTGGCGCCTCAACAAGTTTCTCAAATACCAATAGTTCCGGATGATCACTTTGCAGCACGTGCTCGAACATCTGGAGGAAAGGGACTTTCTGGCAACTCAACTTGGAGGACACCCATTTACAAATCCCGATTCATCGCAAGCACCAGAAGTTCCTGCGTGTTGTTGTCCAGGGAAGACAATACAAGTTCAAAGCCCTTCCCTTCGGCCTGAAATCTGCTCCAAGGGTGTCCACCAAATGCTTGGCCCCGGTGGCAGCGCATCTACGCTGCAAAGGAATCCACGTCTACCCTTACCTGGACGATTGGCTCAATCGGTTCCGCTCCCATGCTCTGGCAACCCAGCTCAAAGCGGAGACCATCCAACATCTGACGCTGATAGACTTTTCAATCAACTATCCAAAGTCATGCGTAGTGCCATCTCAGAACGCGCTGTTCCTGGATGTCCAACTCAGCGCAATCTCATGTCTGGCGACTCCCTCAGAAGAGAGGGTGAAGGGCCATCCTGGGATAGGTCCAACGGCTGTCAGCAGCGGCTGTTGCAACAGTCTGGTCAATCAGGTCCCTGCTGGGTAGGATGTCTTCCTGCATCCATCTGGTCCCCTTTTTCAGGCTCCGGATGAGACCCCTACAAGAATTTCTGGATGCAGATTCCAAAATGGCTGCGCTGGAGTAAACAGCACGTCCCTCGAGCTCCTGCACCGAAGCAGCTGTTAATGGCTTAACAGAAAGCGGACAAGCCCTCCCCAGGTACCACCGCCCAGAGCCCACAGCACAAATCCACGGCCAGATGGGGGGGAAAAGTGGCTCCAGCCCAAAGCCTTTGAGCAATCCGGCGTATCACTTCAGAGGAGCGCAACAGCCCAAGCTACTGTACCACCAGCGGGCAAAAATCATTCTGTCCCAATGCAGAGCCCCGCTGCCTTCTCAAGCACACTCCAGACCAGGGAGACAAGCACAAGTAGTGGATCGGCGAACCCCGTCGAGCCAACGTACGCAGAGGCGCTGGTCGTAGGGGACCCTGCGCAGGGGAGCAGCGCCCAATATGGCTCGGAGGCAGGCCCATCATTGCCGAACCCCTCGCGGGGGGATACAACCATTAGCGCCCCTGGAAGATTGCAAGTTCCTGGGCTTGGAGGTGCTAGGGCGCTCTCTGGCTCCACCGTCCCCTTCCTGCAGACACCCGGGGCTGGGGGCGATGGAGCCTCACCTCCCCAACGACCTGTGAGCAGCAGACGGAGCAAGGACCACCCCATCCTCCGAGGTGCAGTCCGCCAGCAAAATTGCGCAGCCTCGTGGGGCAGTCGGAATGTGCGGGCCCCCCGCAAATCTTCTGGACCCCCACCGAGCACCCCCGCGGGCATAGTGCTTCACATGCACCTCCCCGGCAATATAGTCTAGCAGCCCGGGGGCGGCTAAGCAGCTGGATACCAGCCCGCGCATCGGCGAGCAACGAGCAGTGGACTCGCTAAGGAAAGCCCACCGGGACCTATAATACTGACATATGCGAACCTAAATGTGCCGGGACTCTGCTTGTCTGGCATTTGGCAGAGCCCTTCTCCCCGCGCTTGCACCCCCACTCACAGGCGGGAGCGGGGCCCCACGGGCCAGCAGGCCCTCCTATCATCCGCCACTCCAACTTGGAGCCAAGGAGTCCTGCATCAAAGGGCCCCCTCCACCACAGCCAGCAGACCCTAAGCAGTACCTGGTAGGGGAGGCCCCATCGGAGAGACTATTGCAGCGGGGGCCTGCGCTGCTCTAACTCTGTGCAGGGAACCGCACCGTCGGCGCTGCAGGGAGGGGCACGAACCTCCCCGGCCAGGAACAGGAGGACATGACCCTTCCCTATCAAGTAAGTGTGGAGAGGGACAGCGTGTGCACGCCCGACGGGGGCACCACCCTGGTGGGTGAACCCTCATTCACTGGGACTAGCCGGGGCCTACGCTTCACCGGCACCACATTTGCCTACCTCTGCCTTCCGGACCGTTGGACCCAGGTTGGGGACCGTGTCCCGCTCCTCGCGGGGCCCACTCCAGTGCACAACACCACCTGCCCCTTGGTCCACTCATCTAAGACTTCCTCACCGTCAAACGGTCCGGGGGGAACCCTTCATCTAGAGGAGGGCCCCACTCCACAGCCTGAGAACCAGAGCACCCGCTCTGCACAACACCTGAGCCATACGAGGGGAGTACCTTTCCACGCCATGCGACCAAAAGGATCCGATGTGCATACCTACCAGTCCTCCACTCACAGCCCCGCGGTAAACAAGGAAGCACCCCAAACAGCAGCCTGGAAGGACTTCGCAAATAACAAGCGGCCTCTGGGGTGGCCCGGAGGGGGGCCACGGGCCCATCATATCAGACACCTCACGCAGACCTCAGGAGGCGAGCACGAGAAACGGGGGCCCCTACAGCAACCACCTCTGGCTGGGCGGCTCGACCCAGGAAGTTAATGGAAATAACCAGTTCACCTCAGGGCGCCCTTCGGTCAGGGTCCACCTACCCGCCTACCATGATGTCCAGGAACAGGGATACTCCAGTCCCTCCCAAAATGGCAAAGAAGATCCAGGAGGGCACACTCTCGCAGATATGGGCCAGGGGCACGCACACAACAGGAGCCCAATCTACCACTGCCTGGGGTGCAGACGCTGGCACTGAAAATAAGGAAGAGGACCAGGAGAGACCGGTGACCTACTTCGCCCTCAAAGAGAAGAACCTGGCCGAAGGCATCCAAGAAATTAAGAGACATCAACAAGATCAAGGAAAGAGTAGACGCCAATGAGAGGGCCATTCAGGAATTAACTGAAGACGTGCGTAAAGCGGACTCCTTGTTGGAAATCGCGGCTACCCATAACCTGGAATTGAGGGCCGAAGATCTAGAAAACTGGTCCAGACGTTCCAACATACAAGTGAAATGCTTACCAGAGAGCTGCCCCAAGTTATGAGATCCATCTTTAATGACCTGCTGGATGCAGAGCGTGGATATCCGCTTCGACAGAATCCACAGGGTGGGTCTGAAACGCCAGGGAGCAGAGGCAAGGCCAAGGGTGGTCCTGGTTGCTTTCCACAGCTACACTTTGAAAGAGCAGATCTTGGGGAAGGCCAGGACGGCCAACCAAATCACATATAATGGCGCAGAGCTTCACCTCTACCAGGACCTATCCCAGACCACATTAAACAGGAGAAGGTGCATGGCCCCGATTCTGACCTACTTGCGAAACCAACGAGTGCGGTACAGGTGGCAACACCCATTTGCACTGAGCTTCACCTGGCAAGGGAAACTGCATACAGTAACAACGTGTGAGGAAGGCGCACCCCTCACCATCCAACCAAGCAACTCCCTGGGAAACCTGGGAATGGACAATGTTTAGAGTCCAGAAAACGCAAGAAAACACAAGAAAAGGGTGCAACAACCTCCTTGCGGAATCCCACTTCCCAACATAGACCATGTCAAACCAGGGCTATCAGAAACACAGGATGAATGACCTACAATAGGAGAACTCCAACAACACTGGGTAGGGCACACAACGATTTAGTTCACCACTTAGAGACACAATTAAGTCATATGAATATATGGGGGTGGAAGGGAAGGGCGTATGGGAATTCCTGCATGGGGGCACGCTGGGCAAATGTTAGGGTATAGCTCTCATGACCACATAAGGGGGTCTGAGTGCCAACTGGACCCACCCAGTGAGGGGGTAAAGGGGAGGGGGAACGGGGCAGGACGGAGCAGTATCATCAACACTGGGCAGACAAGGAATGGGGGGGACTTAGCATGGGAGTGGCGAGGGTCGAAGGAAGCACACCCAGGGGGCACTGGACTCCTCATACAGACAACAACTTATGACACCAAAGATGGGCTTATCGAATCGAATAAAGATTCTATCGCTCAACATTAATGGCCTCAACTCTCTGCTCAAGCGGAAAAAGGTTGAGAGATACCTTAGAAGAGAAGACCCTCACATAATCGCACTGCAAGAGACACACATACAAACACAGGGCACTCACAGGTTTAAATTCTGGGGATAGAGGAAGGTTGTCCAGGCCACACAAGCTGCCAAAAAAGGGTGGGGGTGCTTATAGCACTGAGAGACAGGCTTGATTTAACCGTAAAAGTTTCATATAAACACAATCAAGGTAGATACCTTGCAGTAGCACTCGAAGGAAGGGGGAAGCTTACACGATCGCAACACTATACGCTCTGAACACAGGCCAGGAACCGTACATTCAGCATGCACTCCAACGTCTAGAAAAGTTTGCAAAGTCTCCCATTATCCTTACAGGAGACTTTTATATGGCTTAGAATTCCTTCACAGACAGAAGCACCCAAACCCAATGCCCTCTGGGGTTGCCCTCTGGTGATCTGAATCAAAAACTATACCAACTGGGCCTTATGGACGCATGGAGAGCGTTGCACGGGGAGAGAGAGAGGTACACCTTTTACTCCCATTCCCACAGATCACACTCCAGGATCGATTACATGTGGCTGTCCACCTCCCTGATGGGCAAAGTAGCTGGCCTTACGCTGGGCGCTATTACCCTTTCTGACCATACGCCTATGACTCTAGAGCTGGGGAGGAACAGGTGTCAACCAGGGCTCTGGAAATGGAGATACCCAGCCCTCCTTTTCAAAGACATAACTCTAGTGCGAGAGGTGTTGGAGGAAATAGACAGATAGGCTGAGACCAATAAGGAAGGGGACACTAGTTGGCAAAACAGGTGGGATGCGCTTAAAGCGACACTTGGAGGTAAGATCATCACTATTAAAGCAAGGCGCACACAAGAGTTGAGACTGGGAGAAGCCATCTTAGAGGCCAAACTAAAAGAGATGATGGCTAAAATGGGTCTGAAACAGACCTCTGCCATGAAAAGGGAATACAGGGACAGCTAGACACCTTGCAGCGCAGCGGAACATAATCTGCTTCGCCTCAGGCAGAGGTTGTATGTTGTCAAAGCTAACAAATCGGATCATCTGCTGGCTAGAATGCTTAGGAAAGATGAGAGGGACAGAACTATATTAAAAATCAGGCAGCACAGGGGCCAGATGAGCACCAAAACTGAAGATATACAAAAGGAATTTGTGAAATTCTATTCCAATCTGTACAGCACGGAATACCCATCATTAGAAAGCCAGGAAGCATACCTGGCGGACGCACACCTAAACCGACTAACTAGAGAAGAGAGGGACACCCTAGAAGGAGAAATTACAAGGGACAAAGTTAGGGCAGCCATCAAATCACTCCCAGTCAATAAATCCCTGCACCCTGACGGATATTGCGCGGAGTTCTATAAACTACACAAAGAAGCCCTAATCCCTCACCTCACTAACCTATATAATTGCATAGAGCAATCTAAAACACTATTGAAAACTATGGAAGAGGCCAAAGTCCTACTAATCCCAAAAAAGGGGAAAGATCCGACCGAGTGCGGGTCGTGCTGCCCCATTGCGCTAATAAACGTTGATGCTAAAATCCACACGAAAATACTGCCCAACAGGCTTGAATCGATTCTCCCCAGACTAGTTCACTTGGATCAATCAGGCTTTGTGAGGGGCAGACAAACAAGTGACAATATAAGACGGATAGCCCATCTGATCTCACAAAAGGTCCATCCCTGCTCTCCTTGCAGTCGATGCAGAAAAGCCTTTGATAGAGTGGAGTGGGGATTCCTCTTTGCAACCATGAGGAAGATGTTCTTCGGGCCGAGCTTCCTTCAAAGAGTTGAGGCTAACTATCAGCGTCCTCTCCTGCGACTTGCTATAAACGGGCACATATCTGCACCAATCCAAGTGCAAAGGGCTACGAAACAAGGTTGCCCACTGTCTCCCATTCTGTATGCCCTGCACTTAGAGCCCTTTCTGGATGCTATAAGGGAAAACAACAAGATAGCAGGGATACCATTGGGGGGGGGGGGGGGGTGGTCCCACATAAAATAGCTTTTGCAGACAACATGATTCTCTCCATTACCAGACACCTCTCTGAGAGCAGTGCAAAAGGAGCTAGACCGATTTTGGGGCTTTGGTGGGGCTAAAGGTCAACATAAGCAATTCAGAAATCCTTAACCTCACACTAACCGAGCAGGAAGTGCACAACCTTAAACGTAACTTCCAATTTAGATGGGTAGATAACTCCATCAAGTATTTGGGGATAGCCCTGACCAGCATGGTGAGTGGGATGTTCCAAGCTAATCTTCTGCCCCTACTAGATAAACTGAAAACAAAACTGAAAGACTGGGGCCCACTTGCCATATCCTGGTTAGGTCGCATCAATGTATTGAATATGGTGGTCCTGCCGCGAATCCTCTAACAATTCACCTCCCACCTGATCCACGTGCTGCCACGCTTCTTCAAACACCTCCATAAGGCGATGGACAATTTCCTCGAACAGCAAGCCACCGAGAGTAGCGGAGAGGGTGATGAGAACTCCTGTGGCGAGCGGGGGGTTGGGAGTGCCGGACTTCAAAGCATATTACGTCGCCGCCCAAATAAGGGTTATTAGAGACTGGCAAAGGGACGACCGGGGCAAAATATGGAGACCTATGGACAGGGCTGTGGCAGGGGTGCAGAGCTGGAGGATGTGCTGTGGAAACCAAAGGCGGATAGACCGCCACAAATGTATGCAGGCCAGATTACCAAAACAGTGGGCAGGGCCTGGGACTTGACTGTGAACAAAGCCCGGACTACATCATTTCCCTCTCCCTACACGCCACGCTTTGGTAACCCCCAATTCACCCCTGGCCTTGACGCTTCCATATTCCAAGAGTGGCAGCGGGGAGGCTGCCACAGAGTTAAGGACATGTTTGCTGGATCCCAGATTAAAACCTTTGACCAGTGCAAAGCGGACTTCGAACTGGGGGAAAACCAACAATTCCCTTATCCCCAACTGAGGCACTGGCTGTCCCACCCTCAAATCAGAACCGCAGGGAGTCGGGAGCTTAGTCCATTTGAGAAATACCTAAACACAGACACAGGAGACAAAAAAGTGGTAGAGAACATTTAAAGACTCATTAAAGAGGGGGAAGCCCTGACTGATCAGGTCATACAAAGTGGGACGCCGACACAGGAACTACTACCGACATAGCTGTATGGGTAAAACTATGGATCCAGACAACAAAGCTCACAAGATCAATTTAAATCAGAGAAATCTGGGTGAAACTATTGACACAATGGCACCTAACCCCGGTCAGGCTCCACAAGATATACCCGAGGGTCTCGCAGGAATGTTGGACGAAATGTGGCCAAACGGGCACCTGGGGCCACATATGGTCGTCCTGCCCGAAAATAGCCCAATACTTGGAGACTATTCATTCAGTAATCGAACAAGTGCTGGGGATTAAAATCGGGGGGGAAGGGGGGACTGGCATCTAGCCATGATAGGTCTGAACGGAGTTCTGGAGGAAATCAAGAACAAACCCCACCGGAAACTCTACATTATCATGATGATGGCGGTGGCCCTGGTCCCATCAACTAAATGGAAGTTGGCACCCACCCTCCCCCTCTAGACCACGAATGGATCGCAAAAATATGGTCTCTCCAGGAAATGGAATGGCTAACATACTCTCTACAAGAAGGCCACCTAAAGTTCAATGTGGAATGGGCAGCCCTACTGCAGTACCTCAAGGCCGGCACATGCCGAGCATGGTGCCCAAAGGCTATGTCCCTCCTGGGGATAATCCCCGACCACAAAGACAAAGAAATATAAAGACTGTCAATGTCTGTGATTCCCCACACTCACGACAAAGGAGAGGCACCCAGTCGGTGCAAGCTCACCTTACTGCTAAAAAAACTCTCACAAACTGCTCCGGACCAAGGGGGAGGGATGGGTTTCTTATTTAGTCTTCTTTTTCTCTTTCACGTTGACAATGTTCACTTATAAAATGTCAATAAAGATTTATTGGAAAACTCTGCAATGGTAGTCCATTCGTTCACAAAGCACTTGAGCTCCCTTTCGGATCCCTCCGTACCAGACTACAGTCAAGCCCAACGCCTCTCTGGAAGGTTGGGGAGCACACTCAGGAAAATCTCACGTCAGAGACCTCTGGCTCCTGGAAGAAAGAGTTCCACATAAACGTCCTGGAACTACGTGTGGTCTTCTGGGCTCCTCAAGTCTTTCCAGCCTCAGCTCCAGGGAAAGGTGGTGCGGGTCTTCACTGAGACCACCACCATGTTTTACATCAGTAAACCTAGTGGGAAGCGCTCCCCACTCTCTTCCTGGAAGCCCAGTCACATACGTCCCATCCCCTTTCCTCCATCCTTGTGGGCGACCCCCAACATGGGGACAGTACCGGAACCTTTGGCAGTGAGAAATTGAGCTTGCCCTTTAAATTAAGTATAGCGCGCAGGGGTGTGGGAAAAGACCCTGAGGCCCTGCCCTCTGGCTCCTCACCTCAGTTCCTTTTTTCCTACACGGACAGTGTCGGTCCTGGCCTTTAGATGCCAAGAGTTTATTTTCTTTCTGCTTGCTCCCCGTTGTTTTATTTTCAATCTACTTCACCTCCCTTCGGTGCCTCGCCTCCCCTGGTGCAAGTTGGCTGCAGGAGGATTCATGAGATGTGCATCCTGCGACTGCTCGCTCCAGGCCTCGGACCCCCACGCACTCTATCTTGAGTGCCTGGGGCCTGACCACTGATGGGACGTGTGCGCGGTGTGCAGCGCTCTCGTACACCCGGGGCATTGAAGAATTGGTTGTCAAGTTGGAGGGAGATCTTCCACGCTTCACCTCCAGTTCATCTTAAAGACTTTGTCTCCAGGACCTCACGTCAAGACAAAGTAGGACCTTTTTTTAGTACAGCTCCTCAGCGCAGAGACTCCTTCTGAGAGGTTTCCACTGGCAAAGGTACGTTGGATTCAGGTTCTGACAGGCCTGAGGCCGCTAAGGCTATTGGCTCCCAAGCCGGGGGGCTGGGGGCACTTCCGGGTGATCTGTTGTCAGATCCACGGCCATCAAGGTTACCGGCTCACAAGCCGAGGGGCTCTACCTTGAGGTCCACAGAGGGGGCAATCAAGTTTATCATCCTCGTCGGCCCCAAGGGGCAAAGGATTGTCGTGATCCTCCAAGAGTCAGTCTTTAGCACGATTCAGCACGACTACCAGCACAAGTGCTGAGGGTGCACAGCCTATTGGAGCCACCTCCGAGGTCATGAGTCGGGGCGATTCGACTACCGGCCAGCATGCTGAAGGCTCGGGGCCTACCAGAGCAATCTCTGAGGTAGATGCTTCTGTTTTGGGTTCAAGGCCCAGGGGGGTGTCCTCTCATGTCAGAGCTCGCACGTGGCACAGAGCCTTTGCGCACTCCCGCCCAAGGCATGGCGCAATGCCCCAAGATGGTGGATAAGCACATACCGGAGCCCGATAGGCCTGCAGCAATCTTGGATTCAGTTTGGGGTCTTCCCCTTGCCCTCTCCCATTGGGTGGTCCCTGCAAGAAGGTTCCTGTCTCCACTCCTCTGGAAGCGGCAGCATACTTTATGGTACAGGCGGTTGGTCTCTGCAGGGTTACGTCTTCCCATCGCAGCATTACGGCTACACGCAGTGCTGTGGATGGCCGCCCCCCCCTCGGGATCCGCCGGCTTGTGAGGACTGCTTCTTCGAGCGCATCCTTCTCGTGCGTTCTTCGCAGACAAGCGTCCTCAGGGATATAATCAAGGAGGTGATCCCGCAGGTCGTGCCTCCTCTGGTTCCTCTGGTGCTACCAGTGCCAGTCCAGGCCTCACCGGCTACCCAGACCCCTCCTCCTCCTGTACCACCAACGCCTCCCCTTCAGCAACCCTTGGGTCAGTGTTTGGGTCCTTATCGGGGTGGGGACCCTGCTGGCACCTGTGTCCCAGGGCCCTGACTCCGTTCGGTTTGGAAAAAAAGGGGGGGGGGACAATGTTGACGACACCCAGGACGTCAAACACTCAGCACCTGTAAAGGCCTTTCATGACCGCCTTTATGGCCATGCAGAGTTCTTGGCAGTCACCCAGCCAGAGGAGGCCCCCCCAGGGGTTGGAAGTGCTAGCAGAGGTTTTGGGCAAGCGCACCACGAGCCGTTGTGGCATTCCACTCCAGAAGGATGTCCTGCAGGTGGTAAGTGAAGTCTGGGAGAAGCCATGGGCCAACGCCAAGATGAACAAGAAATTAGCAGGTTCAGGCTGGCGGTTGGGGAGCCAGTCCACCCGGCCTCCCACCCACAGCCTCACTCTTCAGTGGTGGCTGCGGCCTCGCTGTATTCTAAACCATCGTCTTCGTCGTCTGCCTCCACGGAATCTACCTCCATTTGTCTGTCCAAGGCCCTTGGGTCTTGTGGCAAACGGTTCTACTCCATCTCAGGGCTGCATTTGCACCAGGCTAATGCTGACGCCCTGCTTGCCGCAGCTAACCAGATGCTGTGGCTTGAGCTCTGGGAGTTTCTGCCTGACCTCCCTCTGGAGAGGCAAGCCTCCTTCAAGGCCGGCCTGACCGACGCCCCCGGACAATTGCGCAGGACCTCATGAAGTCTTCGGTCCCCCACATCGACACAGCCATCACAGGTCTATGCCGGGAGTCTAGGTGAGGATGACAGCATGGATGCATGTCACTGAATTCTTAGCAGATGTGCAAGAACGGATCCTGGATCTTCCCTTTGAGGGCTCTGACCTTTTTCACTTGTCCACCGATGACCAGTTGACAAAAAAGACCTCTACACAAGCCACCAAGTCCTTGGCCTGCCTGACTGAGCCAGGGCAGAAGTGCGTCCCTCCATCTCGGGGGTAGGGCTGACTTCAAACGCTGGGCTTTCACTGGCTTCAAGGGGTTTCGGGACTGTGGTGTATGGAGGCCTGACAGGTCACCGAGTGACCACAGGAGTAAGCAGTAGCGGGCTTTGCACAGTTTTTTCCACTGCCTCTCCTCCGCTGACGCCAAGAAGCAGTTAAGTCATGGTCGTGGAGCACAGCTCACCTGTAGGGGGCCTGTTGGCTCTCTTCCAGGACAGCAGGAAGCATTCTTTCAAGAGTCATTGGATCCTTTCTATAGTCACCACAGGCTTCCGTCTTCCTCTTCCTTATGGGAGATCCTTTCTCTTTTGGAGATGCAGGCAGTGGAACCAGTTCCTCAGTCAGGCAGGGGCTCTGGCTCCAGGATTTTTGCGGTACCCAAGGACAACCAGGCTGGCCTGAGGGTAGTCCTGGACCTGTCATTTCTAGACCTGTCTTTACTGCTCGAACGCTTCAGGATGATTACTCCCGCACATATAATGGAATCTCTGTGTGGGGTACTGAATGTGTTCCCTAAAACCTAAAGAATGTGTACCTTCATGTCCCCGTCTAGCAGCCGCATCAGAGGTTTCTGTGGTTCATGATTGTCGTACCATTTCGGCCCCTTGTGTGTTCACGAAGCTGATGAATGCAGTTGCTGGTCTCCTCCGCCTGGAGAGCCACCACTTGTACCCTTACCTGGATGCTTGGCTGGTTAGGGCCAGCTTGCCGGAATCGGCAGTGCAATCCTGCAGAGGCTGGCAGATGTTCTTCACTATCTGGGCGCTTCGCTCAACAGACGGAAGTCGCAGCTGGCTCCCACCCAGGATTTGGTTTTCCTTGGGGTACGCTGGGACACGGCTGTGCAGCCGGTGTTCCCCTGCGCCTGAGAGACTCCTTTCCCTCTGCAAGGTGATAGGGCACTTTCTGGCCAACTCGACCACCTCAACATGGTGGTTCCAGCACCTCCTGGGTCTGATGGCATCTTGCATGCTCACGGTGCAGCCTGCCTTCCTGAAGATGAGACGCCTCCAGCTACTTCTGGCAGCCAATTGGGACCAGGAGACAGAGTCTTAGTCGGACAGGATCCCAATACCCAGGCTCCTCCCAGAGCTTCACTGGTGGTTGATGGACGGCAATGTGTCAGACGGAGCCCCCTTTACCCGACCGGAGCCCACTCTGGTGGTGATGATGGATTCCTCTCTATCAGGCTGTGGGCTACTCTGGAGGGCTCTCGATTCATGGCGCATGGTCGAGGGCGGAAGCCCTCCTACATATCAATCTGCTCGAGCTCCGGGCAGTGAGCCTGGCGCTCAAGGCTTTTCTGCCCTTCATCCGGGACAAGGCTGTTCTGGTCAGGGCAGACAACTCCACAACAGTGTTTTACCTGAACAAGCAGGGTGGCACCCGTTCCCCCCCCCCCCCCCCCCCCCCCCCTGTGCATGGAGGCGGTATCGATCTGGGAATGGGCCCCGACAGAAATTATTTAATTTCAGTGGACCACCTCCCGGGGGACAGCAATGCAGAAGCGGACTAGCTGAGCCGCTTGGGGTTCAACACCTACAAGTGGGAGTTACACATTAACTCCTTGTGGCTCCTGTTCGAACAATGGGGGCTTCTGGGTCAGGAATTATTGACATCTCCTCTGAATTTCAAGTGCCCCTGGTTTACTTCATGGGCAGGACAGGGTCAGGGGGAGACGCCTTCCAGATCTGCTTGCATGGCCGTAGGTATTGTACGTTCCCTCCTCCCCCATTGCTCCAGCAGACCCTCCACAAATTCCTGATTACCCCCCACTGGCCTTCGAGGGCTTGGTTCTCAGATTTGCTGCAGTTGTGCTCCCAGGGGCCTGTCCATCTTCCGATTTCCCCCGCAGCAGCAAGGCGGGGCAGTGGAGCACCCAGACCCAGCTAGGCTGGCCCTGGCGGTCTGATTGCTGACCAGCTGAGACTATGGCATGCTCAATTTTCAGATGATAACTGGGACATACAGGAGGTCTACTCGAAACCAGTCTATGAACAAGGGACTAGGTTTTGCCACTGCTCCCTCGACGGCATGCTGGGGTTCTCTGCACATCTGGCTTTTTCTGGAATGCAGGTGAATACTTGCTGCACCTATTTAGCAGCCATCAGGGCCTACAAGAATTCCCCAGAGGATGTTTTTCAGCAGCCAACCCCATAGTTAAGACCCACCTGAAGGGGTTGTCCACGGTTTTTCCTCCGGTGCATAGGCCTCATCCGGTCTGGGGCATCAATGTGGTTCTTGCGACTTTGCAGCTCGAGCCCTTTGAGCCAATGGCCTCGGTGGGCAGCACACAGGGTCAGCGAGCTGCAGGCAATGTCATCATGCAAGCCCTTTACCACGTTTCATAACAACAAGGTAATCTTGTGCTCTCTTCCACATTTTTTGCCCAAGGTGATCTCTCCATTGCATTTGAATCAGGAAATATGCCTGCCGATTGTTAGGGAGAATTCTCATTCTATGGCTGATTTCCCTTACCTAGTGAGTCCCCCAGCAGCGTTGCTGGATTTCTGGAGATTATTTTTTCCACTTGCTAAGAGTGTGAGCTTTTCCTCCACTCTTACCTGTGTTTTGCCATGTGCATTTCCTCTGTTTTTGTGATTGTGGACTCTGGAGTACACCACTTCAGTAGCCCCACTCTTTTGTGTTTTACACAGCACCTTCAGTGCAGTGACACAGGGTTGGCTTTTAGACTTCCCACCGACTCCATTTCTGGGGCTGACTATTGTCCCCCAGAAAAGGGTAAAGTTGGCATTAACTTTACATAGTCATTTAACAACAGATCCAGTACACCCCATCTTACATGGAGTATTGGAAAGGGTTCATTCTTAGCCCTTTTTATCTGTACCTCCTGGAGCATTGTTTCGCTTCCTTAACATTAAGACTTGGCTGGTGGCAGTATCTACCCTAATTTTCCTACCGCGATTATATTACATGTATTGTTTTAGGCTATTTTAGTAGCTTCGAACTTTAAACCCGCTAGCCCAAATACTTTTTATTTCGGCTCCGGTTGGGTTTAGTCACCATTTCTTTTTGTTAACATCCTTCTTGGGTCTTTCGTTGCACGGCAGACCAGGTTTGCCTCCTTTGTTCGCCGACCTTTGGCGGGCTTCAGACCAAAAGCCCTCCTTTGGCGTCTGGGTGTCTAGGTGGGCTGAATGTGAGGGAGGGGTGTAGTCACCCTCTGCACAGGGTCTCCTTGGAGACCCGAGTCGCACTTTGTATTGATTGGCTAAGGTGGTTGTCTGGGCTGGACAAACCCCCCTGCTGAGTGATTGACAGCCAGGCTGTGTGAATGTGGGATTTTTGCATAAAAGGCAGGACTCTTGGGCTAGAAGTCAGAGTCGCCACTGGAACTGCAAGGAACCAAAGAGAAGCAGAGAAGAGGACAGCTGCTGCAACCCCGAGTCCTGGTGAAGCCCTGCTGCAGTCCTGAGCTATCTACCCTTCAACGACAAGAGAAGATCCAGTCCGGAGTCTTCTTCCTTTGAGCCTGGTGGGATCAACCAGCTCGTCTTTTCTTCAGTCAGAGAATCCTCTCCTGGGTCGAAATCACTGCTGTGCTGTAGTGGTCTAAATCAGGAGAGGGCTCTTCTAAGGAGTGCATCTTTTATTCATTGTTGTCTTTTTCGCTGCTGCTGGTCTCATCCCTGGGTAGTGCAGATCGCTCCAGACGTCATCGTCCTTGTCCCCACGACTGAAGCCGCAGGAACCGTGAGTCTGCAGGAACTACCAGGAACAACTGCCGTGGGACCAGCCTTTGTCCAACGGAATAAGGTACTATGCACACTTGGTCATTCTCTCCGTCTGTCCAGCCGGAATCGGGGTAAACCCTTTTCCTCCACGAAGATTTGTTCTTTCTTCCCTCCTTCTTATAACTTTTCCTTCCAATTGACAATCTTTACGAACTCTTAACATCTCGAATCTCGAACTGTTCAACGTGTGATCCTCAGCAACTGAGCATCGGCTCCATTGACACTGGCGCAGGCCTTTTGACTTTAATCTGTATCTTTGAACAAGTCCTCGCGTCTCCTTGCCTTGAAAAAGTATTGCCTTTGATTTTTATTCAATTTTCCCTTGTTTGAGCCAATGGCCTCGGTGGGCAGCACACAGGGTCAGCGAGCTGCAGGCAATGTCATCATGCAAGCCCTTTACCACGTTTCATACTTAAGTACAAAGTGTGTTTTAACTTCGTGAGCATTTCTATCTGCGGGTACGCGTTAGTATCGCAACACCGGTCTGCCAAATCCTAGTGTACTTACCTTGAATTTACTGGCACAAGTGGAATTTGTTGTGTGTAGAGTATTATACGTGTGGTTTAGGATTTATAGAAGTGAAGTGTTTTATAACAGATGGTTTAAAAATAAATGTACTTTTATTTTTTACCTGAAACCTTGAGTCAGTGTTTGCTTGAGTCACAGTAATTGTGGTCCTTTGTGTAATCTCTGCTACTGCTCATTTGCTCTTGAGATAAGTGTAGCTGCTCTGCTAATGCTACCACTTTAACAGTGTAGTACAGGCTTGTACCAAAGGTGAACTTGTATTACCACTTGTAGTCTTAATTGTGTGTAGTGGTCCCTAAGGGCACTGCACAGGATTCTGCCTAACACCGATGTTCTTCCTGAACCCTCAGTCAGAGGCAGAGAGGGCTCTACGTTCCTTGGTCCTCAAAGGAGTCTTCAAGTTATCGCTCTCTAGGACGGAATCCTTCAGGAAGTCGGTGACATTGTTTGTCGCTTTCAGGGGCTCGTCCTGCGGCTCCCAGACTTCCATAGCTCTATCGCCCGTTGGATGGTTCAGGCCATTTCAGAGGCGGGTACGACCGTTGGCAAACCAGTTCCGGAGGGGATTCATGCCCATGCGGTAAAGGCTAAGGTCACGGCTGTCGCGTTTCAGAGACATGCTTCTTGGGATGTCATCAGCAGGACGGCTACATGGGCCACTCCGTCTGTTTTCTGTAATCATGATTCACTGGATCCAGCTCCAGGCGCGATGCTGTGTTTGGTCAGACAGTTCTGAAGAACTGGTTTGCTTTGTCCTAGATATGAGGCAGGTTGTCACAGCTCCACCCTATGGTCTTGTTCGGTGGACTCGCCCACAAAGATGGAGGAAAGGGGCCTGGTCGTATGAGTAATTAAACATACTCATTGTGGTGACTAGAGTACTCCTAGTCTAAAGTCCCCTTTCCTCCATACGCCTCACCTTCCTTGCTTGTTTGCCAGGGGCTAATAAATTCAGTATAGCCAGGTATGTAAGTGTCTGATGTGTTAAAAGGAGACTGAGGGAGATCCAAGATGGCCGCTGGGAGGAGAGCAATGTAAAAGGAACGCTCTCACCCGTGGGCCATGAAATCACAGTAAAATTAGCACCACAGCCCTCCCCAAGTGTAAAAATGATATCTGAATCAGTGGTGGAGCATCGATAGGGCGTGCTCGAGTCGCGGACTCACAGCGTCAGCGGAGCGTGAGACCCGGCGCTGCAGGGAGTCAGATCGGAGGCCGGGACAAAGCCATAGTGGAACGGGACAGGAGTGATCTCGAGCGAACCAAGCACAGTGCGAGCCATCGCAAGTGGGAGGGGTGTCCACAACCCCGCCCTGGAAGGAGAGTGCAGAGGTGCGGGAGACTACCAGGATGACCCGGGTGCGGGCTGGAATCAAACCACGGCAAAGCAGCAGAGAGAGGGTCTTGCGGTACCAACTACTGCAGTGACAGAGCTACGGAAACCCGGGACCACAAGAGAGTCGGCGCAAGCTTCCGAGGCCCACACAACTATAAGGTGTGGAGCAGCAGAGTATGGAGAGGGTCTGCTGCTAGGAGGCCTGTTGCAGGCACAGGTGGGGGCAGCGAGTGATAAGACAGCTGGGGCCTAGGAGAAGCATCCCCTCTGACTAATTAGAGGGAAGCGTGCACCACTCTGGGGAGGGTAGACGCGCGGAAATCACAGGAGCAGCTGGGTGGATGAATCTTCCCCCCCTGTCCCCTCTTACCCCATGGCCTGAGTTGAGTGGAGGTGGCCCGGAGAGCATGGAGCCCACCCAGACTTGGAGGGCCCATGGAAGGGTCACAGGGAGACCCGCACTTGCATCTAAGAGAGTGGGATGTGGCTTAAAGAACCTGGATGTGAGGATACGGGGGGGGACCCCATGGTGTAATATCTTGGCATATCCCCTACATTTGGGGAGGGGACGACTGCCTAGGCCTAAAGACTTGCAAAGGGAAGGCAGAAGAAGAGTGTCTGTCGTGGACCCTGAGGCCCGATAACGGAAGAGCGGCGAGTAAATTAAGTAATAGTCTTGTCTGGAGGGGGCAGGGGGAGTCGGGGCACCCCTTTCTGCCGAAGCTTGGAATGTGGTCTGCCTCAGAGTGAATACATCCATAACATCACGAGCAGACTCCTGATCCAGTTTGGCAAATGGTGGACAAGATGTCCAAAAATAGAGGGAAAGATCCCCAAATCACACAAAAAGGTACGAAGAAGCAAGATTTCAGGGACAAGATTGCAGGGACAGTACAAAGACAAATGGACAAAATGAGGGAGGATCTGGTTTCGGCTTTGCACGATATAAAGGGGGACATGAACAATATAGAGGAACAAGTAGATACGAATGAGAATGCGCTTCAGGAGCTCTCGGAGGATGCTAGAAAGACAGAGAAGTTGGTCGAACAGCTAGCAAAAGCAACGCACAACCTGGAGATACAAGCGGAGGACCTTGAAAATAGGTCCAGAAGATCAAATATTCGGATAAAGGGCCTTTGGAAGGGGGTGAGTGGCATGGACCTCAGGACAGCAACATTACAGGTACTCGCAGACCTGATAGAAATAGCCGGTACCCAAGACCACAACATTGACAGAGTTCATAGAGTGGGGCAAGGCCAAAAGATGTGCTAGCCGCCCTTCATGACTACACTCAAAAGGAAGCAGTTTTGGCAGCAGCAAGTAAGACTAAGCAGATTATACAGAATGGATCAGAGGTGCAAATCTTTCAAGATCTTTCCCAAATACCACTGCTTCAAAGAAGGAAAATGGGGCCATTAGTGAACACGCTTTGTGAAAAGGACATTCGATACTGTTGGACCTTTCCCTTCGGCGGAGTGTCCGAGTTGGAAGGTCGGTATCTCATCCTGCGGGGAAGGAGTAAGAATCCTGGGGATTGAGTTGGACGAACAGGATCTGGTAGAGCCACCAGAGGGCAGTCTGATCAAAAGGAAGTCCTGGAAATGGTCCACGGCAAAACCAAAAGCTCCCAGGAAGAAGCGCGCCCTGGTGGAGTGGTGTGGGCAGAGAGGCTGAAAGCCGGAAGATCAAGAGAGTTTTGCATAAGACTCCACAGCCGCTTGGGAGGCTGAACAGGGACTCTTATAGCACTAGTCTAGACTAACGGGGGAGGGCGCTCAGTTAAGGTATAAAGGCACTGGGGGGGAGGGGTTGGATCCTGAAATGGGTATGGGAAAACTTTTGAATCAATGCTGGGCAGCAGTTGGGGCTCAATCCCGACAAGGGCAAGGTGGGGAGGGGCTGGTTGAGCCCACCCGGTGGGGGGAGAGGTAGGGGAGGGAGTTAAAAGGGCTCCCGTCCAAGTGCCCAATGTGTACAGTGACATTATGACGGTCCTACCTCGGTTAGACAATGGCTAGGGCCCATATCTGATCATTGCCTCATTAAATATTAAGGGGCTGAACACTCCCTCAAACGATACTTAAAAAGTGAGAACCCGTATCTGCTGACCCTCCCGGAGAGTCCTATAAAAACCAAAGATGAACATAAACTTAGGCTTCAGGGTTACCGGCAAATTTACCAGTCTAACCAACTGGGAAATAAGGGAGGAGTGGTGATAGCTATAAGTGATAGCCTGGGGCTCATGGTGACGGCCTTGGAGAAAGACACAGAGGGGAGATACCTGGCCGCAGTCCTGCAGCGGATAGGGGAAATCTACATGATAGCCACCGTTTATGCTCCCAATACAGGTCATACAGGGATTAGCACATCTGTGCCACTAACGGGCCATACACTCCTTAGACTGTGACTCCATATCGCCCACACTAAGATGGCGGCCATCGTCGGCACTTATGTGCATGAGCGAAGTTGCCATGGGAACCAACATAAACATGGGAAAGGCAGCCCTGCGCTTCTGCGTTGGACGGCTGGATCCCTCTCCGCAATGCGAGGCAATTGCTCGCCTCATTTCCCCTTCTCCCCCCCCCCTTTTCAGGTGATCTTCGAGTTTAGCACTCGTCATATTTTAATGATTGAAAGTTTGTTTATAGTTTTAGACTCGCCGGTGTCTTTGCTTTTAATATGCCTGTGTGAGAAGTGCTGAAACTCCTTTTAAATGTGGAATAACGTTACAGGTTTAGACACGTCGGGGACTCTTTTTACGATATGGCTGTATGCCTGAGTGAGAAGCTCTGTAACACCTTTCAAATGTTTGGACAAGACACGCTTATCGTACCGGACATACCCCTTCAGGGCTGAAAGTGATCGATTTAAGGCAGCTTTAAATGAGTGTCGTATTTGACATTTTCCATTACTGACACATGGCTTACTTAGTAACAGTTTCATGGCCTTTGTTCATGTTACATTGGCTTTATGCAGCTATACCGTCTGCTGGTCGATTTTCCTTGAATAAAGATGCAAATGCCATTTAAGTACATTCTGACCTTAGGAGCGCCCTGATGTTATTTAACATGTATAGGGAAGCCTGAGTTTTTAATGGTGTCTTACACGTACTCCCGATTGAATTGGAGGCCACAGGGGCCAGATGTTAAATTAACAGCTAGTCTATTTTCCAAATTAAAACCTTAAACTCAATCCTTTCCTCCCTATAGGGCACCTGGTATTCTACTGTTTGACCTAAATCTGTACCCAGACTCAATGATCGGCTGCAGTCCAGCGAGTTTGACTTGACAACTATTGTCGATGGGCCACAGGTTGGTGGTCTTTATAATGTTTAAGCGACTTAGCCGTATTTAAACCTTGTGCCCCAGTGATTGTATCTTTTGTTACTCCTTAGGAACCAGAATTGTGGCAAACCCCCATGAATTGGAACCAATACCAACCATAGCCCTGAAGATGGATTATGTAGCAACTGAATAGACCCAATGGTGCTGTTTGGGACTGTTTAAATGGACTTGGATGATCCATGAGAAATGTTCTAGTGTGAATGTTGTAAACACTAGTCATTGAATATTGTTATGAAGATGTTCTTATTTTGAGCAACTTTTGAAAGTGGTGTACAGGGATTTCTGTAACAAGTGTAAAGGGTCATCTTGACTCATTGTTTTATATTCCATGTTATACTTTTCTGTATCAAAAATACTTTTGTTACACATTGGCGCACCTCTTTGAAGGTATATACAGTTAAGCTACTGGCCAAGTGCCAGTTTTCTTTTGTACTACTAAAAAATATCCACTCTCTTTTTGAGAGTAACGCTTGTTGAGTATTTGTTTAATATTTGTTTTAAAAAATAACTAAGGTACAGTATATACTCCCTTGTATATCCCATCAATGGGACTACCGGGTAGATAGGCTTCTAAGTGGTACCTGGGATATTTTCCCACTTAGAGTGCATATGGGGCTATCGTGTGGCAACACATGGTTCCGTTCTTCCCAATACAGGTAAGGACAGGTTCATTCAGGCTATGCTAGTTAAACTGGAAGGGTTCACCAGGGGTCACATAATACTATCAGGAGACTTCAATATGGCCTGGGACCTGGGGCTGGACAGAAGCAAGGGTGGAGTACACTCCCAGGGAAAGCCTACGGTAGAATTAAGAACGATCGCCAGGCTATCTTTGGTGGATGTATGGATGGAAAAGGAGTACTACATGAAGGGTCTTAAGACCTCATTCAGGATCGATTACATTTGGGTGTCAAGATAATTGCTAGGGTGGGTCGTGGAGACTGAGGTGGGAGCAATGGCGCTATCCGATCATGCTCCCGTGTCCCTGGGGTTAAGGAGGAAAGTAAGCTCTCCCAGGCTCTGGAAGTGGAGATATCCCACACATTTTTAAAGATGAGACCCTAAGGGAGGATGTTAGAATGGGAATAGTGCCGGTCTTTCAACTTAACGAAAGGGGGACGTGAGCCACCCTACGCTCTTGGACGCCTTTAAGGCCACGCTCAGAGGTAAAATACTAGCAGTTAAGGGCTGAAGAGATGGAGAGAGTACAGTCCTGGTAAGGGAGCTGGAGGAGAAATTAAAACAAGTGATGGACCGCATGTGGGTGGGGACAAGCAGGGACGTAAGGAGGAAATATAGGGTGATTAGGGGCCAACTTGAAATTCTAGAAACAAAGGCAGCAGAGCACTCTGTGATACCTCAAACAGAAATATTACATTAAAGCGAATAAGGCCGGTAGACTTTTGGCAAGATTACTAAGAAAGGAGGAATCATCTACAACCATTTTAAAGATTAAAACTGAAAGTGGGCGGAGAGTTCAGAAATCAACAATATGATACGGGAATGAACTCTATAAATCAGACCATCCGTTTGAGCAATCCCAAATAGAAAACTGGGACAAATGTTACCTGCCCGTAATAACTGAGCAGGAGAGAGAAGAGTTAGAATGGGACATCACAATAGAGGAGGTCTGTAAAGTGATAATATCATTACCAATTAATAAATTGCCAGGCCCTAATGGCTTTATAGCTGACTTTTACAAAACGTTTAGAAAAAGTTTAATCGCCCACTTAGTCCATCTTGTTAATGAATTCGGGGGGAGGGGAGACTTGGTAGTGGAGTTGTAGGGGATGGCTTGAGGATGTTCTTTGGAAACCCAAGAGGGATAGACCAAATAATATGTATTGTGGTACAATGGGATCCCTGGTGGGGGACTCCTGGGACGAAGGAGTAAAATGGGGAGGACTGTCGTCCTTTCCGTCCCTGCTCGCCCTGTTTTATAACCTTAAATTTTCCCCGGGGTTCAAGGGCATAGGATTCGGTAAATGCCTAAAGGGCAGATGCCACAAGGTAAGGGTTCAAGGGTGAGGAAATCAAATCTTTCATAAAATGTAAGGAAGCCTTTGGAGTGGGTGAAGGGGAAAGATTCCGATACAACCAATTGAGGCATTGGCAATTACAACCAGACATCAAGAAGGTGGCGATAAGAGAATTAACACCCTTTGAGAAGTTTCTGAATACTAATGCAGGGGCTAAACACCTGGTAGGGACAATAAACAGCCACTTCAAAGAAGGGGAAGTCCTGGGACCTAGACACTATATGGCAAAGTGGAAAGAGTCGGTAGGCTGCCCGATTGAGGAGGAACAGTGGTCACGACTGGGCGAATATCCCCAAGCTCACTAGGTCGATACAGCTGCAGGAGATTTGGATAAAGTTGATGTGCCAATTGCATCTCACCCCTGTGAGACTCCATAATTTCTTCTACTCTGTCCCGAAGTCATGTAGAAGGGAGTGTGGAGCAGATGGGACGTGGAGTCATAGCTGGTGGGACTGTCTCCTGCTGCAGCCCTTTTAGGAAAAAATCCAAGAAGCGATTGAGGAGAACTTGGGAGGTCAAGAGGAAGGGAAGTAGAGGTCTATCGATCTTGGGCCTAGGAGACATTTTAGAAGAGCTCCAATCTAAAGTGCAACGTATGGTGTACGTTGTTTTAATGTTGGAAGGGACCCTAGTGGTGGCGAAAAATGGAAAGCGAGTGAGCCTCCCACAGAGCATGAATGGGTGGGAAGAGTTTGGCACTTTGCCTTGCTAGAATCGGTCTATTAATACAAGGAGACCACCAGGGATTCCTGGCAGACTGGGACCTAGTATCTAATTAGTATTGATATTTTCTGCAAAGGGACTCCCTGGGAGGGTGGTGTCCGAGAAAAATTAACCTGTTAGGAGTGATGTGATGGGTCTCATGCACACCCACTCCCTCAAAGTCGAGTGGGAACTATGGTTAAGGGCAGCAAGCGAAGAGATGGGTGGTAATGAACAGGAGGTTAAAGGGGAGAAGAGGACAATTCAAGAGGGAAATGTTTAAAAAAGATTTTTTTTTTAAAAAGACACTGGACCATGACGATGGAGGGGAACAGGGGTGGAGAGTTTGAAAATGTTAGTTATATAAAAATGTTAATAAAACTTATGTGGAAAAGGGGACGGAGGTGAGGTGCTGGAGGGCGGGGACTGGGGGGGGGTCATTCCTACACACACACTATACCAAATTTAAAGGGGCAGCTACATTTTTTGCAGCCGAAGGTTCCAGTACCTCCCCATGTTCGGGGACACCCACAAGGATGGAGGAAAGGGGACTATGAGTACTGTAGTCACTACTGTGAGTAACTTGAAATTCTTCGGTGCATGTTTTTCATCCCTTTTCACCTGGAAGGTGTCAAGAACACCATTGCGGACACTCTTTGCAGGGTGCTGAGGTCCTGCCACGAATGGGAGCTTCAGCAAGAGTAAGTGTCGCTCCTCTTTAGCGAATGGTGTCTTCCTCAGATCGATTTCTTCCCGACAGCTGCCAATTGCAAAGGTCAGACGTTTGCCAGCAGATTTCCTCAGCCGAGGAGCCTGGGGGATGCCTTCTAATTCCCCTGGGAGGGTATCTTCCTGTACGCTTTCTCTCCCATTCCGCTGCTACTCCATGTGATCAACACACTTGGACGTTGCCACTACAGGTTGATCCTCATTGCACCGGCGTGGCCAATGTAAATCTGGTACTCGGACCTTCTCAATGTATCGGTGTTTCGAGCCATCCAACTGCTTCCAATTCCTAACCTCCTCTCCAGAGAATCGGGTTCAATCCTGCACCATGCCCAGAGTCGCTGAACCCCGCGTCCTGGTTCCTGCAGTCTTAGAATTTGGACATCATACGCTGCCTTTGGAATGCAAGAAGTTCCTGGCTAAGGCCAGGGCTCACTCTACGTTATTTTGCTAAAGGCACAAATAGAAGCTCTTTACAATATGGTGCCGGGCACGGAAGATTTCGCAGCCGCACGTGACTGCCCCACAGCTCCTCCTGTACCTACTCTCATGGGCCAAGGCTGGCCTTATACATGCATCTGTCAAGGTCCACCTGGACGCTATATCCCGTAACACATGGGTTCCAGGCAGTCTCTCTCTATGGTTGCCCAGGCTCCTTAAAGAGTTCCTGAAGGGTCTCTTCAGAATGTTCCCACCGGTAAAAGCTCCTGTATCGTCGTGGAAACTGAACGTAGTACTGTCTAAACTGATGAGGCATCCGTTTGAACCAATGCATCGTGCCCCTTTGAAGTATGTCATGGAAAACAGGTGGCGATCACCTCAGCCAGGTGGGTAGGGGAGATACAGGCCATCTTGTTTGTCTCCATGTTTGTCCTTCAACACCACTAAGGTGGTTCTGCAAACTCATCCTTCATGCCGAAGGTTCCGTTGCACTTTCATCTCAACAAGCATTTCGTTCTACCATTTTTCTTTGTGAATCCTTCTTCACCTGCTGAAAGGGCGTTGCATTCTCTGGACGTTGCTTGTGTCCTGTTTTACGTGGCACGTACAAAGGTATTTTGAAAGACTGCTCAGCTTTTCATCAATTTTTGACTTGTGGGAAATGGGAAGGCCCTGTCTCAGGCTTCCATCTCCATGTGGCTCTCTGGCTGTCTCATGCATTGCCATCGTCTGGCCAACAGACCGCTTCTAGGCTGGTCGAGAGCCCACTCCACCCGAGCCATCTCGGCTATGACTGCATTTCTCTCTGGTATTTCCTTGCTTGACATCTGCTGGGCTGCTACATGGAGATCTACCCACCCCTTCACAAGAGTTTACTGTCGACAAAGATTCCAGGGAGGAGTCCTGCGTCAGCCAAGCAGTGCTACGCAACCTGTTTGTTTGAGGTGAGTCTATTCCAGGGGTAAGTGTATTGCTTCTGTGAGCCTTGTCACCTCCCGTGGTTTTGTATATATACTGCTGTGTAATCATATTCATGAGCATGTGAATCCCTGCAAGACACCATGCTGGAGAAGGTACAAGTTACTTACCTGAAACTCTTGTTCTCCAGCATGGGTCTTGCATTGATTCACACGCGAACCCGCCTTCCTTCCCCTCTCTGGCTCTTCTTGGTTCATACTGCCACTTTGCATGCGATACCAAATCTGAAGATCTCCATCAGGGGTGTATTTTAGGAGGATGCGTGTCATTGGCTGTGGGCAGTATGACCCAAAGTACACTGATAAACTATAGAGGAGACTAGCCGTTTTAGTTTAAAGCTAAACTGCTTTCTTTTTTTACAGAGGATTCCCTGCCTGACAGGGAATATACATGAGCTTGTGGTTTTCCATAAACTATCCAAAGTCCTGCTTGACGCAATCTCAGAACACGTTGATTATGGGTGCCGCGGCTCAACACAGTAACATGTTTGGCGGCCCCCTCGGAGGGTGGAGGCCATAAAAGGGAAACTACAGCACTTGTCATTGATGCAGACGGCAATGGTGTGGGCCATCAAGTTGCTGCTGGGCATGATGTCTTCCTGCATCAGCCTTGTCCGCCTCTGCAGACTTCAGATGAGGCTTCCCATGGAATTCCTGGATACAAGTTGGATGTAAGTACCGGGGACCTTTGCGGACAAGATCTCCCTCAACGAGTAGTTCGTTGGGCGATACAGTGGTGGGGTGTACAGTCTCATCTTGTCCAGGGAACTTGGTTTCAACTCCTGCCTTACCAAGAGACAGTCAGTTTAGCGAGGATTTTGTTATCAGTATTAATGAGGGATAGGGGTCTATATGATGCACAAGTTTGGGAATCTTTGCCAGGCTTTAGTAGAAGTGTAAACACTGCTCTCCTGGTGGATTCCGGGAGAAGACCAGCAGACATGGAGAATTCATATATGGTGGTGCAAGGATATCTGCATACTCTTTATAAAATTCTGCTGAGATTTCATATTGACCCGGGACCTTACCGACAGGAAGTTCACGAATCACTCTGCGGATCTACTCAATGGAGGAGGGGGGGTGTTCATAGGGTCCGTGAGTAAGGGTTCCAGCCAGCCCTGGGCGACCCGGTCTATGTAGAATCAGAGGCGTTCGATTGGGATGAATATAGTCTAATATAATAGTCATGGAACACTTTATTGATCTGACTGGGTTCACGTGTCGGGTTCCCTTCAGAATCCTCTACATCCATGATTCCACTGTGGCCTCTGTCTTTACGGATCGCCCAAGCTAGAGTGCGGCTAGGTTCCAAGAGTGCGGCTAGTGTTCCAAACTCTTCTCTGAGAGTACCTTTTCGAACGTGGTATCACTGCCCCGAGCCTGTCTTTGTTCTAGGACTTTGATCTCCCCTCTAACCGATGGAGCATAGTCCGTAAGGATTTTAAGACGCCTTCCTCCCTGGAGATGCAGCTACCCCCTTATACACACCTTGAATGCCTCCCAGACCGTTACATAGTCAGAGTTTACGTCGTGGAAATATTCAAGGATGTTGTCTTGGATGCCGTTATGGAACAGTGCATCCATGGGCATTAGAGCAGAAGTGCCAGGGTGGGGGGGCGGCGGCGGCATAGTGTGTCGGGGACGAGGATCACTGCTGTTACGGGGGAATGGTCAGACAGTGTTCTCTGTAACAGTTTAGTGGTCTGTGTTGTGCCAGCTAGGGGGAGGGACAACATGATGTAATCTATCCTAGAGGATGTCCCATGTGCCCCCGAAAAGAAAGAGAACTCTGTGTTGGGGTGGAAATGTCTCCAGAGGTCTACTAGGCCGAGAGTTTCAGCAATGGTGTCCCAAGTAGTGGTGGCCTTGGAAAGTGTTGATTGTAACTTATTTGAGCGGTCCAGATCCAACGATATTGCCATGTTGAAGTCACCCGCCCACACTACTTCGTATGTTGGGAATCTGTGGCTCATGGCAGCACATTTCTGGAAACACTCCACGGAATCTACATTGGGAGCATACACATTGATAAACAGTACTTTAAGCCCAAAACAGTCACCAGAAAGAAAGATATACCTCCCCTCCTCATCACATATCTTCTCATGTAAACTGAATTGAACCGAGTGGTGTATGTATGTATGTATGTATGTGTGTATATATATATATATATGTATATATATATATTTATTTATTATTTTTTTTGCAATACCCCTTGATTGGGATGGAAAGGAAGAGCCATATTGATGGACCCCCCCCAGCCCTTGGCCAGGGGTAATGGAGCTTCCTGTGCGAGGTGCGCCTCCTGCAGGCACAGCACATTAACCTCCTGTAGTTTAGCATGATTAATCACCAAGCAAAATTTCGTAGCATTGGTGACTCCCCATATATTCCAAGACATTATATTTAAGCATTCACCCTTCATCATCTAACGTTTGAATGTACAATAATGAAATGCGTTGAGACATACTATGCAGAGTGCCACTTCATATACATCTATGAGTCTCTCGCTTCCAGCTGTTGGATACAATTGCAACAGTGAGCCAAGTTTGATTGAGGACCTTGTACGGAACATAACACTCAACCCCCCACCCAAAACAGCAACATACTGGCAGATGTCCCATCCCAATTAACCCCAACATTCTAGAACTATGGATGCAGTGGCTGCGCCGACGGTGTACTGAGCATGTCTACGTAGCTCAAGTGACCAGCAACCATAACACATTGCCGTACTATTGCAGTTCAGACAACTTATTCTTCAGATTGAGAGGAGTTGTTACAGATCAAGCCTTTGTAAGCAACGTTATGAAAAGAAGAAAAAAACAATCGGCCCACTGAGCAGGGGGTGAGCCGGAGAGGGCAGTAAAGCAATATAGTGACAAGTAAACTGGGCAGGAGGAGCCCTGGTTCAGCAGTCATGGGTTGCTTGGGCGGCGGGTGAATCAAGCAGTTCAGAGACAAACCTATCCGCTGATGCAGGGTTTGTGAAGAACCAAGATTTGCCATTGTGGAGGATGCAGAGCTTAGAGGGGAACATCATAGCGTATCGCAAATTTTTCTGTCTGTTTTTAACCGCTTGAAATTATTTCTGCTGTTCCTGCACTTGTGGCAGGAAGTCAGGAAATAATCTGAAGATTGATTAGCCGAATCTTAGTTCGCCCTTGTCCCTGGTTGTCCCAAGGAGGAGATCTGTCTCTGAGGATCCTGGCAATGATGAGCCGGTCAGGGGCGGGCTTCGGGGCGAGACAGCGATGGGCCCGTTCGACCAAGAGGAGTACCTGAAAGACGCAGGGAGACACTACACTCTGGACTAGAGTATTACTAGACCAAAGATTGCTGAAAGAATTGCCCAGAGGACATATTTATTTTACAAACAACGTATCAAAAGTTTATTTAGCATGATACATAAATTAAAAAAGAAAGGTGAATTAATCACATATTACTAACACTTCATAATTTATATAACATAGCAGGAAAGCATGAGACTACCTAATAAAAGTTAAAAATACATACCAATATTTTTGCATTCAAAGTGCTACATTCAACCTTTTACTACATTCTGTGTCAATCATACCTACCAACAATCACTAAAAAACATACCAACAAAAGGCAACATTAGGAAGTGAGACGTGCAACTTGTCACCATCGACAGACTATTTATATATAAAACAAAGCAATTAGAATTATTTCATGTAATCTATTGCGGAGGTGGATTTAAACAAGAATTGTTTTAACAGATCATATCCCCTAAGGTTTCTCAACAGGTTTCGACGTGTGGACTGATTTTTTTTCTACGTCTTAATCAGGAGATGAATGGAAATGTGCTAAAGAAGGGAAGAGGATGAGTGCATAAGTAGAATGCACTACCTTATCTTAATACTGAATAAAACAACCATTTAGTGTTTTTGCCAGATGCAACCCTCGTAGTAAAATAGTTAAAAACGAACAATTTGGAGGCCACCAGGGGGCGCACAGGCAATGGCTGCCTGAGTGCATAGCTCCCGCCGAGGCCCGGGTATCCCACGGGATTGAGCCCCCCCCCGACGCCCCCCCACGAGCACAACTGGGGTGACTGACTTGGCGGCCCCCCAACGAGAGAAAGAACGGAGCGCGAGCTCCCCGGGGAGCCGGAGCACGAAGCCCGTGGCGCCAGAACGGGAGACGCAGCAGGAGAGGAGCGGCCTCGGGACCGCGAGCAGGGCGGTCTCACCCCGGGCGCACACGGCACCCCAGCCCGACGGACCTTCACTCCCCCCACCAGCACCCCCCCCAGGGTGCGGAGGACGACCCGGCCGAGGTCCGAGCCCCCGGGACTTCGGGGACGTGGCAGTGGGGCGGCCCTCTCCGCCCCTCCCCCCGCGGCCCAGACCAGAGCGAAGAGCGCCGGGGCGGCCCGCGCGGCGAGGAGGCACCATCAGGGGGATCGGAGCAGGGCTCCCGGGAATCGGCATCCACCCCCCCCCCCGAAAGTGAAGAGAAGGAGCGGGGCGGCCCCCCCCCCCGACAGCGTAGACCAGGTCAGCGGAGGAGGCGGCACCCGGGGGCCTGGAGCGGTACCCCCGGGGACTCGGAGCCCTCCCCCACCCGGGAGTGAAAGATAGGAGTGGGGCAGCTCCCCCCCTCCCCCTCGGGGGTCACCAGCGCCGGAGCCCAGCACAGCACAGCAGAGCAAGGGGAGCCCCGGCGGGCTGGGGCTCGCCCCCCCACAGGTGAGCGCCCCGAGCGGGGCGGAACCCCAAAAACAAAAAGACCAAAGGCGGGGTCTGTGGACGAGGCCCCCCCCACCCCGGAAACAACAAGGCCCGAGGCGGGGGCGACCAGGGTGAGAGGCCCCCGCCAGCAGTTGGTGGGGCGTGTGCCCGCCCGGGGGTGCCCCCCCCAGGACTCACGAAGCGAGCCACAACGTCCCCCCCCTTATTTGGATTGGAAGGTTGGGCCCCCTTGATCCACCCCACCCCAGGAGACCGGAGGAGGCCCCAGAAGACCACGAGGCACTTGAAAAGGGTGTGAGGCCCCTGCCTGAGAACAGGTGGGGCGTGTGCCCGCCCCCCCGGACTTTGCCCCCCCATTTGGGTCACCTGTGGAGCGCACAACCCAAGCAAGGAAGAACGGGCCAGTAGGGGACCCCCCACCCCCCGTCGGGGACCTAGACGACAGGGAAGAACCACATGAGCTGGAGGGAAGCCTTGCAGAGATACCGCTTCCGGGGGGTTGAAAGAGGTGACAAAGGCTTAACCCGCGAAGGAATCATGGCCCAATCGGGGGAAGCTTCCCCCTCCTCGGCGGCAATGGAAAGGGGCTTTGCCTCGATCCTACAGGAAATAAGGGACATGCGCTCCGACATTGCCCAAAAATTTGAAAAAATGGACCAGAGGGTGGACAAGATTGAGGACAGGCTCCTACAGGTCGAGTCCAACCAATCCTCCATAGCAGTCCAAGACATACAATATAGCATGAGGTTGGAAGCCCTGGAGAGGAGGGACGAGGAGAGGGCCCGGCAGATGGACGATTTCGAAAACAGGGAGAGGAGGAACAACCTCAGAATCTTTGGGGTGCCCGAAATAGAGGGGGAAACGGAGAGGGACGTCACCCGAGCAGTACGAGACATCATTACTCTCCTGTTCACGGAGGAAATGACAACCGAGCCAACTTTTGACAGAGTGCACAGGGCGGGGGGCAGGGCCGGGGCCCCCCGGTCGATTCTGGTCCGGTTTCACTACTACTCAGAGAAGACGAAGGTGTTGGAGGAGGCCAGAAAGGCTAGGGAAATCACTTATAACAACGCGCAAGTCTCGATATACCAAGACCTCTCCGCCTACACGCTGGCCAGGCGTAGGATGTGCCGCCCTCTCACACAGGTGCTTAAGGAAAAGGGAGTGCGCTACAGATGGGGCTACCCCTTCTCCCTGACTTTCGAATACATGGGCCAAAGATCAACCCTGATCACGGAAGAGGACATAAGGGGAGCCATACAAGAATACGCAGTGGACACGAACCCCCGGAGGGGCCCATCGGGGCCAGAGCACGGGAGACCCGGAGGCCCTGGCCCGCCTGGCGAGAGGAGAAAGCGCACTGGCGCGAGGAAATTCAGGAAAATGAACACCCCCTCCCCTTCAAAGGACGGAGAACGTAACGACTCCGGGGACTGAGCACGGGGGCACCCCGGTGTGCCCTGGTCGGAGGGACGCAGACTCAGAGGATTCACTACTATCAACGTCCCTACGACCTGCAAGTAGGTGGGGTCCGCAGAGGGGTCATAGCCGCGGGAGATCTTAGGGGGCTCAAGGAGATGAGCTTCTAATGCAGATTGCCTGGCCGAGGTGGGCAGGCTGGTGGTTCGGCCAAAAGCCAGCGATGGCAGAACTATTTGGCTGGACGCCGGGGCGGGGGGTGGGGGGGACCACGGGTGTTGGGGAAGTTCAGTTACGGTTTGGGGAAGGGGGGCAGTTGGGGTTTTGTTTTAAGCCCACCCGGGGGGAGGGCGCGGGAGGAAAAGGGGATCACAGAGTCGAAATAACGGAGCACACGGGGAAGAGCGTAGGGGAGGAGTTGACCGAGAGAGAGAAAAAGAGTGACTATGGCTGACGGGCTGCCCGCCCTGGGAGTGGGCTCACTTAATGTCCGTGGGTTAAACACCCCCACCAAGAGGTCCTTGCTCTGCAGGGAATTTAGAAAGGCACACCTGGATTTTCTCTTCGTTCAAGAGACTCACTGGCCACAGGGGAAGGAGCCCAAAATGCGGGGAGGGGGAATTGGCGAGGTCCACAGTGCATCCCACAAGTGCAAAAAAAGAGGGGTAGCCATCCTGGTAGCGAAACACGTGGGCTTCGAGAAAGAAGCCACGCTGAAAGACCCGGGGGGCCGTTACCTGCTGGTGCGGGGGTCCCTGCAGGGGGCCCCACTGACCCTAGCGGCCATCTATGCCCCAAACGAAGGCCAAGCCCAGTTCTGGGAGGAGGTGGGGGACAAACTCAAATATTTCATCCACGGCACGGTGGTGGTGGGGGGGGACTTCAATATGGTTCTGGACCCCACCCTGGACAGGAAACGAGCAGGCCCGCATTCCTCTAGGGCTGCGGATGAGATCATGGCGCGCACCTTCCAAAAAGTCAACCTAGAATTGGGCCTGCTGGACACGATCCCCCTCCCTAGAACAGACTCCCCCTCCTTTACATATTACTCAGCCATCCACACGTCGTTCTCCAGGATAGACTACATCCTGGTAGACGAGACCCTACGTCCATTTGTCTCGGGCCACAGGGTAGACCCCGTCCCCTGGTCTGATCACGACTTGGTCCGAGCTACAATAGCAAGGGGAGGTCTACACGAACGCAGAGGGAGATGGAAGTGCAACGACTCCCTGTTAAAGGACGAAGTCCTATCCCAGGAGGTCCTCGAGGCCATCACGGAATTTTTTGAGCTTAATGACAACGGGGAGGTGGGTCCACATACCCTCTGGGACGCCTTTAAGGCAACCATACGGGGAACCCTGATTAAAATAGGAGCCCAGAAAAAAAGGCAAAGGGAGGGCCAGGAAAGGTACCTCAGGGAGAAAATCGCCCTACTCCAACCTGGGGGTCTCCCCACGGTTCCCCTAGACAGCGAGCAGGTGACCGCATTGGACGACTACAGACTCCAATTGAAGGATCTCCTCCTCCACAAGACGGAGAGGAGTCTCCAACTGGTCAAACAAAAGTACTATGAAAAAGGGGACAGGGCGGACAGGATTCTGGCTTGGAAACTGAGGGAGGTGCAGAAAAGCCGATTAGTGAAAGAGGTTAAGGACGAGGTGGGAAAGGTAGGCCACGACACACCCCACATTGGCGAAGCCTTCCGCCGATATTATGAGAAATTATATTCGTCCGAGTATAATGGGGAGGAGGCGGAGATGGTGGGGTTCCTGAATTCAATCCAGATCCCGGCCCTGACCAGGGAGATAGCGGAGGGGTTGGAGGGCCCGGTGACCGAGAACGAGGTAGAGCGTGCGATTGGAGGAATGAAGGTGGGCACTTCCCCGGGCGAGGACGGGTACTCTGTCTACTTTTACAAAAGGTTCCGCTCGGCCCTCTCCCCCCATTTGGTAAAAGTGTTCAACGCGGTGCTGGAGGGGGGGTCTCTTCCGGACTCCATGATGGAGGCAATTATTGTGGTGCTCCCCAAGGACGGCAGGGATCCTAGGGAATGCTCCTCCTACCGACCCATCTCCCTGTTGAATGTTGACGTGAAGATCCTGGCCAAGGTGCTTGGGGGACGGTTGGAGGGGGTCTTGCCGAAATTGGTCCATGGCGACCAGGTAGGATTTATTAGGGGGAGACAGGGCTCAGACAACATCCGGAAGACCATAGACCTGATGCACTATGCCCAGAGGTCAGACCTGGACGCGAGCGTCCTGTCTCTAGATTCGGAAAAGGCGTTCGACAGGGTGGAGTGGAGATTCATGGAACTTACCCTCCAAAAAATGGGCTTTGGTCCACACATCAGGGAATGGGTGGCGGCTTTATATAGGGCCCCGAGGGCCAGGGTCCAAGTCAATGGTGGGCTGTCGGAGCCCTTCCCCCTGTCGCGGGGGACAAGACAGGGATGCCCGCTCTCCCCTCTAATCTATATCCTCTCCATGGAACCTCTAGCCATAGCAGTCAGAGCCCACACAGAGATTAAGGGGATTAAGAGGGGGGAGGTGGAATTTAAGCTCTCCCTGTTTGCGGATGACATCCTGGCTTACTTAGTAGACCCGAAATCCTCGCTCCCCCCGCTCCTCTCCTTGATGGCTACCTACGGGCGTTTCTCTGGTCTCAAGATCAACGCGTCCAAATCAGTCCTGCTCCCTATGAGAACCCGGGACCCGGGCTTGGACGCCCTCGCCAGCCTGGAGGGAATATCGGTGGGAAAGGCCTCCATTCGATACCTGGGAGTCCTCCTTACTCGGGACTTAACCAATCTAGCCCCTACTAACTACGATCCCGTTGTGGCAGGAATCACCGCTGATTTGAGGAGGTGGAGGTCTATGATTCTGTCTTGGTACGGCCGCATGACGGCTGTGAAAATGAACATTCTCCCGCGACTTCTATATCTTTTCACCGCCCTCCCATCTGTAGTCCCTGACCGGTCCTTCAGAGCCCTCCAGAATGCGGTGCGGGAATTCATATGGCAGGGTAAGACCCCGAGAACTGCCAATAGGGTCCTGACCTTACCGAGGGAGGAGGGAGGGTTTGGGTTACCAGACTTTCAACTCTATTTCCGGGCAGCCCAACTACGCGTCCTCCTAGAACATATGAAAGAGGGGATGGGCACTTACTGGTCATACCTGGAGGACATGGACGTCCACCCACTAAAGATTCGAGACCTCCTTTGGGCCCCTAGCAAGTTTATTCCGAACAGACTCAAAACCCACCCAACCCTGGGAGTCCTCTGGACGATCTGGAGGGAGGGTCCCCAGACGGCACACCTAACATCATGGCCATCACCGATGTCCTCTCTTTGGGGTCACCCCCTCAATCTGGGAAGCAGGGGGTTCCGCAACGCCCAGTCGTGGTCAGACATGGGAATGGAGTGGGCGGGGCAGATGTTCAGAGAAGGAGAATTCCGGCCATATGAGGAACTGAGGGACGCCCTCGGTCAGGGGTCCCTCTCCATATTTGAATACATTCGCCTGAAGGGAATTCTATGTGACCAGGCCTGGGGCCAGAACCTGAAAAGACAGCTGACCCCCTTCGAGAAGCTCCTGGACTCGGCAACCTCCAGGAAGGGTGCGGTATCAGGGATGTACAAGCTACTGAACACGGTTAACCTAGGGGAGAGGAGGGGGTTCCGCTCGTTCTGGAATGACTTAGCGGGGGATGAGATCTCGGAGGACGCCTGGGCGAGAATATTTAAAATAGCCTTCCATGGGAACTTATTCACGGCAGACATGGAACACAACTTCAAGATTTTACAGGGGTGGCACAGAGAACCAATGAAGTTGGCTAAAATGTACACGGGAGTGTCCCCCGCATGCCCAAGGGGATGTGGCCAGGTCGGTACGAGAGGGCACATGTGGTGGCACTGCCCGAAAGCCCAGGCATACTGGGAGAAGGTGAGGGGCTGGATCGCCGAAGTCTCTGATGAGCTTCTCCCCCAGAACCCCCTGACAATGCTGCTGGGCCTCCCCCCGGAGGACTCGGACATTCCCCGATACCCTAGGATGTGGGAGACAATGCTAAGGGCGGGAAGGGTAGCACTGGCCCAGAAATGGAAGAGCCCGGAGACCCCATCGAAGGAGAACTGGTTAAAAAAGGTAAAAAACATGTACCTGATGGATAAACTGACGGCAATGATGAACAATAATTTGGGCTCTTTCCACGCAAACTGGTACGAGGCACAGCAGACATGGGGTTGGGATGTGCACTGATCCTCAAGGGGGACAAGGAGCGGACAGGGCCCTCGGCCCGGGGGAGGATGGTAGTTCTTCAGCCATTTCTAATAGTTAATGCTCTCGCTCTTCCAGGAGCTCCAGACTCTCGGAGCTTACATAGTGGCTCCCCAGCAGAACGGCGCTATGAGGACTAAGTTTTTTGGTTTTTTCCTTTTTTGGGGGGGGTGGGGGTGTTTGGGGTGGGCGAGGGGGGGGGGGGTTTGGGCCTGTTACTTGCACAATTTGTGAAAATGTTCTGCGCCCTTTTGTTATATTATGAAAATGCCAATAAAACAAAATTGAAAAAAAAAAAACGAACAATTTGGTTTAGACACGTGCATTCCAAAGTATACAACCATGCCCATCCCTGGAAAATTGACCCAGGGCAGAAGGTTAGTGAAACCTAGGGGAGCGAACCATGCTGGGTGGCGAAGAGAAGACGACACCATGGGAAAGACTACAGAATCCAGCAGTGCATAAACTATGAAGCCCCTGGTTGTGAAGGCGACATGCACAAAAAAGCATCAACAGACCTTGTATACGTAATCCGCTGCTTTCAAAGTGAAGTGGGCATCCTACTACTGACCATCGCCATATCTTGGGCGCAAGCATATTGAGGAAAAAGGCCAGAATAGAGGGCCATTATTGTAAAAACCACAGCACGCATCGCGGAAATAAAGGACACCAATTATTGGGGGCAGAAGGAAGGCTCACCTGAACTTAGACCCAGCCAGGATATGACCTGGAAATGGCCAGCCAATGGAATGACCGGAGGCAGTTACTCGGTGCTCTTTAGGTGGACAGCGGGACGGCGGGGGTTGGTCAAGTATTTCTGTGAGGAGCCTTTCAACAAATCTCTCCATGCTGTCTATCTGGGTAGACTCTGCGACCCCAATGATGCAGACGTTGTTCCAACGTGACCTCCCCTCATCTAAAGTTTGAATGTACAATAAAGAAATGCATTGAGACTGTCACGGTACCTGCCCCCAGATACCAGGAACAGACCAACCAACCCAGGGTATTGGCACCCATGGGGACCTCCAAGGTCCCAAAGGATTCCCTAAGGGATTCCTGGAATCGGTCCTGGCGCCGTTGGCGCCAGGCTCATGCTGCCATCTGAAGTAAGGCAGGTTTCAAAGGGAGAGAACCACGTGCAGACCAGTCTGAGGCAGGCTGAAGGGACTACTTTACCAAGGGACTACTTGCTAGGGTGTGGTTGGGGGGACTACTTTACCTGGGAACTACTTCTTGAAGACTATATACACCACGCCTTCAGTACAGAACACGCTTCACGTTATTCTGCACTCCTGCAGCGTAACGCTCACCGTGTCTGCAAAGTCCAGGCCTGTCTTCAGCCACACCCGTCCCCTCCTCTCGAGTTACCTGCAAGGAAGAAGGAGAGAGAAGAGAACAGAACAAGACTCTTACCTGATGCTCCATCTCGTTTGCTCCGAGTCACCGCTTCTGCAGAGCTGCAAAGGAAAAGACACCAGGTTAGCAGCGCAACGCTAATACTTACCAGAAGGCTGCTCATTCCAGCGATCAATCGAAGCACCATCACTCGATCACCGCTCCATCATCCGATCGCTGCTACGGAGCTGCCGCATCTGTAGAAAACAAAGAAGACATCAGGTTAGCCGCGCAGTGGGGGAAAGGCCTCATTCAGACTTTGAAATCTTGCGCAGCACCGCTACTCACCTGAAGGCAGCCCTTCCTCGCAGCCCCGCAAGACATCGCCACCACTCTCCGCTTTGGATATACCGCACCTGCAGAATACAAAAACAACAGGTTAGGTACGGAGAGAACTAATACCGTGTAGAGAAAGATTATTGCATAACGCTGCCGCTGAGCATACCTTGGAAGCCAGCTACCATTTCCGGAAGGGACCCCGCTCCATATTAAGCACTGAGGGGAAACCTGTAAGGAAGAAGCACAGGACTGAACTTTTGGCAACTTGAACTCTTAAGCAATCCATACCTTGGAATAAAGACTTACCCATTGAGTCACAGTTGTCTGGAACTCTGCAGGATCAGTGAAGTAACTAGATCCTTGAACTACTACACACCCCTGCACACAGTCGCAGGATGGAGAGTCCGCCATTCATAACATACAGGTGAGACATAGCAGAGGGGTGCAAGAAGCGAAGAGGTCACGAGAGGCGGGAGTTGCCCTCGTCTTTATGTTTGGGTAACATTTGATTTAACCTTTTAGGCAACCTGCTTTTGTGACAAAAAGGGGAATCAGAGGGGGACACAAGGAACCCCTCAACTTCGGACCATCCAGCTCCGTTCGGCGCCCCTGTGGAGACCAGGTCAGCGTAACAGAGACGTACTATGCAGGGTGCCACTTCTGTAAACCTCTAAGTTTCTTGCTTCCAGCTGATGGATAAGATTGCAATAGTGAGTCAAGTTTGATTGAGCACCTTGTACAAAACATAAAACTCCCCACCACCCCCAAAAGAAACAGCAACATACCAGCAGATGTCCCATACCAATTAACCCCAACATTCTAGACCTATGGACGCAGTGGCGGCGCCGACTGGGTACTGAGCGCGGCCGCGTAGCTCAAGTGACCAGCAACCATAACACAATGCCGTACTATTGCAGTTCAGACACCTTATTCTTCAGATTGAGGAGTTGTTACATATCAAGCCTTTCTAGGCAACATTAGGGGGAAAAAACTATCGCCCCACTGAGAAGGGGGTGAGCCGGAGAGGGCAATAACCAATATAGTGACAAGCTAACTGTGCAGGAGGAGACCTGGTGCAGCTGTCAACATAGGCGGCTCGGGTATCGGGTGAGTCAGGCAGTTCAGAGACAAACCTATCCGCTGCTGCAGGGTTTGTGAAGAACAAGGATTTGCCATTGTGAAGGATGCAGAGCTTAGAGGGGAACATCAAAGCGTATCGCAAGTTTTTCTGTACGAGTTTGTTTTTAACAGCTTGAAACGATTTCCGTTGTTCCTGCACTTATGGGCTGAAGTCAGGAAATAATCTGATTGATGAGACAAATCTTAGTTCGCCCTTGTCCCTGGCCATCCTAAGGAGCAGATCTGTCTCTGTAATTGAGGATCCTGGCTATGATGGGGGGTACCAGGGGGCTGCCTCGGGGTGAGGGAGCGATGGGCCCTTTCGATCAAGAACATGTTGGACAGAGTAGATTGGTCAAGTATTTCTGGGAGGAGCCTTTCAACAAATCTCGCTATGTTGTCTATCTGGGTAGACTCTGGGTCCCCAATGATGCAGACATTGTTCCTACGTGACCTACCCTCAAGATCATAATTTTTGGCCTCTACACGTCTCACAGATAGTTGTAGTGTGGTGACCTCACTCTGCAGAGATGATAGCCTGTCCTCATCGCCAATACGTTGTTTGGCTTCAGTCAGGCAGCTGCACAGTTAATCAATTTGGATAGCAGAGGTCTCCACCTTGCACGTGAGAGTGTCTATTTAGGATACCAAATTGTTGGTGCTTTTTTTTAGGGCAAAAAGAGTCTGATTCAGGGTGGAGACATCTATGGTGCTGGAAGCGGAGGTACTGGCAGAGGGGGAAGAGGCCCGGTCCTGGCATGCAAATTGTTCAATTTTTGCCTGTCTTTTATTGTTCCCCATTGTATGGCCTGGGTCCCTCCCAGGCGAAGGTCGTCAGAGGAGAGGTTGACTCTGTTCGGGTCCTGTTGTAAGAGGTCAGGCAATATTGGGTGGCTTTGTCTAGATGCCATGCCGGGCACTCCCCACATGAAAGCAGTCCAAAAGAGGGGGGGACTACTCGTGCATGGGGGTCCTGACAGGGCGGATGCGCTGAGTTGAGGAGTGGGCACCATGTCTGAAAACAGAGGCGATGTGTGGGTGGCCAGCGATATGGCCTCCTCCGAGAGCATAAGCTGCAGCCAGAGGCGGGGCGCTCCCCCCTGCATTCCCAGCGGTGTCAACAGAGGTTGGTCCCCCTTCAAGAGTACGAGGGCAGCCTCCCTGTGCTCCGTGCCACAGACCACCACCGCACCCACAGTGTCTTGAGACTGGAGCCAAGGAAAGGGCTCCCTGTCCAGGGCGGGCTGCGTGGAGAAGTGAGTGCCTTCACGAAAGCAGATGTGCTGCCAGCAGAGGGGGGGTGGGTTTCCCACTGAGTGTTTCCACAGTGCTACGACCGGAGCTGCCTGTGCCCCAGGAGTGAGGGAGAAGCACAACCGGGCCCCACAGTGCAGGCCACCACCACATCCCCAGGCCAGGGGGTCCGGGAACAAGTATGCAGAAGGGCCCAGGGGGCAGGTGGGCAGTCCAGGCGCGGGCTGGGGCCACAACGGAAGGCAGCGCTATCTGGCCTCCCATGGCAAAACAGGAAAGATGCCACCGGGGGCTGTCCAGCAGTGCGGCTAGATGGCAGGCAGTGGCCAGGCCACGGGGGGGGACAAATGAGGCACTTCCTGCTCTTTGGGTTCAGGTGTAAACCGGGGTCTCCATCAGTATTTGGCCGTAGATGTTGCGGTGAGGGCTGCCGCAGAGGTCGCTCAACCAGCTCCGCCGGGTCAGGCACCCCACTCCGGGAAGGCAGGGCCCACACGATGCCAGCACCACTGAGAGATGGTGGTCCGCTGAGGGCTGCAGAGGAGAACAGTCAAGGCAGAGTCTGATCGCCAATGTGCAGAGGGTGTCTGGGGATTAATGTGGCCGTAATAATGAGGATTATTCAGGATGTCTCTGGCTGCTGTGTCAAAGCTCTTTCAGGCTACAGCCATCTTGTAGCCACGCAACAGCGCTCCCCCATTCTTAGGATCATTGTGAGTGTTTTGTTGAATCTTTCTACCAAGCCGTCTGTTTGGGGATGGTAAACTGAAGTTCGCAAGGTGGTAATATGGAGCAGCTCCTTGACTTCACCCATGAGCTTGCTCATGAAATTGGATCCTTGATCCGTCAGGATTTTCTTAGAAAAGCCAACTTTAGAAAAATATGGTAGCAGGTACTTTTAAAGCTGCTGTGTGGTAGTGTTCCTCATAGGGAATCCCCCAGGGTATCTGGTCGCATAATGGACAATCACGAGGGCATATTTGTTACCCAGTCTAGAGGTTTCTAATGGTAAAAATGATGTCCATCCCAATCCTTGATAAAGGGACTTCTATTATTGGTAAAGGATTCAGAGGGGCAGGCCGTTGGCCTCCCTTCCCCACCTTTTCAGCACGGGACAAGGCGGTTCACTCGAGCGTAGCACAATCTCTGGCTTGTTTAGCATGAGGATACAGTTCAAGCATTTGCATCAGGGCCTTCTGTGCCCAAACGTCTTTGCCTATTAAAGTTTCTTCATGCAGAGGGCCTAGTGCAACAAAATGAACAATACGTTATTTTCCTCTTTCAGATTTTCACAAGTACTCAATTCAGGTGATTCACTATTCACCCCGGATCCCCCTCAGCCAGGCTCAGATCCTGTTAACACAATGTGTGTCACTTTGGATCCTCCTCACCCGGGCTCACATCCTCTTGTACATTGTTCGTAGAATATTCTTTCTCGGGTGACTCACGATTCACCCCAGGTCCCCCTCAGTAGGGCTCAGATCCCTTTCAACAAAATGTGTCTCCCTCAGCCGGGTTCAGAGCAATTTCAATTTACTTCATAGGATATTCTTTCTCGGGTGACTCACGGTTACCCCAGATCCCACTCAGTCAGGCTCCGATCCCTTTTAACATAATTAGTCTCCCTCAGCCGGGCTCAGACCAATTTTAATTTACTTCAAGTATTGAAGACTTTTGAATGTGCACAGGGCTTGGGTTGACCCATTGCAGGACCACTTTGATTTTACAATTTCTTCCTTTCATCATTCATCACCTTTCGGTTGGATATCTAACAGAGACTTTTGGAATGAGCACCCGAGTGGTGCCAGAGCTCTCTAGTTACAGTATCAAATCTTAACTTTAATGTTAGAGTTGCTTGCCACATATGCCTCACACACTGTTCTCTTTAGTTTTCTCTATACAATGTTGCTGCTTACAACCTTTGCTTCAACACAGGCCGGTCTCATATCGGTTCCCCCAACTCACTGGCTGTGCTGACTTCACTGGCGCTGCTGTTTTTTTTTAGGAGCCAAGGAGAGTACCACAGCAGCAAACAATCCTCCCGCCTTGGCTATCAACGCGGAAGAAACTCGGGTACCCTCTGACATGCAATGCAGGTTTCTTCAGTTTTGATTCCGGGTCTTATGTTTCTTATTCTCGAAGGCTCATGAAAGTAACAGTCTTTCTCTGAAAAGGTCAAGGGCACTTCCCTCCTTGTAGCCCTCTTCGGTCTTGCCGTCTTTCTCCTTGTATTAAACTGCCGCCTCGGAACTGCTGCTTCCTTGTGTGCTTTGCCTTGCTCAGAGTGTGCTCTCGTGCTCCGCCTTTTATCCATGTGGGGAAGTATGATGGGAGTCAGGTGTGAGTAATGATCAGTAATGATCTACACTTGCCTGGCTGACCATTGTATTGGGATTTGTCAGGTACATGGCTCGGGAGCTGGTCTGTTTTCTCTTACAGTGAGCTGTCAGTGAGAAAGTGTTTGTATTGGAAAAGGGGGGCACAGTTGAGTTCCTAAGTATCCTATCTAGTAGGATGGGGTGAAGATGTTAAAGGGAAGGGGATACCGTGTCTTGCCGTTCGGTGTCCCACTTCCACTCCCCAAAGTCCCCTCACCCAGGTGATCCTCTTGCACTGGTCCACCCCAAGGAACTGGATCCAAAAGCGATGGCTGTGTCCTGGCCACCTGCATGACAGATCCCCGGGGACGAGACACCTTCAGGTTTCGCACATAATCCAGGCCCTACACACTGACCGCAAACTTTCTTGTGCATATTCTTCATGCATGCATGGCATATAAATAATTGCCCCGTCACCTGCCAGGTCCACCCATACATCCTCATAGTTCTCGGGGTCAGGCGGTGGTACAATGGTGGTGTGATATAAATGGCTGTCATGATGCATACCCCCGGGCATCCAGACCACGTCCATCAGCCCCGGGAACAGGCATCATGTCGCCTTGAGAAAACCCAGCAACCTCTGCTAGGGGCTGTCTGGGTTCAGTCCTGGCGCCTATGGTGCCAGGCTCATATGAGACATCAGTCCTGGCGCCATAGGCGCACACTTACCTGATGCAGACCATGCTGCAAGAAGATCCAAGCCCATGTGAGGCCTGGAAGGGACGACTTTACCTTAGGGACTATTTTGTTACTCGGGTGTGGTCTGGGAGGAATACCTACCTGGGACTACTTTGTAGGCTATTTAAATACGCCCGAAGAGCAGCACACGCTTCGCGTTATTCTGCATCCAGCAGCGTAACGTTCACCGTGCCAGCAGCAGCATCCAGCCTTCTGCCACGCCCGCCTCGAACCTGGAGCACCTAGAAAGAAGGAAAGAAGCAAGGTTAGAACAAGAGTATTACCTGATTCCTTACCTGATTCCGGATTAATCGCATCTTCAAACCAGAGGAAAGATTATGTTTTAAACGCGTCGCATTGCCAGCAGCAGCGCCGCGCCATACTCACCTTTCCACGCAGCATCTCTTCGATCCGGCGCTGTCTCCATCTTTACATCGCCGAATCCCGGCACCTAAGGGGGACAAGAAACAACAAGGTGAGCAGAGAGAACAGACAGAGACAATCTCTTTAGCCGCCATAAGCTTACCTGATTTTACCGGAGGTATAATTCATCAGCACGCCACATCTTCTTATGCCGCACCTGTAAGATAAGGAGAAAGCAGCAAGTTTAACCCTTGGCATTATTTACCGGACAGTGTTGGGTAACACAGACTTTTACTGGAGCGCTTTCAGCTGTCAATCTTCTTACTGGGTCAAAGCTGCAAGATAAAAGAGGAATTGGACAGGAGTGAATTCCAGACATTTTGAACTCTTACAAACTATATACTTACGGCTCTTCGCCAGGACCTTTTGGAGTCAGGATTCATCTACAACTCTTCCAATATCTTCAGGCCAGTGAAGTAACTGGTCATCAACGCGCCCCTGAGTGCTTCGCAGGATGGAAGGCTCATCCTTCAAGACTATAAGGTGAGAATGCTGACAGGGCACTTCAGAGGTGATTAGTGGGTAGGACAGTGTTGGTGTTATCACTTCAACCTACAGTGGCTAACTCCATCTCTCCACTTGTAGGAGAATATTTCTACGGGTCAAGCAGACAAGATTAGGAGGACAGATCCAGTCAGTCATCGCTGCACTACGCATCACGTGAGTGGAGGCCGCAGCAGTCCGGGTCTGACCGACGCCCCTGTGGGAGCCAGGTGAGCGTAACAGAACGCGAAGCCTATCTACAAAACCCCACCCGGGCGTTATGGAAACCTCAGAAACCGACCAACTGGCCCAACTATTGGGGGAACTTGGGGCGGAAGTGCACTATGCTCGCCAAGAGACTAATGCCCTCAGAAGAGAACTAATTGTATCGAAGGAGCACACAGATGATCTCGCTAGACAACTGCTGCAAAATCAAGCTGGACAAGTGTAAAGAAGACCGGTGGGGGGGTCTGTACTTCTGCTCTCTATATGGTAGAGGGGAGGCACAGAGGACCCCAGCCAAGATTCTCTAATACGGTAGCGATGGGCGAGCAATCAAGGCCTAGCTTCTCAGGAGGTGATGCAGGCTGGTTCTTAAGTACAGTGTATCCCCAAGCCCCCACAAAGGAATGTCCACACACTGTATTACTGAAAACACAGTCTTTATATAATTAATATTCAAGGGTTATGTACACTTATCACAATAACGCACTTTGTGCTCAGGAAAATCAGCAATGGTAAATATCTACAATTCTAAAGTGGTACCACTAATATTAGACCTCATTAAAGTGCATTCACAATACTGTAGAAATGGCACACAGATCAATAAGAAGGAAACCAGCAATAGAGAGAGGAGAGATAACAGAGGGTTGAAACAATCGGCAGAATACTGGCCCTTGCTACTGGACACAGTTCTGTGTGGAGATCCCCCCACCTGGGCAACCTGCAAAATAAAGAGATATAACACCAGCCCAGTCCAGATATTGTTCAATAGTCTATTTCTCTCCTATAATGTTTTTACCCCCCCAATGTACCTGGTGGAGTCGAGTTCCTCGAAAAGGCGTCGACAAGCGTCGAGGGACTCGCTGTTCGGCGACGGGGAATCGACGGCCCTTCTTGAATGCCTTCCTTTTCAGGCGGGAGGCACGGGGCGTCGAACGTCCGTCGACAAACGAGGCCGAACGTTGTCGAAGAGGCGGCAGCTCCGTCCGAGCGGTGCTCGTCGGCGTCGGGGCGTCGGCGTCCTGCAAGGCGGAGGTGTGCGGGGCACCTCGATGACAATAGTTCTGGACCGCAAAGATTGTAGAGACGGGAGCCCAGCAAGGGCGTCGAGTCGTCCGAGTCTTTGGGGTCGTCGGGTGGCGGGAAACCCACCGGCAGGTTTCTCCTCGGCGCGTTGGTCGTCCTCGACTTTCTCCGGCAGGATAAGCGGTCGACGATGCGGTCGAGAGAGTCCTTCGATTGAATGTTCTTAGGCAATGGAGCGGACGGCTCCGATCGTCGGCGGCACGGCGTCAAGTGGTTCCCACGGCTGGGCACACAACTTCGACGGGCCTCCAGCGGTTACACAGACCTGCGAACCCTGGTCGACGGCAATGGACTTCGACGGCGTCGATGTCCGGGTGCTTCACTTCGATCTCCTCGGCGGTCCCGTCTCGGGTCGGCAGCCTTTCGAGGGTCTGACTTCCAGGGCGCTTCGGCGAAGATTCAGCGGTGCTCGATGGTCCCTCGGAGCACGGGAAGAGGGCGCCTAGCCAGGTCCTCTCTCGGGTCAGCCCTCGACAATTTCGACAACCTTCAGTTCCGTCGAAGCAAATGCCACAGCAAGTCTTCTTCTTCCAGCTGGACGTCGAGGATCAGCAAATCCAGTTACTCTTGAGTGGAGACTCAGCTTCTGAATGCTTCTGAACAATTTCCAGTGGTGAGAGGTCCCCAGATATACTATTCTGTCTCTCATCCACACTGCTGGCACACACACAGCAGCCAATCACACAGAAGGGCATTCATGCAGTCAGTCAGCCAATCAGGCACACAGTGCATTCAGGCCACACTCCTCCCTTTCAGACACTCACAACAAGGAATGTGGATTGGGACAAGTACCCAGCCATTCAACACTACACACTGCATTCAGGCCAGTTTCGGGCAGGGCTGTCTCAGTCTTTGTCTCTCATGCCAGAAACCAGACAACCACAACAAGGAGTGTATATTGGTCACACACTCCATTCACCCAGGTCCCACCCACAGGAGGTACCCATAACATACAGTCACTGGGAAGGCTCCAGTCAGTCTAGCTGGGCCTTTACAACAACACCATATATGGAACTTCCACCCAACAGCCAGTCAGGGGGAAGGGACAGAGTCAGGGCTTCCCAGGACTTTGGGAAAAACAAGATAACAGGCAATAGAAAGCAAGAGGCCACAGGGGCCATCTTGTTTCCTATCAGGAATCAACTGATTCCAATGGCAGGGCCTGGGTATCCCAAAATGGAGGACACCCAGAGCACCTGTCAAATTCAGCATGGAGCTGCCACCAGCCCATACCCTGCTCTGTGGGCCACCCACAGGTGCCCAAAAACATACACTAGGGGCACAGGGTTGTACCCCTACCCATGGGTGCCATAAGGGTATCCCATGGGTCTGTTCACCAACCAAAAGAGAGCTGCACTGCCAGGAGTCCCTCATGGACTCCTGGGCAGAAAACATGACAGAACACACGGTAAAAACAGAAAAAGGACAAGGATTCAGAGGCCCTGTCCCTCAGATGCATTTCCGGCATCACAGTCGCCCCCCCCAGACTGAGGTGGAGGGTGCCTAATCTCCCACGGGATAGACACCCTCATCCAGACGGTCAACATACCTTCTGGAAAGGCCATCTGCATTATCGTGACTCTTCCCTGGTCTGTGCTCTATGGTGAAGTCTAGCCCTTGTAGGCTAATCGACCACCTGAGCAATTTCGGATTCTCACCCTTCATCTGCATAAGCCACTTCAGGGGCTTATGATCTGTTTGGACCTTGAAGGTGGACCCCGTAAGGTAGGGCCTAAAACGCCTAAGGCTCCAAACTATACTAAAACATTCCTTTTCAACAGTAGCCCACCTAAGTTCTCTACCCTTGAGTTGTCTACTGATGAATATGATAGGATGTTCTCTCCCTTTGTCATCTAACTGGGACAAGACAGCTCCAATTCCGGTGTCGCAGGCATCCGTCTGGACGATAAAGGGTCGGCTGTAGTCAGGCGCACTCAACACAGGTGCCCTACACAGACTTTCTTTCAAGCCATCAAAGGCCCTCTGACAGTCTTCAGTCCAATTAACCTTCCTAGGCTGTTTGGGTGAAGTTAGAGCTGTCAGGGGTGCAGCTATGGTTCCATAGTCTGCCATGAAATTGCGATAGTACCCAGTGAGGCCCAAAAAGGCTCTCACCTGGGTTTGAGTAGTGGGAGTCTCCCAGTTCTGTACGTCCTGTACTTTACTGGAGAGAGGTTGGATTTGACCCCCTCCTACCTCATGACCAAGATAGGTAACTTTCCCCTGAGCTATCTGGCACTTGGTGGCCTTGATAGTGAGGTTAGCCCTTTTCAAGGCCTGCAACACCTTATCCAGATGTGTCAAATGCTCTTCCCAGGTGGAACTGTAGACGGCAATGTCGTCTAAGTAAGCCACACAAAAGGCTTCCAGCCCACTGAGCGCATGGTTGACCAATCTCTGGAAGGTGGCAGGGGCATTCTTCAACCCAAAGGGCATGACCCTAAACTGGTAGAGTCCCTCAGGTGTGGAGAATGCCGTCTTTTCCTTGGCATGGTCCGTCAGAGCTATTTGCCAATAGCCTGAGGTAAGGTCAAAGGTGCTCACAAATTTGGCAGCACCTATAGTGTCCACGAGCTCATCAGCCCTGGGCAATGGGTGCGCGTCAGTTTTGGTGACGGCATTGACTCCTCGGTAGTCCACACAGAACCTCCAATCCTTGGTACCCGCCGGGGAACTTGCCTTGGGGACAAGGACCACTGGACTGGACCAGGGACTGGTGGAGGGTTCAATAACACCCAGATCCAACATCTTGGCGACCTCAGCCTGGATGTGGTTTTTGACGGTATCTGACATACGATAGCTCCTGCTTTTGACAGGCACACTGTCACCAGTGTCAATTTCGTGCTTACACCACGGTGTAAGGCCCGGTGTCAGTGAAAACAGAGGGGCATACTGCTGGAGCAAAGCCCGGCAGGCCCTCTGCTGCTCTGTTGTCAAATCGGGAGAGAGTTGTACTCCCTCCACTGAGCCATCCTGAGGGTTGCTATGCAGCAAATCAGGAAGGGGCTCACTCTCATCCTCTTCTTGCCCTGAAGCTAGCAAGAGACATGAGACCTCTGCTCGCCTGTGGAAAGGCTTGAGCCTGTTGACATGGAATACCTGGGGGGCTACCCCAGAGGCTCCCATGTCCACCAGATAATTGACTTCGCCCATCTTGGAGATGATCCTGAAGGGTCCAGTCCACTTGTCTGCCAAAGCTCTAGGCTTGGTAGGCTCCATCACAAGGATTTCCTGTCCCGGAGTCCAATCCACTTGCGAAGCTTTCAGGTCATGCCAGTACTTATTCAATTCCTGGCTGGCCTTGAGATTTGCTGTTGCCTGACCCATCATTTGTGTCATCCTCCGCCTGAGGCCTAACACATAGTCCCCCACTTGCTTGGCGGGACCTGGAGGGGTGGCTTCCAAGCCTTCTCGGATCAAGGCGAGGGGCCCCCTCACGGGATGTCCAAAGAGTAACTCAAAGGGGCTGAAACCAACACCCTCTTGAGGTACCTCTCTGTAAGCAAACAGCAGGCATGGCAGGAGGAGATCCCATTTCCTCCTTAGGGGCTCTTCCAAAGCACCTAGCATGCCCTTGAGAGTTTTGTTAAATCTCTCAACCAGACCATTGGTCTGGGGGTGGTAAGAGGTGGAGAACTTGTAGGTTACCCCGCACTCTTTCCACATGGTTTTCATGTAACTAGACATGAAGTTGGATCCTCGGTCAGAGACAACCTCCTTGGGGAATCCAACACGGGTGAAAATGCCCAGGAGAGCCCTGGCAACCACCTTGGCAGTAACAGTCCGAAGGGGTATTGCCTCAGGGTACCTGGTGGCATGATCTACCAAGACCAGGATGAACCGATGTCCACCTGAAGTGGGAGGGTCAAGGGGACCGACGATGTCGATGCCCACCCTCTCAAATGGTGTGCCAACCACTGGTAATGGCTGCAGTGGGGCAATGACCCTGCCTCCAGTCTTGCCAGACAACTGACAAGTTGGGCAGGTCCTGCAGTGGGACTCCACCTCTACTCCCATCCGTGGCCAGTAGAAATGGGCAGAGAGCCTCTGCTTAGTCTTCTTGGTCCCAAGATGACCAGCCAAGGGCACCTCATGCGCCAACTGCAGTAGGAAGGGCCTGTAAACCTGGGGTACCACCAACCTCTTGCGGGCACCAGGTTCGGGCTTAGTGGGCTCACTAACAAGGAGCTCACCCTCCCAATAAATCTTGAATGTCCTAGGCACTTCACCTTGTGCCTGGGACAGGGCCTGTTTCCTCAGGCCCTCGAGAGAGTGGCACTCTCTCTGTCCCTTACAGAAGTCTGCCCGGGAGGGTCCCCCTTCAGCTAACAAGCATTGAAGGTCGGGATGATCCTCCGGGTTGAGAACCTCTCCCACAGGAGAGTCTTCTGTCTCTTCTCCCACAGGAGTTGAGTTTGGGTTTTCCGCGGGACCCAGCCCGTCCGGAGCATGGATCCCATTGGGTGCTGTCGGAACAGCAGGAAGAGAAGGTGTTCCCTCCACAGAGGTGGCCTTCTTGGTCTTCCTTCTTCTTGCCTTAGGCCTCGCCTTTGGCTCGGATACCTGACTCACAGCCAGACCCGGTGTCACCTGTGACCTAGTGACTGCAGCAGCAGTCATGGGAAGACCATCCGAGATCAACCCCAACTCTACTAGATCATTTCCTAACAGAATGTTAGCAGGGACATTGTCCTGAACCAGGACAGGAAGCTTTGCTGTCTTGTCTCCAATCATGAGTGTGACTAGGGCTACAGGCGATAATTTGGGAGGCCCACCAGCTAACCTGGTGGTTCTCAGAGGAGCACCTACATAGTCCTCTGGCTTGAGCAGGGTCCTGTCCACCACTGTCATGCTTGCCCCAGTGTCTCTCAAACCAGTAGAAGGCTGGCCATTCAAGAGGACACTTCTCAAAAACCTACGGGTGTTCTGCGGGATAGTTGCCAGTACTTCTGCGTACTGGTCCCAGGCCCCAAGGGACACTAAGGAAATCTCTACCGGAGCACCAAATGTGATTCCTGTAGAGGAGGGGAGGACAGTGGCCTCCACCTCAGCCACGGGGTAAGGGTAGGTCAGGCTGACAGCCTGTACTCCAAGTGCCTTACCTTTACACTTGGGGTCACCCCTTTTGTGATCCAGAGCCCCACAATCCCAACAAGTGCCAGGAGTGCGGGGTACGGTACTGGAACCACTGGGAACCTGCTTTGCAGCAGGTGGACCACTACTCTTATTCCCACCCACAGAGGACTTATCCCCACCAGATTTTTGGGTCTTAGGAGAGGAAGGTTTTGGTTTACCCGACTGTGATTGCTTTTGGGACTCCTCAGCTTTCTGAGAGGTCCCCTTTTCTTTGTCCTTGTCCTTCCCACTGGAGTCCTTAGGGGACACCCGGTGGGAGACCCACTTGTCAGCCAACCTAGCCAGCTTAAAGGGGTCCAAAATGTTCTGGTCAGCCACATACTGACGCAGCTCTGGTGAACAGGCTTCAGAAAAATGCTCAAAAAACAAGAGGTGGGACAACTCAACAAAAGTTTTCACCTTGTAACCGTCAATCCACCCCATCATGTTCATGTGCGCAGTACTCACCCAGTCAACCCAAGACACATTCTCTCTTTTCTTAAAATCCCTGAACCTTTTAAGGTATTGGGTAGGTGTCTTGCCAAACTTGGCAATCAAAGCAGACTTCATACACTCATACTGACCCCTTTCCTCCACACTCAGCTTCAGAATACAGTCATATCCAGTTTGAGGCACTCTGCTTAACAAACACTTAGCCCAATCTCTTTTATCTACATCATGAATTGCACAAGCCATTTCAAACGCTTCAATCCATTGGAGGATATCTGAACCCTCCACAAACACACCAACCAAATCTTTCATAAACTTGGTGGCTGGGGACCTGCCACTCTCAATTGGTCTAGCTGAAGTCTCCACTCTAGCTCTCTCTAGCTGGATTCTCTGACATTCAGTGTCCTTGTCTTTGAGCGCAAGATCCCTATTCTTGAGTTCCACTTGCTGTGCCAGCTCCTCTTTCTTAAGCTCAGCTTCTATTTCCAACTTGCGATATTCAAAGGCCAATTTCATCCTTAATAACTCAAGTTCCATGGAATTGCTGGGGTTTGGAACAGAGGCAGCAGGAATGGTGGCATTCCCAGAAACAGATTCAGCGACAACCCCAGGGGCAGAGTCCTCACTGGTTGCATCCCCCCCTTCATCAAGGGTTTCACCATCAGTCTGGTAGTCCACCAGGGCAGCTATCAGCTCAGCCCTAGACTTATCCACAAAGTCCAACTCCCTGGCTTCACAAGCACTCTGGAGAGCCTCTAAGCTCATCCGAGTCAATTTACCATTTGCAATGGGCTCCATTGCCTGTAATGCAGTTATTTGGTACACACCCAAACCTTAATCTAATAAAGTGCGGATATTTTGTAAGTGGCACGGTTATACACTGAGTCTTAAAACCATAAGCATCCCACCGCTGCCACCAGCTTTGTAAAGAAGACCGGTGGGGGGGTCTGTACTTCTGCTCTCTATATGGTAGAGGGGAGGCACAGAGGACCCCAGCCAAGATTCTCTAATACGGTAGCGATGGGCGAGCAATCAAGGCCTAGCTTCTCAGGAGGTGATGCAGGCTGGTTCTTAAGTACAGTGTATCCCCAAGCCCCCACAAAGGAATGTCCACACACTGTATTACTGAAAACACAGTCTTTATATAATTAATATTCAAGGGTTATGTACACTTATCACAATAACGCACTTTGTGCTCAGGAAAATCAGCAATGGTAAATATCTACAATTCTAAAGTGGTACCACTAATATTAGACCTCATTAAAGTGCATTCACAATACTGTAGAAATGGCACACAGATCAATAAGAAGGAAACCAGCAATAGAGAGAGGAGAGATAACAGAGGGTTGAAACAATCGGCAGAATACTGGCCCTTGCTACTGGACACAGTTCTGTGTGGAGATCCCCCCACCTGGGCAACCTGCAAAATAAAGAGATATAACACCAGCCCAGTCCAGATATTGTTCAATAGTCTATTTCTCTCCTATAATGTTTTTACCCCCCCAATGTACCTGGTGGAGTCGAGTTCCTCGAAAAGGCGTCGACAAGCGTCGAGGGACTCGCTGTTCGGCGACGGGGAATCGACGGCCCTTCTTGAATGCCTTCCTTTTCAGGCGGGAGGCACGGGGCGTCGAACGTCCGTCGACAAACGAGGCCGAACGTTGTCGAAGAGGCGGCAGCTCCGTCCGAGCGGTGCTCGTCGGCGTCGGGGCGTCGGCGTCCTGCAAGGCGGAGGTGTGCGGGGCACCTCGATGACAATAGTTCTGGACCGCAAAGATTGTAGAGACGGGAGCCCAGCAAGGGCGTCGAGTCGTCCGAGTCTTTGGGGTCGTCGGGTGGCGGGAAACCCACCGGCAGGTTTCTCCTCGGCGCGTTGGTCGTCCTCGACTTTCTCCGGCAGGATAAGCGGTCGACGATGCGGTCGAGAGAGTCCTTCGATTGAATGTTCTTAGGCAATGGAGCGGACGGCTCCGATCGTCGGCGGCACGGCGTCAAGTGGTTCCCACGGCTGGGCACACAACTTCGACGGGCCTCCAGCGGTTACACAGACCTGCGAACCCTGGTCGACGGCAATGGACTTCGACGGCGTCGATGTCCGGGTGCTTCACTTCGATCTCCTCGGCGGTCCCGTCTCGGGTCGGCAGCCTTTCGAGGGTCTGACTTCCAGGGCGCTTCGGCGAAGATTCAGCGGTGCTCGATGGTCCCTCGGAGCACGGGAAGAGGGCGCCTAGCCAGGTCCTCTCTCGGGTCAGCCCTCGACAATTTCGACAACCTTCAGTTCCGTCGAAGCAAATGCCACAGCAAGTCTTCTTCTTCCAGCTGGACGTCGAGGATCAGCAAATCCAGTTACTCTTGAGTGGAGACTCAGCTTCTGAATGCTTCTGAACAATTTCCAGTGGTGAGAGGTCCCCAGATATACTATTCTGTCTCTCATCCACACTGCTGGCACACACACAGCAGCCAATCACACAGAAGGGCATTCATGCAGTCAGTCAGCCAATCAGGCACACAGTGCATTCAGGCCACACTCCTCCCTTTCAGACACTCACAACAAGGAATGTGGATTGGGACAAGTACCCAGCCATTCAACACTACACACTGCATTCAGGCCAGTTTCGGGCAGGGCTGTCTCAGTCTTTGTCTCTCATGCCAGAAACCAGACAACCACAACAAGGAGTGTATATTGGTCACACACTCCATTCACCCAGGTCCCACCCACAGGAGGTACCCATAACATACAGTCACTGGGAAGGCTCCAGTCAGTCTAGCTGGGCCTTTACAACAACACCATATATGGAACTTCCACCCAACAGCCAGTCAGGGGGAAGGGACAGAGTCAGGGCTTCCCAGGACTTTGGGAAAAACAAGATAACAGGCAATAGAAAGCAAGAGGCCACAGGGGCCATCTTGTTTCCTATCAGGAATCAACTGATTCCAATGGCAGGGCCTGGGTATCCCAAAATGGAGGACACCCAGAGCACCTGTCAAATTCAGCATGGAGCTGCCACCAGCCCATACCCTGCTCTGTGGGCCACCCACAGGTGCCCAAAAACATACACTAGGGGCACAGGGTTGTACCCCTACCCATGGGTGCCATAAGGGTATCCCATGGGTCTGTTCACCAACCAAAAGAGAGCTGCACTGCCAGGAGTCCCTCATGGACTCCTGGGCAGAAAACATGACAGAACACACGGTAAAAACAGAAAAAGGACAAGGATTCAGAGGCCCTGTCCCTCAGATGCATTTCCGGCATCACAACAAGCACCCCTACCTGGTTCTGGGGGGAACCCAGCTCCTGTGTTATCGAATAACCCTGTGCAAATAAACCTACCAGGAAATATTCCATTAGCTCCACCCGAACGCTTTGCCGGAGATCTCAAAAGGTTTGCTGTGTTTATGAACCAATGCCGCTTGCACTTTTTATGCAGACCAGGAGCCTTTCCAAACGATCAAGCTAAGGTAGCCTTTGTATTATCATATCTCAGCGGCAGTGCAGCTGATTGGTCAATTCCACTAGTTACTCAGGATGACCCAATTCTTCGGGATTTTCAGGGCTTTCAAACGAGCATGGAAAGACTATTTGCCCGGCACTCCCAAGGACAGGCCCTGGAAAATGAACTTTTGTCCCTATGACAGGGTAACCAGGATCTGCTAACCTATATCGCAACCTTTAATAGATTGATAGTGGAAACCGGATGTCCTGAGGAAAAACGAATTACATTGTTTCATCGTGGGTTCGGGGAGAACTTAAAGATGTCTTGGCTCAAACTGTGAACCCACCTCAGGATTGCGCAGAGTTTATAGACTTAGTGGTCCAGCTGAATCATCGACTCCAGAATAGGAAGGCTGATCAAGCTAAGTTCGAAAATCGGGTATTGGTTAAATCCAACGTTGCCCCCAAAGGAACAGATGCATCAGAACCTATGCAAATCGGGGGGTGGGGGGTCAAAGGACCCTTAACTCAAAAGGAAAGGGAAAGAAGAAGACAGATGCAATTGTGTCTGTACTGTGGAACCTCAGGACATTTTCTACGGGATTGCCCTATAAAACCACCCAAGAAGGTGGTAGGAGTTGCTGATAAAAGCCCAAAAGAGCCTGATTCGGAAAACGACCATGCCCGACAAGCGTAGAGGTCCACTTGCCGAGCTTAAAGAAGGACACTCGGACCTCGCATCTGATCATACCAATGGTCCTAATTGATCCTAGACAACCCTCACGTAGGAACGCACTAAGGGCATACATTGATAGCGGGGCCATAGGGAACTATATGGACCACGAATTGGCTTCAAGGATGAATCTCCCTCTTTGCAAAAAGACCACTTCGGATGTCATCACCACAGTTGATGGAACTGAAATTGCCTCTGGGCCTGTAACTCATTCCACTACAGAGATGACACTGTTGGGTCAAGATGGGCATCGAGAGACTATTGTGTTTGATTTAATCAAAGCCCCGCAATTTCAAATAATACTGGGGATGCCGTGGTTGGAAACACATAATCCTTGTATTGAATGGCGAGAGAAGAGAATAACCTTCCCGGATTGTGCGCACACCTGTTACCCGGAGAAAACCCTGAACAAAGGCCTGGCCACAGTCATCAACCCAATCGTGCAGTTACCTCAGGAGTATCACGAATTTCAGGATGTTTTTCAAAAAGAACAGGCCAATACATTACCACCTCACAAATCGTACGATTGTCAAATTGACCTTCTACCCGGTGCACAACTCCCATGCAGTAGAATCTACGCCCTCACGGAACCTGAAAATCTTCACCTACGGCAATACTTGGACCAATACCTGGCTAATGGCTTTATTCGCCCTTCCAAGTCTCCTGTATCCTCAGCTTTGTTCTTCGTGCCAAAAAAGGAAGGTGACCTTAGAAAGTGCATAGACTACCGCACACTAAATCAGATTACGGTAAAAAACCGGTACCCATTGCCTCTGATCCCCAAATTACTAGACCAAGTAAAGGATGCTTGTATCTACACTAAGTTAGATCTCCGAGGGGCATATCATCTGGTACGTGTAAAGAAAGGCGACGAATGGAAGACAGCCTTTCGCACCAAGTACGGATTATTTGAGTATCAGGTGATGTCCTTCGGGTTGTGCAATGCACCAGCAGCCTTCCAGTATTTTATGAACGATGTCTTTCGTGAACTCATTGACGTCTGTGTTGTCGTATACATAGACGATATCCTTGTGTACTCCTCCTCAGAATCAGACCATGTTAAGCACGTACGTGCAGTCCTTGAGAAACTACGCCAGCACAAGTTATATGCAAAATTGGAAAAATGTGTTTTTCATGTTACAGCAGTTGAATTCCTTGGATTTATCTTGACTCCAAAAGGAGTCCGAATGGACTCACGAAAGGTGGACGCAATTCTCAAGTGGCCATCACCTAGTTCAGTTAAAGGGGTACAAAGCATGCTCGGATTTGCCAATTTCTACCGCAGATTCATTCCGGACTTCTCACATATTGTACATCCCATCACAGCACTTTTGCGAAAGAACAAACGTTTCTTGTGGACCGAAGAGGCTGAAAAGGCCTTCCAAGAGCTGAAAGCGAAATTCACGTATGCGCCTGTCTTAAAGCACCCACGCCCAGAGCTTCCATACATAGTGGAAACTGATGCATCCAGTTTAGCCATGGGAGCTGTCATGTCCCAGAAGGATCCTGAAACTGGTCAACTTCACCCAGTGGCATTTTGGTCCAGAAAGTTCTCAGCACCCGGATTAAACTATGCGGTTACCGATAAAGAGTTAATAGCCATCAAATCCGCCTTTAAGGCTTGGCGACACTATCTTCTCGGTGCCAGGCATACCATTACTGTAATCACTGATCACCGGAACTTGCAGTATCTGAAAACAGCCAAAGCCCAATCATTGCGCCAACTTCGATGGGCATTGTTCTTTGCCAAATTCGATTTTGTGATCACTTATCGACCAGGCTGTAAAAATGGCAAGGCAGATGCCTTATCCCGAATAGGAATGGAAGAAGCATATGCGAACCCGGAGCCGGTGCCTATAATTTCTGGACAAAGAATTCTTGGCATAACTACTTTACAGACACTAGAAGAAATCCGTTTAAAAATCCAACAACTCTTCAATCCAGCAGCCCTGCAGGACTGGGTAAAGAAAGGCCCGGATTACTCTGTCATCAATGACCTACCCTATTATCAAGGATGACTATTTCTACCACACAAGGAATTGCAGGAACTTGTCATCTCCAATTATCATGATACCCTAATGGAGGTCACCCAGGTATCGCAAAAACCGAAGCTAAAATTAAGAGACAATTCTGGTGGCCCACCTCGTGAAAAGATATAAAGTCATTTGTGATGTCTTGCGGCATTTGCGCCCAAAACAAGAGTCAGAAGAAAAAACAGCTGGCCTTTTACAACCTTTGGATATTCCACCTACACCATGGCACACCTTATCTTTAGACTTTATTACTGATCTACCTCCATGTAATGGATTTAACACCATTCTAGTTATCGTGTATCTTTTTTCCAAGATGGCCCACTTTATTCCTTTGAAGGGATTACCGTCTGCTTCAGTTCTGGCCAAGGAGTTCCTCAAAAACATTGTTCGAATACACGGGTTTCCTTCTGTATTGGTCTCTGACCGAGGTAGTCAATTCATTTCACATTTTTGGAAGAAATGTTGCTAATTGGCGCAAATCGACGTAAGGTTATCAACCACTCACCATCCCCAGACCGATGGTCAGACGGAGAGGACCAACCAGACCCTTGAACAGTACCTTCGTTGCATGCTTCACCAGACCGAAAGTAATTGGAAAGATATTTTATGGATTTCCAAATATGCATACAATAACTCTGTACATTCAGGAACCGGACAAAGCCCCTTTTATACCATATATGGACACCACCCTCGAACCTCAGAACTCGATTCGCCTCAGCACTTAGAAATGCCTGCAGTTAGTCATTTACATTCTACTATTACACAAGCCTTCAAGGAAGCGACAGAACATTTGAAGCAAGCAAAAGAGAAATACAAGAAAAATGCTGATCTACATAGAAGTGAAACTTCACAGTACCAAATTGGAGATCAGGTTTGGCTAGCTACAAAACACATTCCTCTGAAAGGAACTCAGACTTTTAATCCTAGATATTTGGGACCTTACACCATTAAGGCCATTATCAACCCGGTGGCCGTCAAAATGGAACTACCCTCCAATATGCGAATCCATCCTGTCTTTCATGTTTCACTTTTAAAACCAGTTCAACCAGGAACAAGATTAACCAAACCACCAGATCCTATCTTGATAGATGGAGAACCTGAATTCGAGGTGAAAAACATCCTGGACTCCAAGGTGGTTAAATCAAAACGTTTTTACTTAATCGATTGGAAAGGTTACGGGCCACAGGAAAGGTCATGGGAGCCTAGCGACCACGTTCATGCACCACGATTAGTGAAGAGATTCCATCGGGACTTCCCAGACAAACCAGGACCAAGGGGTGGAACGACTTTAGGAGGGGCCTTGAGGGGGAGTGCTGTCATGATGCATACCTCTCGGCATCCAGACCACGTCCATCAGCCCCGGGAGCAGGCATCATGTCGCCTTGAGAAAACCCAGCAACCCCTGCTAGGGGCTGTCTGGGTTCAGTCCTGGCGCCTATGGCGCCAGGCCCATATGGGACATCAGTCCTGGTGCCTTAGGCGCCAGGCTCATAGGTGCACACCTACCTGATGCAGACCATGCTGCAAGAAGATCCAAGCCCATGTGAGGAAGGGACTACTTTACCTTAGGGACTATTTTGTTACTCGGGTGTGGTTGGGGAGGAATACCTACCTGGGACTACTTTGGAGGCTATTTAAACCACGCCCGAAGAGCAGCACACGCTTCGCGTTATTCTGCATCCAGCAGCGTAACGTTCACCGTGCCAGCAGCAGCATCCAGCCTTCTGCCATGCCCGCCTCGAACCTGGAGCACCTAGAAAGAAGGAAAGAAGCAAGGTTAGAACAAGAGTATGACCTGATTTCTTACCTGATTCCGGATTCATCGCATCTTCAAACCAGAGGAAATATTTTGTTTTAAACGCGTCGCATTGCCAGCAGCTGCGCCGCGCCATACTCACCGTTCCACGCAGCATCTCTTCGATCCGGCGCTGTCTCCATCTTTACATCGCCAAATCCCGGCACCTAAGGGGGACAAGAAACAACAAGGTGAGCAGAGAGAACAGACAGAGACAATCTCTTTAGTCGCCATATGCTTACCTGATTTTACTGCCGGTGGTATGATTCATCAGCACGTCACATCTTCTTATGCCGCACCTGTAAGATAAGGAGAAAGCAGCAAGTTTAACCCTTGGCATTATTTACCGGACAGTGTTGGGTAACACAGACTTTTACTGGAGCGCTTTCAGCTGTCAATCTTCTTATTGGGTCAAAGCTGCAAGATAAAAGAGGAATTGGACAGGAGTGCATTCCAGACATTTTGAACTCTTACGAACTATATACTTACGGCTCTTCGCCAGGACCTTTTGGAGTCAGGAGATTCGTCTACAACTCTTCCAATATCTTCAGGCCAGTGACGTAACTGGTCATCAACGCGCCCCTGAGTGCTTTGCAGGATGGAGGTCTCATCCTTCAAGAATATAAGGTGAGATTGCTGACTTGGCACTTCAGAGGTGATTAGTGGGGAGGACAGTGTTGGTGCTATCACTTGAACCCACAAGTGGCTAACTCCATCTCTCCACTTGTAGGTGAATATTTCTACGGGTCAAGCAGACAAGATTAGGAGGGCAGATCCAGTCAGTCATCGCTGCACTACGCATCACGTGAGTGGAGGCCGCAGCAGTCTGGGTCCGACCGACGCCCCTGTGGGAGTCAGGTGCGCGTAACAATGGTCTACTTCGTCTCCATGAGGGATGGGGATCATGTGGGGGTTGGGGTGATCAGTTTGCATTGCACTATCGTTTGTATTGCAAAGTACTTTTGAAACCCCAATTGACACCATCATCATTGCGCTATTAGGTACTGCTTTGGCACAACACCGGAGGCCCATTTGGCAGGTACAGAAGATGACCAAGATGAACACGATGACTGATACCAGCATCTTCACAATGGCTCCGAGCCAGGATGGGCGCAATTAAATGCAACGTCGAACCAATCATCCCCTTGCATTCCAGTTCCTTTTTTCGAACTCCCAGATCATGTACCGCTACTATTATGTGAGACAATTATCCATTTTATGCATCTTCGGGAGGTACAAATGTGCAACACGAATCCCTGATTTTTCAGCACACGCCTCCTTGCATTGCCGTCAACATATCAAGGGTCTAGCGGTTTTGCCCCGTCATCAGCCTCAGGGCACGCAGCTCCACCTTTATGACTTTGAACCCGTGCTCGGTGTCATTTGCCAACTGGATCAGTTCCCAGCATACAATCTGCAGCCCTTTTACATTAGCTGCTGCCTGTACACCGGGTATCAAGAGCGAGGCGAAGAAGGTCTCGGCCGAGCTGAACAATCTGTATTCGTCAGGGATTTCCCCATGCAATGCGTGTGCGTCTTTTGATAGATAGTTTTATCTCTTTTTCCATCATAGTTTCTCATACTGACTTTTCCAGGGGAGTATGTGAAATTCTGGTGTCAGCACTGGATTCTGTTCCTTGAACGCAGGAGAAACTGTTGGGGCTGTGCCAGGTATTGGCCCCCGCTTGCAAATGCTCTTCTGGGATTACTAGTAGCACCGAGTGCAGCGTAGCCAGCGAACAATAGCCCCTCCATGATGGTGGGAGTTGCAAGTATGCTTGTTGGCCAAAGACCCAGTAGTAATCCATCACAGCTGCCGTGCCCCTCTTCAGGTCTGGGATCATAAGGATCCTGTTGCACTTTTCATTCGAACCGATAAAGGTAGTTACTTCACTGTGGAAACAAAGTTCATCTGCTTCTTCTCGGTGCACCTTCACTGGTTTTTCTATCGCTGCAATCCATGTCAATTCTGCAATGTGCTCTGTCCAAATTTGTGCGCAGGTTGCTTCCTCTCGAGCCAGCAGTTCCTCTTCGTATCCTAAGAGTCCTTCTGTCAGACAACAAAGTGTGATTTCATGCCACTTGCTGTTTATATACTTGGGTTCTTCAATGACCAAATATGGCTGCTGCAGGCATTTAATGTCCCTCGGGTTGTTGTGACATTGCAGAGAGCACGGATCGACAAGCTCTAGTCCTACCCTGTGTGCCTGGAAGGTGCCTTTAACCCTACATAGCGCTAGATGAACCAGGCACTGTGCCTCTATAATTGGTACTTCCTGTGGTACTAATACCTTGGGTGCCACTGATATGTGTGGGATCAGTGAACACATATAGCAGCTGCCATTTGCTGTTTGTCTCCCTACTACACATGTCTGTTTACATTTCAGGGTGTCGTACATCTTCATTCGCATCCAGGCCTAGGCCATGGTATGGTTCATACTTTGCCATTTGTGCTTGCCGTTTCCTTCTTTTACGTGGTTCTATGGGTTTACTACTTCCACTACTAATATTATCATAAATACTTACGTTATGCAAAACATTTTTGAAAATAAATGGAAATAAATGTTCTAATATTATGCTCATTTTCTTGTAGGTGTACTTGTTGATTTGTTATAGCTGTTATTACGCTTGTGACTATTATTATACAGACCCTCCAGGATTTTGCAACATGAAATGGCAAATTTTGCGGCATGAAATGGCAAATTTTGCGGCACAAACCTTTATGGTGGCATTTTTGCAGCACAATTTTTATTGACTGGAGGGTGCAAGATTGGTACATTGCAGGAAAGAGGCCATGTGCAAGGCTATAGGAGAGCCAGAGTGTCAATATATGTATCTTTTGTATCAAATAGGAAGAGTCCTAGATGTCTCTGGCTTGGCAGAACAGGGTTTGTTTTGCCTACCTTTTTTGGTTTAATGTGCATGCCTATTTAATATTATTAACGTTATTAATCATTATCAGTTGTAATGCTGAAAATGTTCCCCTTCTATGTTCCCCAATCCCGCAAACACCCACACACCTCTCTCACCCAACACACCTCACACGTCTCACAAATTCCCCATCACAACTTGTATTTTTGAACCTCATGCTCAGTCATACACATACGCTCTGTCACACTGCCAAGTCACAATTTGCGCTCTCTAGTCCCTGCCAAACTCTAAATCATACACCCAACTCACACGTACGCTCGACAATTCCTCCCGCATTATACAGTCCTTCATTCTTGCATGCTACTTCTGCATCTTTCATCCTTTCTCCCATTCGGTCACACTCTTCCCTCATCCTTTCTCCCAATCTGCAGCTTACTGCCCCTTTCCGGCCAACCCCTCTCTGCTTTTGGTCTACTACTACCCCTGAGCCCACGTTCCTTCCACTTTCTGTACCTCCGCTCTCTCGCTGATTATTGGCCCACTGCATCCGCATGTTCTCTTGCCCACTGCTTCCCTCTCTGACCCAATGCTCTCCCTTTGATCTCCCTTTGCGTTCTTGCCTACCACCCCACAGCTCACCCATCACTCACCTTTCTCTTACATATTGCGATCATTTCTCAATTTTTGAAGAAAACAGTAGATTTTGGCCTAAAAATATGGGGCATCTAAAAATAGAGCAGAGGATGTGTTGTTTTTAGATGACCCATTTTTGGAAATGAGCAGGCCACCTTAATCTCAAAGGTGACCTGCGCATTTCCACGGGGCTGAGCTGTAGCGCAAATGATGCGCTGGACAGCCGCCTTGAATATGTTTGTGTTGGAAGCACTCTCCCGACAATGGTGTACAGGCTCCCCGTGTATTTCACCGTGACTGGCCCTTAAGGGTCCTGCCACTGTAAAATGCAACCCACAAAAAACACATTTCTATCCCAATTGGGGAACAGAAATGCAAGTGAGACAGCAGCTGTCACACTTAAAAATGTTTTTTTTTTAAAGTATTGCATGAGTCAGTAGGGCCAGTAAAGACCCTGTAAAGCAGTGGCACCCCTGGTGCACATATTTAAAGTGGGCGCATATAGGTTGGCCTACAATTTATGCACATTCAAAAGCGCATCTTGCTTGTCAATTTGGGATGCGCTTTTAAATGTGCAGAAATTGTAGGCCAACCTACGCACAGAAACGCCCCCTGATTTGCACTAAGAGGTGCTCTTTTTTATTTTGCTCAAGTGATGAGATGTGCTTGCGCATTTCACTTCTTCAGTACAAAAAAATAGTGTTGAGAAACTGGCCCCTTGAGTATTTTTTATTTTTTATTTTTTGTTGTTGCAAAAGCTGCTATTTTTGTGGGTGTTTTCACAAAAAACAGCAATTTTTGCACTTTTTTGCAAAAACTGCCATTTTTCGCAGCTTTTTGCAGGATTGCAAAATCGCTGTAAGCTGGAGGGTCTGATTATACATACTATTATACATATTTACAGTGCTGGTGGTGGTGTTTATATATGTGCTCCCGCCTCTTTCATATGAGCTCCCCATATAAAAGAAGCTCCCAATAAATTCCCAGTGCAAACATCAAAATGGCAAATAGTGCGGCACTAAAATGGAGACCACCCATGTATGAATAGTAACATCTAGGTACAGTCTGACAACTAACATTCTTTGTAACATATACAGATGTCTCTGATAATGCTTGTTCCATTGTCTTCTTTTACTGAAATAAAAAGATAAAGCACACAAAACAAGGTTGAAAAGAGAGGGAGAGAAAGAGATGATGAGGGAGAGGAAAAGAGAGAAAGGAGAGAAATGAGGAGAGAGAGCGTTATTTTATTAAAAAAATCGATTTGATGCTCACTAGGTATGTTTGTGCATATACTAAGGGTTAAATAGGATTTTGACTGGCTACCTGTACAATTGCGCTGAGCTAGGGAAGCAGAGGCTGAGGGGGTTTTAAGGTCATTGTGTGCTGTCTGGGGGTGCGCTGTGCACATCCAAAAGATGTATTCAATAGCAGATCCCCTTTACTTTTACAGCAAGAGGTGTTGAGAATATGACCTCGCAGGGGCCATGGAATCTGGCGTTGTTCCACTTTCTGACAAAACTACGTACGTAGATCAATTCTCCAGGCAGTAGCAGTTGGGCAGGCTGGGAGCTTGCTACTGCTGTGTGTGTGTGTGGTATCTTTTGTGTTCTCTGTTCGGGGCGGTGCAAGTTGTCGGGAGATGCACTTAATGGCATGTTTTAGGGTTGTTAAATATTCCTTAAATTCCTCATCTAGGACCGCTGGACTCCACAAGAGATCAGCCAGGGATTGTTTGCACCCCCTCTTAGTCCATAGTTCTTTCTCCTCATTTGTTGCTTTTCCTTGTAATTCAATGACCTGTGCAATAGGCACAGTCGTATATGGGGTAGTCTGCTTACTAGTTGGAGGCATTGTCCCAACGTATTCAGAAACTGTGGGAACTGGGAGGTAAGCTGCTGTTTTGACCGCTGCAACGTTCCCCAGTGAGATTTCGTCTGTGCTGTTGGTGTGGGTGGTGCATTTAACGACCGACACCACAGAAGGCTGGGACAAGGCAGAAACCAATATATCTAGCAGTGCAGCATGTTGTACTGGGGAACAGTCTGCTCTCCGGAAACCCCTCCTCTTCCACTGTGACAACCCGCCATGCACTGTTGTAGAGACGTATGCCGAGTTGGAATAAATGCTCATGTGGAATCCTTGTGATGCCTGCAGAGCTTCAATGAGCGCTATGAGCTCTGCTGCTTGGGCCGAATAATGCATGGACAGTCTTTTCATCACTGGTGTTTTGTATTCACCTCCATCAAGGCACACTACTGCAGCACCCGTATGTCTTTGTCCTGTCTCCTGATCGATTGTTGCTGACCTGTCAACAAAGAGAACCTCCTCCTATGGGCTATCTTTTACTTTGCGAATGTCATATGTGGCACAGTCATGTATTTCCAAGTCTTCCTCTTTACACATTTCTGTCAAAAAAGTAGCGTGATTCACTGTTTTACATCGCATGACATGAATGTTTGGGCTCAAAAGGATAATTTTATACGCCAATGTTCTCCTGTGTGGTCAGGGTAACTTCTGATCTCTCCAAAATGGTGAAACTAAATGCTCCACATACAAAGTGACTGAGCATCCCATTACAATGGAGGAACTTTTTTCTATCGCGAACGCAGCTGCAGCAAGTGCTTGTTCACACACGCATTGCCCTTGCATAGCTGAGTCGAGTGTACTGTAATAGGCCATTGGCCAATTGCTTGTGGCCCATTATACTCTTCTGGGTCAGTACGGCAGTCATAGGTTTGCCGTTGGAATGTGAGAATATGTAAAATTACTGGGTGTAGTCTGGAGTGGCAAGAACTCTGGCTGTGGATATCACTTCCTTCAAATCATTGACATTTTGTATCATGTCTGCTGTCCATTCGAGTTTGTGATTGCCTCTGTGCTTCTTTGAGGGCCTGTAGGAGTGGTCTGGTATTTGCTGCATAGTCTAACATCCATGCTCAACAATAGCTGCATAATCCTAAGAATATTTGTATGTTTTTCAATGTTAAAGTTTTGGGGGTGGTGTGCACCGATGCTGCTCTGTCTGGTATTATTAATTTGCACTTTGCTGATATTAAATGACCCAAATATAGTACTTCCTGTTGACAGTACTGGAGTGTGGCCTTGTCAACCTTGTACTCCTTTCGGGCTAGTAGTTGTAGGAGTGTGATAGGATCTCTTTGGCAGTTTTGCTCACTGTCATTACACACAAGCAGGCCATCCATGTACTGTATAACCATGCTGGGCACTTTAATGTTTCCTAGGTCAGCCTGTACCCTTGGGGCAAACGAGTGTCTTCGTAGCGCTTTCGGCCATGGGTAAAGGCAGTGAGGTACTGTGAGCCAGGGTGTAAAGGTATCGAGAAAAAGGCGTTCTTTAGATCTACCACTGTAAAGTGGGTTACTTCTTTGGGTATACTACACAAAATGGTGGCCGGGTTTGGAACCACTGGAAACTTTTTCTGTACGGATCATTTAGGGGATGTAAATTCTGGATCATTCTCCAATTGCCCCCGTTGCCTTTTTGACAGGGTAGATCGCTGTGTTGCATAGTGATGTGGCTGGCACTATTATCCCTTGGTTGAGCTGGGCTTGTATTGTGTCTCTTATTCCCTCCTCTACTTCTCTTGATAGTGGGTACTGTTTCAACCAGGGTAGCACTGCTCCTGCCTTTAGTGTAATGTGTACTGAGGTCACAGTGTAGAGAAGGAGCCAAGTACCCCCACCTCAAGCATCTCGCCCATATTGCCTATATGTTGGGAGCCAGAGTGTGAGACACATGCAGTACCAGTGAAAATACTGATACCAAGGAGAATCCTGGAGGCAAGGTCCCCATTGAGAAAGCCATACCCACATATGAGACAGTATGATGGCCATTTGAATGAAATCCCAGAAGAAGCAGGAACAATGAATGAAAGAGCAGATTGGTGTGACATCACATCTAGGGCTCGAGATGAAGAAACTCATGCTACAGAAACAATGAAGATATCAAGTCATTTTATAAATGTACAGATGCAAAATAATGGAAGCAGACAAAGTATTCTTGAGGCTAGGGTTAGGGAGAATTCTCTTCTAAGGCTAATTTCCCTTACCAATGGAGTCCCCCAGCAGCTTTGCTGGATTTGAAGGGTTTCTTTTTTTCTCCTGCTAAGAGTTGGACCCTTTTTTTTCCCACTCTTAGACAGATTGCTCGTGTGTGCTTTAGGCTATCTTGTGTGCTTATGGTCTATGGGGATTTTCTCACCCTCATAGGAATCATCTTTTTAACAGGTGTGGTACACAGCACCCTCCGTGCCGTACCACAGGGGTGTCGTAGCAACCCCCAAACATAGACTCCATACCCTGGGACTGACTACTGTCTCCCAGGGCATGTAAAGTCCCCATTGACTTTACTAGTCAATAATTATGAACCAAACCAGTACAACCCTTCTTACTATGGAAGTACTAACAACCTCTAACATACCGCCGGTTTATTTTAATATTAACTTTACTCCAGTAGGTTTTTATTGCCGGAACTTTAATAATATTTCTTTCTCGTGTCTTCCCCTGTAATCCTAACCCAGGTTGAGGGATCCTTTGTTCGTCCTTTTGGCGGGCTTCTGCACAGAAGCCCTCCTTGCGGCACCACTGAGTCTGGGGTAGACAGGATGTGTGGGAGGGGGAATAGGCACCCTGGACAGAGTTAACCTACGCAACCCAAGTCGCAATCTGCCCTGATAGGCTGGGTGGTTCTCCTGCCAGGAGAGCCACCCCACTGTGTGAGTGACAGCTAGGCTGTATGAGTGGGGGTCTTGTTGCATAAAAAGCAGGGTCCTGAGGACTGGGAGGACAAGACGTCGCCACTGGAACTAAGAAACCAAAGAGGAGAGAAGCTGAAGACATCTGCAATGACTGAACCACCGGTGAAGCCCTGCTGCAGATCCTCACCACTTTTCTCCAACGACTTGAGACCTTCCTCTGCAAGAGTCTTCTTCCCTTGAGCTGGTGGGGCCAACCAGTTCGCCAATCGCCTTCCAGGACCTGCCTTGGTCGAATCGCCAGTGGGGAATCGCCTAGGAAGGGGCATCTGCCCCGAGGGAGTAATACGTGAGATCTCCCCATATCCATTTGGGGTGGGGGGGAGGGCCACCAGACATGTGAGGGCAGGGTCCCCAAGGATGGGGCTGTAGGATATATATATATATATATATATATATATATATATATATATATATATATATATATATATATATATAATGAAGTGGGGGCAATTTTGTCAAAAGAAAGGGGTGGCCCTCTCCCCCCCTCCCCACCCTAAGTGAATGGGGGCACATCATATAGCTCTCCCTGGGGGCAGATATCTGCTCCTGGGAAGGGGGCTCTGACCCCAGGGAGGGCTGCATGAGATGCCCCCCTGTACCTGCCCCCAGGGAGGGCTGCATGAGAAGCTCCCCTCAATTTGTGGTGGGGTGGGGGAGAGGGCCACCCCCTTTACATTACATAATTCCCTGGTGGGAAGGGCCCCACCACCCCTAAAATGCATCCTACCATTTTGATGTTTTGTTGTTTACCCAACTTGCCTTTGGGCAGATGGGCACATTAGTGTGCCCATCTGCCCCCAGGGTGCCCAAAACCTACTACCCCATCCATTGGGAGGCCTGTCCGGGTGGGTTGGTTTTTGGCTGGACTTTTTCCCTTTACAGGTCGTATACAGTTCAAGCTTTTCCTTTGTGATGTACGTATGAAATTTGGATTATTTCAACATTGTATATTATGCGGGGGGCTGATTGCTAGTGGTGTGGGTGGGAACTGGGGCTGGAGTGTTGGAGGTGTGAGCGGCAGTGGGTGCTCTGGGGAGGTATTGTGGTGGCCAGGGACACACTTGCAGGGGCAGCCCACGAATTGCCCCCCCAGACCAGCTGAACAGTGCTGTTTCCCTGGGAGGGCAGTTTGGCAGTAGACCATCTGCACAATGTGTACGTAGTGGTGCAGGTTTCCATAAGCCCATTGTTGTTATTCCAATTTCCTATCAGTGTGCAGTTTAACCTTCTGTGGTGGTAGATGAAAGGGATGTGCCATATATCTGATGGAAGGAATCAAAAGGTGTGCAGATAGCAGCCTCAAAGTTTGCTTGTAGTATTGGTGGGCTGAGTACAGATTGTAATTCTTTTTTATGTCCTTTGCAGTTGTGGCGATTCGAAAGCTTCTGCTGATTTATGTAAGTAGTTAAAAATGTTCCTTTTGTTAGTATGCACTGTAATGTGGGGGAGGATGGTTACTGTAGTGGGAGGGGCTGTGGCTGTAGTGTCAGTGGTATGGGTGGGAACGGGTAGTGGGGAAGTCATGTTGGCAATGATGTGTGGGGCCTAAATAAAGAAAGTTGGCTGCTTTGTAGGAAAAACAAATTGGTAAACCCAAGCCTTTCGCCACAGCAGATTTTTAGGAATTTTGCTCATGCGTACAACATACAGATTTCGGCATAGGGTGTCGAAGCCACCAAGGAAAACACGGAACCGCATGCATTTCCGAAAAGAGGACACCTGTGGCAATCCACAGAGGTCTGACTTGCGCAAATCGGCCCAGAGTGTATTACCCAGAACCCCCAGCAAAGTCCAAAATGTGGTGAAAGACACACTTTTTGCACATTCCACTCTGCTCATCCACCGAAACATGCCGCGAGCACCACATGGCCTACCTTCCCGCGTTCACGCAGGTGTCCCGACAAAAACGGTACCTCACATGTGTGGGTGCACCTACCTGAGCGCAAAGGGAAAAGCCTAGAACACGGGTAACCCCAAGCCTTTTGACACAGCAGATTTTCAGGAAGTTTGCACATGCGGACAACATACAATTTTGGGCCTAGGGTGTCGAAGCCACCAAGGAAAACAGGGAACCCATGCATTTCTGAAAAGAGGACACCCTCAGAGGTCTGACTTGTGCGAATCGCCCCAGAATGTATTACCCACAATCCCCGACAAAGTTTTATATTTGGTGGAAAAAAACTCAATGTTCAATTTGTCAGGGATTGTGGGTAATACATTCTGGGGTGATTCGTGCAAGTCAGCCCTCTGTGGTTTCCCACGGGTGTCCTCTTTTCAGAAATGCATGGGGTTCCCAATTTTCCTTGGTGGCTTGGACACCCTAGGCCCAAATCTATATGGTGTGCACATGAGCCAAATTCCTGAAAATCTGCTGTGTGAAAAGACTTGGGGTTACCCGTGTTTTAGGCTTTTCCCTTTGCGCCCAGATAGGTGCAACCACACATGTGAGGTACCATTTTCATCAGGACACCTGTGAGAATGCTGCACCGTAGGCCATGTGGTGTTGGTGGCGTGTTTCGGTGGGTGACCAGAGTGAATTGTGCGGAAATTGTGCCCCCCCCCCAAATTTGGACTTTGCCAGGGGTTCTGGGTAATACATTCTGGGCCGATTTGCGCAAGTCAGACCTCAATGGATTCCCACAGGTTTCCTCTTTTCAGAAATGCATGGGGTTCCCAGTTTTCCTTGGTGGCTTGGACACCCTAGGCCCAAATCTGTATGGTGTGCACATGAGCCATATTCCTGACAAGCTGCTGTGTGAAAAGACTTGGGGTTACCCGTGTTTTAGGCTTTTCCCTTTGCGCCGAGATAGGTGCAACCACACATGTGAGGTACCATTTTCATCAGGACACCTGTGAGAATGCTGCACCGTAGGCCATGTGGTGTTGGTGGCGTGTTTTGGTGGGTGACCAGAGTGAATTGTGCGGAAATTGTGCCCCCCCCCCAAATTTGGACTTTGCCAGGGGTTCTGGGTAATACATTCTGGGCCGATTTGCGCAAGTCAGACCTCAATGGATTCCCACAGGTTTCCTCTTTTCAGAAATGCATGGGGTTCCCAGTTTTCCTTGGTGGCTTGGACACCCTAGGCCCAAACCTGTATGGTGTGCACATGAGCCATATTCCTGACAAGCTGCTGTGCGATAAGACTTGGGGTTACCCGTGTTTTAGGCTTTTCCCTTTGCGCCTAGGTTGGTGCACCAACACATGTGAGGTGCTTTTTTTGTCGGGACACCTGTGGGAATGCGGGAAGGTAGGCCATGTGTTGTTGGCGGTGTGTTTCGGTGGATAAGCCGAGTGAAAAGTGCAGAAATTGTGGGGGTTTTTGTCATGATGCCTACCCCGAGGCATCCGGACCAAGTCCATTAGCCCCGGGAGCAGGCATCTAGACATTTAGTAAAACTTCAGCAGCCCCAGCTAGGGGCTATCTGGGTTCAGTCCTGGTGCCTTAGGTGCCAGGCTCATAGTAGGAATCAGTCCTGGCGCCTAAGGCGCCAGGCTCATAGTCATTACTTACCTCAGACAGACCATGCTGCAAATGACTCCAATCCAACATGAAGCCTGAAAGGGACTATTTTTCTACAGGGACTATTTTTTACTCAGGTGTGGTTCTAGGGACTTCTTTCCTGGGACTACTTTTGAGGCTATTTAAACCACACCCGAGCAGCAACACACGCTTCGCGTTATTCTGCATCCAGCAGCGTAACACTCACCATGCCTGCAGCCTGCATCCATTCTTCTGCCACGCCCGCCTCGAATCCGGAGCTCCTAAAACAAAGAGGAAAGAAAGGGACAAGGTTAGAAAACAACCTTATTTCTATTCCACACCTGATTCCGGACCTGTAAAGAACATCATTTCTACACACGCCGCACCTCCAGCTGCAGCGCCGCATCATACTCACCAGTCTTCGCAGCATCCTTCGGGTCGGCGCTGCCTCCATCATTTCTTCGCTGATCTTCGGCACTTAGGAGACAAAAGAAAACCACAAGGTGAGCTGAGGGAAACAACAAATATAATTCTTACCACCATAGACTTACCTGATTTACCACCGGAGGCATCCTTTTGTGACTCTCCATATTTTCACGTGCCGCATCTGTAAAGAGAGACACAACACGTTTTCCTCGTGCAACATTTACCGGACAGCGCCGGGTAATACAGACTCTTACCTGAGCGCCACCAGCTGTGACAAGAGCATCTTTTCACGAGCCAGCTGCAAGACAAGAAGGAAGGGGGGAACAAGAGTGAACATCGGACATATTGAACTCTATGAACTTAATACTTACTGGTCCTCACCAGGAACCTCAGAGTCAATACTCTCCGGAACTCTCCCGAGCCTTCAAACCAGTGAAGTAACTGGAATCGACGCGCCCCTGAAAATCCATGCAGGATGGAGAGCTCATCTTTCAAGAATATAAGGTGAGATTGCTGTGAGGGCATTTCGGAGGTGATTAGTTGGGGAGGACTGTGGGGGTGCCATCACTTGAATCCACAAGTGGCTAAATCCATCTCTTCACTTGCAGGAGAATATTTCTACGGATTAAGCAGACAAGATTAGGAGGGCAGATCCAGTCAGTCATCGCTGCACTACGCATCACGTGGGTGGAGACCGCAGCTGTCTGGGTCTGACCGACGCCCCTGTGGGAGCCAGGTGAGCGTAACAGTTTTTGCCACATTTCGGGCTTTGCCGGGGGTTCTGGGTAATAAAGTCTGCGCCAATTTGTGCAAGTCAGACCTCTGTGGATTCCCATGGGTGTCCTCTTTTCAGAAATGCATGGGCTTCCCAGTTTTCCTTGGTGGCTTGAACACCCTAGGCCCAAATCTGTATGCTGAGCACATGAGTTAAATTCCTGACAATCTGCTGTGCAAGAGACTTGGGGTTACCCGTGTTTTAGGCTTTTCCCTTTGCGTTCAGGTAGGTGCACCCACACATGTGAGGTACCATTTTCGTCAGGACACCTGTGAGAATGCGGCACGGTAGGCCATGTGTTGTTGGCGGCGTGTTTCGGTGGGTGACCAGAGTGAAATGTGCGGAAATTGTGTTTCCCCCCTCCAAATTTTGACTTTGCCAGTGGTTCTCGGTAATAAATTCTGGGCCGATGTTAGAGAGAATTCTCTGTTTAGGCTGAATTTCCTAACCTAGTGAGTCCCCCAGCAGCTTTGCTGGATTGCTGGAGTTTGTTTTTTTTCATCCTGCCAATAGTGAGACTCCCACTCTTGGACATGAATGTGGTTAATTCCTTTGAATGTCAATGTGTTCTATGGGCTATGGGGTCTTTTACTCCATAGGGCCTCATGTGTTTTGCTATGTGTGTTACACCGCACCCTCCGTGCCGTAACACTGGGGTGTCCTCGAGGATCCCCACCATAGACTCCATACCCTGGGACTGACTACTGTCTCCCAGGGCATGTAAAGTCACCATTGGCTTTACTGGACCTAAATTTACTAACAGAACTAGTACGAACCATCCTATTGTGGACGTACTGGTAGGGGTCATTCGATTACCCCTGGGTCTGTTATTCGAGGGGGCACTGTTCCATCCCCCCTCGTCGAGTTTTGGCTGGTGGCTGTGGAAACTACTTTTTATATTCGACCGCAAATATATTCCTATGGGATTCTTCCCATTGTTGGAGGCTAATACTTTTTCACATTGGTCTCTAACATACCACCGGTTTATTTATCTTAAATAAACCCACCGGTTGGTATTTTCTGCCAGAACTCGGTTTTTAAAATGGCGTATGTGATCACCTCTGTAACTCCGAACCAAAGGTTGAGCCTTTTGTTCCACTTTTGGCGGGCTTCTACACAGAAGCCCTCCACAGTGGTGTCATTCTGTCTGGGTACCACAGGGGGTGCGGGAGGGGGTTCAGGCAACCTGGACTGAGTTGCCTTGCCAACTCAAGTCGCACTCTGGTGTGATTGGCCCAAGTGGTGAGCCGCCCCGCTCACCACTTAGCATGTTTGAGTGACAGCTAGGCTGAATGAATGGGGGTTTTCTGCATAAAAGCTGGGCTTTTGGGACTGGAATTTGAGACATCGCCACAGGACCTAAGAATCCGACGAGGGTAAAGCTGAGCCGACCTGCAACGACGACACCTCCGGTGGAGCCCTGCTGTACCGACTCACCACTTCTCAACGACAGAGGAGATCTCCCTGCTGGAGAGTCTTCTTCCCTTGACTGGTGGGAACAACCGGTCCCTTGCTTTTGCTTCGCTTCCAGGACGTCTAGTGGTCGAATTGCCCGTGCTGAGCACCCCGGCAACCGGATAGCCACTAACCACTGTACCGTGACCAAAAGGTGGTGCCTTGTGACGGAGCACTCCGCGGCTGGTCTCTTCCCTGGTGGTGCAACGATCTTCGCTTTCCTCGACGACGAGAGCATCTCTTCTTCTGGCAAAGTCCCGACTTGCATCCACCACCAGGAACAACTGCCCCCGCCGGAGCTGTCTCTTCACTTTCAAGGTACCATGTCCGCCTGGCTTCCCTTGTGACGGTTAGCGTGAGGCGTCTTAAATCCTTACCTTTCCACTAGGTCGCCTCCAGACCTTCTTTCTTTTGTTCTAAACTGGTCCAACCTTTCTGTGACAATTTGCTACAAAGACTCGATACTTTTGGGACATACCGCCTTGCCTCTCTCCGAGTGGGCCTGGCCTCTGAACTTTGTGATATACAGTAGACCCTGCCTTGCTTGTCTTGCATTTGCTTCGTAAAAGTGTTGGTACCGAGTTGGTTTCATACCCTGCCTTTTTTTCTCTCCCGTTCTAACGAATATTAGAGTGCCATCTAGGTTAAAGCATTCACCTCTGTCTGCAAATAAGTGGTGCCGGTGAACCTAGACTGGTCGAAAGTAGTGTTAGGGGATTGATATACTTATAGTAATTGTGATTGAAGTTGTTTGCATTAGTGCCAGCGTGTTTTTCATAGATGTGTTCTTAAATAAATAATTATATATATTTACACCCAAGCTCTGACGAGTGTCTGCTTGTTCTACTGTGTAAATTGCCCTATCTTGTATACTCCAAATACTGCCTAACTCATCTTGAGAGAAGTCTGACTGCTCAGCCACAGCTACCAGGTAAATCTGGGTGGTGCGGAATGCTACCAATTGGGTTTACTGCTAACTCCTGTAGTCTTAAACTTTTTGCAGTGGTCCCAGAGGGAACTGCACAGGTTTCTGCCTAACAGCCGATTTGTGCAAGTCAGACCTCTGTGAATTCCCATGGGTGTCCTCTTTTCAGAAATGCATGGGGTGCCCAGTTCTCCTTCGTGGCTTGGACACCCTAGGCCCAAATCTGTATGGTGTGCACATGAGCCAAATCCCTGAAAATCTGCTGTGCGAAAAGACTTGGGGTTACCCGTGTTTCAGGCTTTTCCCTTTGCGCCCAGGTAAAAAAGTTACAAGGCATTGAATGGCGACATACCGAAATCACCAAAAAAGGCCTTGGCACTGGGGGGAAAACCCATGGAACTTAAGGGTTTCATATATTAGGTTGAGATTTAATGACAAAATTGAACATGACAATTTCATTTACTGATGAAGGCATAGTATGTTAAACGCCAGGAATGCATTATTTAAACATGAGTGATTTTATTATGGTATTAACGGGACAAATGGCCATACGAGGAGCACGATTAGAACCAGATGTTTTTCACTATGGGGTACGCATTTTTTTAATATGGCTACCAGGTTTAGTGGGTAAAACGGTGAGGATACCTGATGAGTTTTTATTCAGGCCAAGGATACCTATGGATGAAGAGGGAGGATGAGTCTTTCCCTTAGAATTAAAAGCAGCCATAGTGCGGGGAGAAATGGCTTTGCTTGATAGAACGGATTATGAAGGAAGACGATAATGCACAGTTATTGCCATTGGGGAAGGTTACAGATTGACTGACGTCACTGACGAGGATATATTTAGAGACCATCCGCCAGATGACAAAGTAGTATTTGAAATGAGTAATACTTATTGGGTGAGAGCATTTAAATGCGAGGATCCCCAAAAAATTATGCTAGCATTGAAACGTTTTTCGATGAAGATATGGCAAAGGTGCCAGCTTCGTTATGGACTACAGGCCCCTCTGACGTAGGCCTATTGAAAGGGACTGGAGAAGTTAAGATTAAATTAAAACCAGGAGCAATTTTACCTCGAGCACGACAGTATCCCATGTCTCGAGAGGCAGATGAAGGTATTTTCAAGACGATATTCGCCATGATGGAACAAGGTATTTTAGTGACGTCAGAGTCACCATGTAATATGTCACTGTACCCTATCAAAACATCTAAGGGGGTTGTGGTGTTTAATTCAGGATTTATGCCCAATTAACCAGATTGTAGAGCTTAAGTTCCCTCTAGTTCCTAATCCTGCAATAATCTTATGTAGTATCTCTGTTGAGGCACGATATTTCACGGTGATTGACTTGAAAAATTCCTTTTTTTTTTGCATAAAGATTTAGAGTCCCCCTTTTTTTGAGGACCCTAAATTTAGTTACATCATCTACCCAGTTTACACCATTTGCGCCAATATACGATTGAGTTTGTTATGTGCGCTCAACAAACGCAAAAAAATCAAAAAATCAAATCAAGATCTGACGTCATTTACGTTCCGTCAGACTAAGTTAAAAAGCACGAGGTTGCCTCAGGGGTACTGTGAGTCTCCAGTGATTTTTTTTAATAGAGTCTTACAGATGGACTTAAGCAATATCGATTTACAAAGTGTTGTGTTACAATATGTAGATGACATATTGGTCTGTAGCATCTCAGAGGAAGAGTGCAGACGTGACTCAGTTCAACTAATGATTATTCTTGCAGAGAAAGGATATAAAGTAGATGGGGAGAAATTGCAGAATTGTCAAGAGGAAGTGCTATACATAGGTCGGCTAATTTCGCATGAAGGAAAGAAAGTTACTCCTGATAGAACTGAGGCTATTTTAAAAACAGCAAAGCTGCATACGATAAAACACATGCAAAGATTTTTGGGACTATGCAATTATGTTAGAGCATGGGTCTTTGATTACAGTTCATATATATTGCCCTTGTTGCAGGCTCTGAAAAAGCACAGGCAACCCAGGAAAAAATGGACTGGGCTGAGATAATGGAAGAAGGGTTTGATGAGTTGAAAAAAGCAATTTGCACAGCTCCAGTTTTAGGGATTCCCAATTATGCTGAGGAAATCTTCTTATTTTCGCATACAAATGGCACAGTTATGTCTGCAGTACTCACACAGAGAGCCTCGTTGGGGTACAAAACTCTAGCATATTTTAGTGGGATTCTGGACCCAGTAATGAGGGGTAACTTTCCCTGCAAACAATCTTTGGCAGCCGCTGTGTTCGCCATTGAGAAGGCTGCTAGTATAGTAATGGGATGTTCTATGACGTTATTTGTTGAACATGCTTTGTTCGCATTTTGGAAAAACCGAAAGGTACGTTGACTTCTCAAAGGGCTTCTGCCTACGAGGTAGTCATATCAAATAGTCAGATATGGAATAGTGAACCCTGCCATGTTCATAGCAGAACCACTAGCAGAAAACGAGCATGCACATGATTGCTCGAATTATGAGGAATTCTATGATTAGATCCGAGGGTGAAAGAAAATGCGTTAGCAGCTGGGGAGATTCTCTTTATTGACGGTTCGTCTAGAATCGATCAAAATGATGGACAAAGACATACAGGTGCCGCTGTGGGTAAGCACAAGGCCAATGGGGAGTTTGAAGTATTGATAAGAGCACGACTACCGTCCCACTTTTCGGCACAGGCTGCTGATTGTCACTCTCGAATCACGCAGACCAGGAAGTAATGCTGTACAGTGACTCCGCCTATGTGCCATCAACCGTACACGCAGGGCTAATACGTTGGAAAATGAGGGTCTACCTGCAAGCGGACGGCACCCCAGTGCAACATGCCGCCTTATTGGGCAGACTTATTAAAGCGGTACAACTCCCAGTAGCCATCGCAGTCGTTAAATGTGCAGCTCACACTAAAAGAGCAGACTTCATCTCATGTGGAAATCAAGCTGCAGACGAGGAAGCTAAACGTGTTGCATGTTCAGACAGTATCAAGAAGTTTGATATGCCTGATGTGAATGAAAGTATGGTGGTAATGATGAGTGTGCCTGATTGTTATAATAATTTGTCTAAAAATCAGTTAATGGAAATTCAAGGGGAAGCGCAGCAGGATGAGAAAGACTTGTGGACGCAGAGGGGGTGTTCTTTAACCCCTTCCGAAGCATTATGGCGACAGGAGAGCGCTGGTAAACCGCTGATGCCTGTACCCTTATTAAGGGTTGTGTTGGAACAGCCACACTACCCTACGAATGTCACTAGAGAGAGCCTCACTGCAACAATTGCAGCATAATGGTTTGTTCAGAATTTATTAGAACACATTGCATTTTATGTAGTGAACTGCATCGTATGTTAAAAGTCTACTGCTGGGCATACACTGCGTACAGTTAGAGGAGTTGTCCCGAGACCTAATAGTCCCTTTCAGCATTTACATATCGACATTGTTGACATGCTGCAAGTCTGCAATGGATACAGATATATGATTGCCATTGTATGTCCCTTTTCAAGGTGGATTGAAGCTGGTCCATGTACACATCCAGATTCCACCTGCGCAGCAAAATTATTAGTATGAAAATGATTTCCTAGATGGGGAATATGTGAAGTATTAAGATCAGATAATGGCCCTCACTTTGTTAACGAAGTCTTTGAACAGATAAGCTTGTTGCTCAGTATAAAGCACAGGTTTTCATCGGCTTATCACCTGCAAGCGAACAGGGTCTGTGAGAGACTCAACTGCCTGCTTAAAGAAAGGATAGCCCAACTGAAGCTTACCCTGAAGAAAGGATGCATTGCCTACCACTGGCATTGTATGCGTTGATAAATCAACCAGGTTCTGTACACCATCGTACACCCTATGACAGGGAGGTGGATGAGTACACCCCCCACACCTCCATCTAGAAGTGATGCCCAGACAAAGACAGAATTGTTAGGAAAGGAGTTACGTGATTACTTAACATGTATGACTACAAGTATCTGTCATTTCAAATCAGCTCAAACGGAAGAGGTGTGGGGCTCAGAACACAGATGGCGACAATCCAATAATCGGATCTGAAGAATTACGTCTTCCCAAACGAGCCACGCTTTAACAGCCCATTTGTCGTGGAGGACGTAACGCCATCAGCAGTAAAAGTACTAGGAAGACGTGCGTGGCTATTTCTTGGAGACGTAAAGATCTACGCTGGAGAACCCCCTTAACCCACATCCCCAATCAGAAGCAAGCATCGGGGAAGAACCTCAGCACGTGCAGACGAGATCCATGACAAGGAAGGACGACGCAGAAATTGTCAAACAGATACAGAATGCATTGGACTGTGCCTTGTTTCGGGACACTCTTTTAAGTTGCTAAAGAAGGAGTGAAAGAAGGCTATTTGTTCTTGAGCCAAAGGAGCTTGCTAAACATTGGACTGAGACATGTTTAAGTCTTGATCGGGAAGGACAGAATGCCAGATCTGGATTTCCTTTTCGACGACTGGAAGAGGGAATAGTTCCCAGATTCCTTTCTCACCGAGTTTCTCTTTGGATACGCCAATGGTGGTGCCCAATGACAACGTTCATCTGATCATCCTTGCTATTTTTCTCGACATTCTTCGTTCATGCCCTTCGTTGGTGGGGAGAACTTTTGACATTCGTAATTTCCTGCAAGATCCTAAGAAGGGTCCAATCATGAGAAGAGTGCTCGCAGCCATAATATAGCAAGTTCTCCAGCTTCCTGAGTACAGTGGAGAAAACACAAATGCCCCTATCTGATGAAAATGGGCATAGACTAGTAGGGTTAGTTTTCCACTATCTGATTGAGGAATGCCCACATCTTGTTGGAAGACAAACTGATGTTCGCACCTTCTTGAGAGATCTGAGGAATACAGTTGCACTTAACGAATTGCTACATGACATATTTGAGCAAGTTAATCTATATTCTGAGTGAACACTGAGAATGTCCTGAATGAGACTTTTGAAGGAAGAGATCCAAAGCCTACTATCTGTAGTCTTCTACTTCTTGCTGCAGGGGCATCCACATTTTGTTTGACGAAAGGACGACTCTTTTCTATACACCAGGAACCCTGTTAATCGTCCTGCGATCAGCCAGCTGCTTGAAGAGCTTGTTGACGAGATCAAAATATTGCCAGAGTATTGCATGATGTTGCCCGAATAAAAGCTGATTTTTTTTTCTCCTTCCTTAAAAAAGATTAAGAATGGGCAGTATCAATAGTAGTAATGTCATGGCCAACGAGAGGCCTCCACAATGTGCAAGAAGCTACTGCTGCATGAAGTGGGCCTACCTATATATCATTTATACATGCATCTTGTTTATTGTGATCCTTATCTCGCTTACAGTACGTACAGCTTACTATTTAGATCCAAATAAGGCAAGGATTCCTGTGTATCTTCCTATGCAGAAGGAGGGTAGAGATGTGGAAACTACAAGGCAGCCAAGTCCTTATGTAATTGTCCCTACCCTAGAGGTACATTCAAAGGCACCTAGTCCTGTGATAGATAAATCTAGGATTCCTTTTGGGGGAAGGTCACGTATGGAGATGATACGAGACACCTTTTTTCCTCCATATTATGTTAATAGGAGGCTTGTGGAACTTTCTCCTACACAAGTAGTACATGTAAAGTCCACTGACAAATGTTTCTGTAATCGGTCCAGTAAGAAGGAATTATGCTGACATACTTAATGGGATGATTAGATAAACCCATAAGAAAAGAAAGAGACCTAAGAGAAGTTCTAGGGAGGATGATCATGAGTTAAATGATTACCTGGATAGTACAGCACACTTGGGGAATTCTGGAGAGGAGCGCCTGCTACCTTTTTTTGAAATATTTGTAAGGAACTTGGGGTTGGTCACCCTGAGTTACCTGGGGGCAACCAGTTGTGGACTCCCTGCTCACTGTGCTCAGAGTGGCACAGCTTCACCTCACTGATGAGGGCCAACAAGGCTGAAACACGTGTATGGGGTTGCTGTTGGTACTCTTGTTGAAAGAGGAATTGCCATAGCATTTCGGTGCTGGGCGGGACAAAGACTGATATGCAAATGGATATTTCCCATCTGTGAAAGGTACAATGAGCAAAAAGTGTGTGCTGCAAACTCTCATCTCAGAACTGGTTATCATGCCATGTTCCTTCTGGAGAGGAGCGCCTGCTACCTTTTTTGAAACACTTGGGGAATAGCATATGGTATCAGCATATGTAAGAAGGGGGAAAGAGGACCTCGAAGGAGGAATGCTTTGTATGTGCACTCCTGCCTTATAGCCTGGGGACGTCTAAGGTCTTCATAGCTATTGAAATAGACGTCCAGCCAGAACATTGTCTATCACACGTATCATTCTGCCGTACAAGAGGTCAGTTCATGGGCTGAACAGCCTATCTCAAATGGGCAGATCCAGAAGAAGATAATTATGTCCAAGATACAAAGACAAGGCTAAGAGCTCATACCAAGAATCACGTGATCAGATACGAAAAGCCTGGAGTGAAAGGCGCTGGAATCAGTTGGGAAGTAAACAGAAGACTGGAAAGTCCGGGAAAATCTGCAGAAGAAATCCGTAGATCGAAGAACAGAGGACAGATGCAGATTTGGGGATCAGTGCTTTCACCAGATGGATGGGAAGGAGTGGTCATTTGTAGAGCCTGGGTGGTCATTGGTTTCTATCAGCCAACCATTGACATAGTGCAGAATGGAGGCAAGCCTCTATGGCCGAGACTTGCCAAACTACTGACATAGTTCGAAGATAAAAGATGACCTTTGCAGATAGTGCCTTTGGAAAATGCAAAATTGTGCTTCAGAAACAATGGCACAAGAAAAGTCATAGAAAACCACAACTGTGGTCGTATCTTTGATGTACCAGGAATGAGCATTGGAACAGCGGTGATCATGGATCACTACTGGGCGTGTGGATCCAGAGCTTATATGAAGCTGCCCAAAGACTGGGGAGGACGATGTTCTATAGTAAATGTTCATGTTTCAACGTTGGTGATTCCTAAAAGTGACTTAAACCTTGACAGCTTTCCAAAAGCAGATGCTCACCTAAGTAAGAAGAGATCTGTGGTACTGATAAGTAGGATAAAGAGAGAACTATTTCTCAGGCAAGTCAAAGAAGCTTTTGATGCCCTTCCATAGGAACACAGACTGTTCAGCCAGACTTCATCGATATTCACGTTGATCTTTATGCCGAGTATCCAGGTTGGAGCAAATACTAAATGGCTGCAAATTACCAGATGGGAGTTGTTGCAGACAATCAACACTACCATAAAGGGATGCAATGATATTAGGGAGGAGCTGAGAGCCATACCACTAATGACTCTTCAGAACAGATATGTCCTAGACATGATCACAGCTATGGATGGAGGTGTTTGTGCAAATATTGGAGAATCATGTTGCACATTTATACCTTCTCATGATGACGAGAATGGCACATTAACAGAGGCCATAGAGATGCTGATGAAGCTGCATGTCCAAATGGTGGACGAAGTGGAAGACACTGCTGATGATAGCTGGTTTGAAGCACTCTTTTCATGGGTTCCACAATGGATGGCAGATATGTTCAAATTTCTTGGAGCCCTGATAGTGATGGTATTGCTTGGATTCTGTGTGATTAGGATAATAATCTCACAATGCAAGAAGACTGCAAAGAAAGCCATAGGGATGAAGATCATGATTGATGTTGAGTCCGGATGGAAGACCAAAGAGCTGACAGATGAAGAAATCTGAGATTTTGTGAAAGCCAGCATCCATGCACCTGAAGGAGCATAATTCCTATATCCAAAGAACCATAAGAAGTATGTGGGAAGATGGATCTATTGCAGTCCAAGTGGTCAGTGCATGCTCATTACTTGGAACAAGGATGAGCATGTGAAATCAGCTGGATGCCTGAAAGGAGTAATCAAGATATGGGTCCCAAAGAAGCATTTCTTCAGAAAAGGATGTCTAGATGTGAAAAATGATGGGAGAGTGGTTGATGAATCACCGAGAGGGGGGTGTAGAGAAGGAGCCAAGTACCCCCACCTCAAGCATCTCACCCATATTGCCTATATGTTGGGAGCCAGAGTGTGAGACACGTGCAGTACCAATGAAAATACAGATACCAAGGAGAATCCTGGAGGCAAGGTTCCCATTGAGAAAGCCTTACCTACATAGGAGACAGTATGATGGCCATTTGAATGAAATCCCAGAAGAAGCAGGACTAATGAAAGAACAGATTGGTGACGTCACACAAAGCCAGACCGATGTACAATGGAAGAGATGCAGAGACCAGAGAAGTGAATATAGTCTATAAGGCATCAAGACAGTATCAAAGATAAGTGACATCTCGGGCTCGAGATTAAGAAATGTATGCTACAGAAACGATAAAGATATCAAGTCATTTTACACATGTACAGATGCAAATAAAACGCAAACAGACGAAGTATTTTGAGGCTAGCTGTGTAGTGAATAGATTGCGGCATGCACCAATGTATACATATAAAGGAATAAAGTAAAGAATGGATGTTTCCACAACGTATTATAGCAGAGCTGGATCAGAGAAGGAAGGCCTTTTTTCAGTGTGTCGCAGTTGAAAAACAACAAAATTACAGAAGTGAATCTCAGAAAGGTGAGGCTGGATCAGCACCAAGAAGCCAAGGTCTTATCGGATTGGGATGAGCAGACATCAGTTACAATCGTGTGAAAGAATGAAACTCCTGTTCGGAAAGGCATGGACTAAAACAAGGAAGACATCAGCGTTTCATTTAATAGTAGTATTTTAAATGCACCAGAGCTCAAATTTGTGGTCTTCAGTCACGTGGATGGATGAAACTCGACAAACATGATGAACCACACCTACGCAGAGAGGCAGAGCGTGCCTCTACTCCCTTGTATGCTCCAGAGCAAGGAACATTTCCAAGGCCAAGTTCAAAGGCTTAATTGACATGCAGACCACTGAGGTGATGATAGATGATATGCTAATTGGTGGGAAGCTATGGTTATGACCAGCTCACCAGCACCTGGAAGTCCAGCCTGCGTGCTGCTAACGTGGGTGGAAAGGTACTGACGGATGTAAGAGTGCCAACCAATTGTAGGGGGCAGCGTAATTAAGAACCCTATAGTTTGTATAACCAACGGGACTTTGTGTATTTAGTGATATTCATAGTGACTTGTTTGAAGGATGATGTTAAGGAGCCTATCACTTTCTTAGACTAGTATGGAATTTATACTTAGATGTTCCCTCTAAGCCTATCACATTTGCCACTAGGTTTTTGTAGTTTTCCACGTAGGATGACGTTAGTGAATAGGTAGGTTAACGTCATTAATGATGAGTTTTCACTATATAACTCATGTTTTTATGGAATATATTGAGAGACCATGCTGAGACGTCCGTTGATGTCCGTTGTACTCCCTGTTTTAGATAATTGATAATAAAACAGTCAACTTTGCCAACTTCCTGAGTCATTTTGATTATTGATGTTTGAGTAACTTCTACATCCCTATTTATCTCAAAGTATTGCTACCTCGTCTTAAAGGGCTGGGTCGGCTGTCCGGGTTCAACTTCTTTTAAAAGCTCAACGTCATGTGAGTTGGTGGTCCCAGCTATTCGGGTACATACTCCAGTCTGCTTCAATGAAGTGGGTGATGCCACAATGGCCATAAGGGGGCACTGCACTCTTCTATATTGCACCATGATCTCACAGGGGATACAAATTACTAAGATTTCTCCATCACTGTCATTGTTTTCAAAGAGTTCTGAATCTGTTACTTCTTTAAGGGGTACTGTGGGATCGATGCAAAGCACTGTATGCCACTCTCACCCATACCTGTCGGTACCTAGCACAACCACTCTTTTTGCAGGTAGCACCAACCCTTGTTGGTCTAGGGACAAGATTGCACCTGCCACCAATTCTGGGGACACCACAGGACGAAAAATAAAATCTGTTGGCACTCTCCAACAGCCCTTGGCAATCTGTGGCACTGCCTCCACAAGTACTGTTATTCCATAAATAAACATGTCTAGGTCTACAGGTATCCCTCGGACTACCACCTCTCCTGCCAATGCGTGTATTATTACCATCTCCCTCATTGTGCTCATTTCTGGCGTGGCGCAAACAATGCCTTGATCAGTGAATGAGATTGTGATGTTCAACTTGCTGAGCAAATCCCTGCCCAGCAAGTTGACAGGCGAAGTCTAATAGGGGAGCGCGCACCACTCCCCTCCCCACACTTTTACATCCAAATCTTTAGTGTATGGAACTGTAGAAATAGCCCCAGAAAAGCCCTGCATGTTGAGAGTTTTGCCCGATAACTGGAAGTCCCCTTCACTAATGCATGATTTCTCAGCACCCGAATCAATCATAAAAATTAATTGCTTATTTCCTATCTCTGCCCCCACCCAGGGTTCTTCTTCAGGGTTAAGGGTCATTGACAGGATCGGATATGCAAGAGTTTTCTGTGGGTTGTCCTAGTCAGGATATGCATTTGTCCCAGGGAAGGAAAACGGGTTTGCACCAACCACGACTGTGCATCGGAAGGGGCAACCATACCATTTGGTGCTCCATTTAATGGGTTTGTGCCACCTGCCTGCTGGAATGTGTTCTGGGGTGCGTATTGTTGCACCGGTTGCTGTTGTTGAGGTTGCTGCATGGGTGGGCCTGGAATTTGTGGGGGGATTTGTGTATAAACCGGATGGATTTCGTGGGGTATGGAGGTCATTCTGTGCATCAGCCGTAGTGGGGGCCCCTGGGGTGGTGGACCGTATTTCATCTGGCTGTAATTATACCCCATTCCTTGTCTACTGCTAGCCTCTCTTTAGAAATGTCCCCACTTCCAACAGTTCCAGGCCCCATTCCTCCTCCTCCTGGCTCCCATTCCTCCAAAAAACCCTCTCCTCGACACCCACCTCTTCCTCATGGCTGTCCTCCTTGTTGCCACATGGGCCGGGGTGCTGCACCTTCCCACCCCACTGTCCTTGTCCTCCTTCCTACCACAGTTATTCTAGCATTTACAAAGTTTTGGGTGCTTCCTGCCGCTTCTGTCTGTGCTGGCGTCGACACTGACGCCTCCACAGCGACCTTAGCTAATTTGTTTTGTACTAGTTTTGCTGCTTCTGCCTGCCGCCAATGAGCGGTTTCCTTGTCACGCTCCTCTTTATTCTTCTGCAATGGTGTACTATTATGCACTCTATTTCCAGCCACCCCTTTGTTTCAATGCCCACGATCTTGTCTACTGCCTTTTGCACCTCTTTGGGCAGGTCCTTTATAATGATGAAGTAGAAGAAGGGTATCGACTGGTCACATGAGTTAGCTGTCTCCACTCTCCACATCTCCTGAATTCCAAGAATAAACAGAGAGCGGTCTTCATCATCGCACATGGTACATTGCCTTCTCCAAGATGGGGTCTGGCATGGATACACATGCTCATGAATATGAATATTCCATGTCGTCTGTCTGGGAATCCTCTGTAAAAAATGTTTACTGCACGCTTAGTGTTGGGAGTCCTTGTGTTGCTCTCTGAGCTATTTTGTACTTTTTTCACTGTTTTTCACAGAACAGTTCAATTTGTGTTCATCTGAGCCCTTTTGCTCCCATCTACATCGACCAGCAACAGAGATCCATTGTTTGTGAAGTTGCACGCCCCCCAAGGGCCGTTATTCATCGAAGTTTTGGAAGGCCGACTTGGGCCTACTTCGTGCCCTCTGACCATGATAGAGGAGAAAAAGGAGGGAAGGACCCTCTTTAGACCCTGTGTGGGCTAAGGAACGTCTTCATGGAGGACAAGCATCAAAGGTGTTTGTACTGCCTGCAACCGGACCACAGCGAGGATAGGTTTCAGACAACCAAAGACAGATATAGCAGGCTGGCGAGCGAGGCCCCTGACCCCTCCCTCGAGCAGGGCCATGCCTCACCCAGGACCCGTCGGTCCGAGGAGCAGTCTCCCTCTAAGAAGAGGTCGAAGTCCTTTGAGGATGCCCCATCCGTGGGGATCCAAGACAAGGCCAAGAACCGTAAGGCAGATTCCACCGGGTTCACTGCTGATGTAGGTCCCAGGTTGGATATACCGTGATCACCGTCCACCAGCTCAGCCAGCCTGCCAACTGGTTCCTCCTCAAAGAGGAAGTCCTTCACCCCGGCCAAGTTACGGGACAAATCAGAGAAACAAAGGCAGGAGGAAGAGAAGAAGGCCTCACAGCAGGCTCACCCGGCGCAGCCAAAGACTCCATCGACTGCTTCATCGACATCCTCGGTGATGACTGCTGCGGCGAGAGGTACTGTCCCAGCGAGGGTGGTCCCTACAGTGCAGAGTGTCCCTGCCACCCAGGTGCAACACAGCCACCGAGGCAGCAGCGAAGGCTGCGAGCAACCCTGGGGGAGGGTGGGTGGAAGGCACTGGATAATATCCGGTAGCCATCCCTCACGAGGGGCGAGGAGGCCCCAAGCAGCCCTCCAAGGTTCCATACGATCAGCCAATGAACATCTATTCCACGGATGACAATGACCAACCGTCCGTCCATGCAGTCCACGAGGAGTAAGGCGGTGCAGGGCCTAGCACTCCATCATTCACTCCCTAGCTGACGGGCATATCCATGGACGTCCTGTCAAGTCTCCACACCCTAGTGACAAAGATCCAGAAAAGGTTGCCTCCAACACCGGCACCTGTTGTACTGCAGGCCTCTGACCAGCCTCTATGTAAGAAGAGGAAGCATCACCCTACACGACCGCATCAGCCTCCTCCACCATGTCGGGACCCGACTCCACCAGTGGATCCGAATACACACACAGACACTAGTATGGACACGGCCACGGGAACCAACGAAGATGAGGACTTTGACCCGGCAGATAACGAATCACTGCACCTGGACACTCCTCAAAGAGGCTCTCCACCAGATGAGGTAGGATCATTCCATTCGATGATCTCCCGGGCCTTGGAGCTGTTTCAACTGGTCCCTGAGGACACCAAAAAGGAAGGCTTCCTATACCAGCGACGAGAGTCCAAGAAGAAGATGATCATGTCAGTATCCTTTTTGGATGACATTTGAGAAGAAGGCCTGGCCCTCATGAAATACCCATGCACGGCTACGGACCAAACGGGACAGGTTGGAGAAGAAATACATTGTGCCAGACTCCGCACCCAAGTGCTTAAAGTCACAACCGTCTCCGGACTCGGTAGTGTCGGCCACCACAAGAAAATGTTAATCCAACCCGGCCGGCGCATCATCGGTACCCCTGGACGACAAGGATAAGAAGATGGACGCCATGTGGAAGAGAGTCATCTACACAGAGGCATCCACAATCAAAGCTGCTAATGCTATGGCTATCTTGCCACGGTACAACTGGGAGCTCTGGTACAAGCTGGGCCCTATCCTGGAATTCCTTCCCGACGACAAGAAAACTGAGGCTCTCACCCTCTTTCATGAAAGGGGAGGTGGCGTCGGACCATGCCATTACGGTGGCAGTGGGCGTCGCGACACAGGCTTCCGACAGATGGGAAACAATGTTTGCCTTCGTAGGCGGGCATGGTTGAAGGCCACTAACTTTGTCCAGGACATTCATGCAAAGATGCTGGACATGCCTTTCGATGGCAAAAACCTGTTCGGAAAAGCGGTCAACAAATCCCTTCAAGCCATAAAGACAGACACAGAGACGGTGCCTTCCCTTTGCACTCTGCAGCAGCATTGCTTGTCGTCTTTTCGCTCCTCCAGGGGAAAGTAGAGCAGATCATCGAAAGGAAACTCCACATCATACAGGCAACCCCCCTGATCCTCCCTGCAGGAAGTCTACAGGGGTCGCTCCCAGGCCTACAGTAGCGGATGTTCAGCATAGCCATTGCCCACAGGGCAGGGTGCCAGCACCCAAGCAAGCCTGAACCAGCCAAGATGTCGGGCCCCCACTCGTGCACCCCAGAGGGAGGCCGGATGACGAAGTTCGTCGGCGCATGGAAAAAGATCACCACTGCCAGATGGGTGCTGGATGCTCCCGCTCAGGAACACACCTTGAAATTCTGACGCAGGTGCCCTCGTATTCCACTGGTTCCTCATCAGGAGCAGCCCATCCCTCAGCTCATAGAAGTACGAGCCATGTTACGCAAAGGGGCGAAAGAGCTCATTCCCCAACAGCTCTGGAGTAGATTCCAGATACTTTCTGGTCAGAAAGAAGGGCTGAAGACCCATCCTGGACTTATGCCATCTGAACAAATACCTAAAGTCTTAAAAATTCAGGATGGTCACGTTGCAGCATGTGCTCGGCCAACTGGAGGAAAGGGATTTCTTGACATTGTTGGACCTAGAGGATGCATACTTCCATGTCCCCATCCACAGGACACATCAGAAGTTCCTACGGTTCGTGATACAAGGCCGACACTACCAGTTCAAGGCCCTACCGTTCAGTGTAAAGTCAGCCCCAAGGGTGTTCACAAAATGCCTGGCCCCGATGGCGGCCCACCTATGTTTGCATGACATACACATGTACCCGTACCTGGACGATTGGCTGGTGCGTGCCCACTCCCGGGCGCTGGCCGACGAGCTCACAAAGGAGACCGTCCAACTTCTGACGGAGCTCGGGTTCTCCGTAAATATTTAACGCCATCGCAGAACGCGCTGTTCCTCAGCGCGAGACTGCACATGGCGGCTTGCCTGACAGCCCCCTCGGAGGAGAAGCTAGCAGCCATTCAAGGGGGGGTGAGGTACAGCAACGGTTGTCTGCGAAGACGGCCACGTTTCAGGCCATCAAGTAATTGCTGCGCATGATGTCGTCCTGTCTCAACCTCGTCCGTCTCATTGCAGGTAACGAATGCGACCCCTTCAGGAATTCTTGGATGCACGTTGGACACGTGTCTGGGAGTTTTGCATACAAGATCCCACTCAACGAGGAGTTCCGGTGGGTCATAGAGTGGTGGTGTGTACATGCCCACCATGCCCAGGGGAAGAGATTTCAAACCCTGCCATACCAGGAGACGGTCACCACGGACGCCTCTCTGGAAGGTTGGGGAACACACATCAGACGTCTACACGCCAGAGGTCTGTGGCTTCCAGAAAAGAAGGATTCACACAGCAACATCCTGGAGCTACGGGCAGTGTTCTGGGCCCTCTTTCCTAGCGTCTCTGAGTGGCAAGGTGGTGAGGATCTTCATGGACAACACCACCACCATATTTTACATCAGGAAGCAAGGGGGCACCCGATCCCCACTGCTCTCCAAGGAAGCTCAGGGCTTGTGGCATTGGGCCATCGGACAAGGGATGTTCCTCATCTCGTTCCACCTGGCAGGCATCAAGAACACCATTGCCAACTCACTTAGCAGGGGACTGTGCTCCTGCCACGAGTGGGAATTTTGTCAGGATCAGGTGGACTGTCTGTTCGTCAAATGAGGCAGTCCTCTGATTGACCTTTTTGCCACAGTGGCGAACTCAAAATGCCAGAAGTTTGCCAGCAAATACCACCAACCAAGGAGCATGGGGGATGTGTTCCCCCTTCCGGTGGTAAGGTCTGTTTCTGTACGCTTCCTCCCCCACCCCCATTTCCTCTCCTGCTACGTGTGATCAACACATTCAGACCGTGTCAGTGCAAGATGATACTCATAGCCCCGGTGTGGCCGGGGATGATTTGGTATCCGGACCTACTCAGCCTGTCAGTGACCCCTCCAGTCAAATTGCTGGTACTTCCAGGTTTGCTCAACAGGGAGAAAGGCACAATTCTTCACCATGACCCAGGATTTCTGAACCTGAAGTCATGGCTCCTGCAGCCTTATAATTTGAAGGTTATGTGCTGCCAGCAGACTGCAGGGAGGTCCTCACCAAAGCCAGGGCGTCATCAACACTTAAGTGCTACAGCCATAAGTGGAAGCGTTTTTCTACATGGTGCCAGTCGCAGAAGATTACCCCTCTGAGGATCACGGTCCCAAATCTTCTTCCATACTTCCTAGGCCAAAGCTGGTGTGGCTCACGCATCCATCAAGGTACACCTGGCGGCCATCTCATGTTACACCAGATCCCGGGAAGATCCTCATTGTGGTCCCACAGACTCATCAAGGAGTTTCCCAAGGGCTGTTTCAGTCTTTCCTGCCGGTGAAGGCATCTGCCCTGGCATGGGAGCTCAACGTAGTCCTGACAAGACTCATGGGGTCACCTTTCGAACGTATGCATCAAGCCCCGCTCATGTTTCTCTCATGAAAGACGGCGTTCCTTGTGACCATCACCTCAGCCAGACAAGTGGGTGTGATTCAGGCCCTGTCTTGCAAACAGCTATATCTGACCTCGGGTAGTGCTGCGTATGCACCCCACATTCATGCCGAAAGTCCCGTCGGAATGCCACCTCAATTAGCCTTTGGTGTTGCCTATTTTCTTCCCAAATCCTTTGTCGCCGGAGGAGAGGGCTTTGCATTCGCTGAATGTTGCTTGTGCTTTGAGATTCTATGTGGCACGCATTAAGAGTTTTTGGAAGACTTCTCAATTGTTTGTGAACTTTGGACCTGTGAATCAGGGGAAGGTCGTGTCCAAGGCTTCCATCTCAAGATGGCTCTCCGGCTGCATCATGCACTGTCATTGGGTGGCTAACCGGCCCTGCTGGGCTGTCCGAGAGCACACTCCACCAGAGCAATCGCTGTGACAACGGCGTTCCTTTCTGATGTGCCCCTGCTCGACATCTGCAGGGCTGCGATGTGGACTTCCCCGCATACCTTCATGAGGTTCTACTATGTCGACTAGGATTCCAGGGAGAAGCCCACAGTCGACCAGGCAGTGCTACTCAACCTGTTCACTTGAGGTGAGCCTGTTCCAGGGGTAAGCATTAATTGCTTTTGTTGACCCTAGCCACCTCCAATGGTTGTGTAATGTGTACTGCTGTGTAATCGTTATTCATGAGCATGTGAATCCCATGCCAGACCCTATGCTGGAAAAGGTTTAAGTTACTTTATTTTTTATTTTATTTTTTTGCATTTTTAAAGTACTCACACAGCCTGCGGGCATCGAGGCACTGTCACAGAAATTGTTTGTTTTTTAGTTGCGTAATTGTTTTTGTCTTAGTTGCGTATTTATAATGCGCTTAAATACCCAGAGGTTTCTAAACGCGGACCCAGGGATCAAACCTGTGTTGCTTTGTGTCGTCTTGATTCCAAGTATCTTAAACCTACCTGCCACATGTCATTTAAAAAAATGTAGGCATTTTTCTGATGCTACTTTGTTAGTGTCTATTGCAAATTCTTCCTCCTTTGGGGGGTTATTGATATTTTATTTTTGTCAGGGCTCATTAGCTCGTTGTTCTCTCTCTGTTTTCCTATGCAGCGTGGTGTGCTTGGGGAAAAAAGGGGGAAACTGAGGTGTGGGGCGTAGTGACAAAGTATATATACGACGCATGTGAACACTTCTGTACTCACTGTCCCATGCATAGTTTGTGCATTTACTAGGACACAACTTCTTTCCATTGTCCCATTTCTATGGGAAATTGAAATCGATCATGTGCATTACTCAAATTTGAAATGCATACTAATGCTGTCTGGTTCAGAACTTAACTCAGAATGTTAAAACACTCATTGCAGAGATATGTGTTCCTATGCAAGATTACAAAACTAAATTCCAGCAAGGTCAACTCAGCCTTTCCTATGTTTGAAGTTGATAAACTAGAATGTATATGCACTTCGTTTTGTAGCACAACAGGTGCTTTATCAGCAATGTACCTGCACCAGATACTCCAGATAGTGATTACTATAAAGAACTAATATAGTATCAGTATTGTGAAGGTCTAGAAACAGTTTTTTTCAGATGGAGACTTGTAAAACCTAGGCAGCCACCTCCAAATAGTATAAAGAGTTATTCAGAGAGGCGATTAGGTATTCAAATCAAAGACTGTAGCACCAACGCGTTCATGCTTGTACCCTGGCTCGTCGTCAGATGATAGTGATCTTGGACAAATCATCTTATGCCCCTGACATTACTGGTCTGTCTTCCTTAAAAAGGTTTGTCTTCTCACATGCTGGTGTTCTTCTTTAGCCTATTAAAGCATCAGTCTTTTTAAGTAGGCCATTTCAGTGAAGGGGTTCTAGACAGAAGAAAGCAGACTCTCTGGCCAGCATATTGTAAGGTCTGCTCATGTGACACAAAAAACGGTTTCCTTTTTTGTACACCGCCAAAGTTTTTGTGTATGTTTATAAATAACAATTTCACAAGCCTGTGTTTTGGGCGTATCTCACACGCTTGTTGCAGCAATGAAAAATAAAGTAGGCTGAAGTGCGGTTTAAACCATTTATTTCTATCACCCAAATCTTGCATAGAAATAAGAAAACATTTCCGCGCTGGCCGCTGTGCCAGTCACAACGACCACACCGGGACAACCAAGCCTGCTCCCACTTCAGGCATGCCAGTGTTGTACGAGCTCCACTTTGGAGATGGTTGGTCGTCCTCTGCGCCAGCATTCAGTGAACCGCAAGCACCACCTTGATCAGCCGGTGATCGCTCTGTTTCTTCTCCGCTACTTCTCATTGCGGGAGCTCTGCTCCAGTCTTAGCTTAATGTTCTCCCCAGTTCCAGTAGTCGGAAGGACCAAGGCGGCCCCTGCCTCATAAACTGGTGATCCACAGCTCCTTCCTCGGATCAAATAAGTCCACACGGACGCCTCATCAGTGCCTTCCTCCCTCTCGTTCTCCTGCGGCCTTTGAAAGTGAAAAAGAATGTTATCAGTCAGCCTCCTCCCCCACCTGGTGCTTCATCTGATTCCACTCCCCCCGTTCCTCCACTGCTTCTCCTCTACACCAGGCACCTGTAATGGTTTGGGTTTTTGGTCTGGCCAGCTCCTCGCTGCGCAGTAAGAATCGCACGGGACACAGAGCATTCCAGAAACACGTCTACCTTTATTCAAGTACACGTCATCCTGCCAACACCCCGCCCTCCCGCGTCACTTCCCCTCCCAGCCTCCCACCTCCCTAATCCTGGAACAAGTGTCAACATGACATCTCCCCCCATTTTAAACGGTCACTCAACTTAAGCAATAAGCTTCTGCAGGAACCGTGTTCCCTAGGCCATCTCTTCAATGAGGCAGCCAGGCTTGTTCCTGGCTCTCTGGGGCTGAGAGCTAAACCGTTCATGGTGCCCACAACTTCAAACTGTTCCTCCTGGACAGAGGCTCCTGTGTCCTCATGATCACCTTGATAGGATCATCAGATACGTAGTCAATAGGAATTCCCACTCTCCCACTTAGTCGTCGAGACCCTGATAGTGGAACTTTTTTAAAATGGGATGAGTTGCGTGTGGTGGTACCAGCTGTCCCTTGTGCCGTGATCATGGATCCCTTCTTTTCCGTGACGATTATGGGTTCCTCATGAAAGAAGGCAATGTACTTGTGTGTCTGCGGCTGTTTTACGGCCACAATGTCTCCAACTTTCACATGAGGTTCTTGCGCTCTCCAGCCCTCGTCCGCATATGCTTTCATGCGCTCCTTCGCGACCCCATCTCACTCCCTTACTTCTCCGTCCACACTTGGTCGATCATCGGACATCTTGGGTTGGGGTAATCTCGTCCGGATGTCCCTCCCAAACATTACTTCTGCAGGGGTTTTCCCTCTGGTACTGTGTGGGATGCACCTATAGTCCCGTAGTAGTTGATGCAGTACCTTTTCATATGGCATATGGCTGTTCGGTCAGTTTGGCGACCTGCAATGCTCTCTTTAGATTTGCAATGAATCTTTCGATCATGCCTTTCGCTTGGGGACACAATCGAGTGATCTTTTGATGGTGAAACCCCATGTACTCCTCAAACTTTGCAAAGCTGTGTCCACTGAACGGGGGCCCGTTGTCGGTCTTCAGTACCTTAGGGACACCATAAGCTGTGAATATGCGGTCTAGCACTGGTATCACATGATGGGCTGCCGTCAACAATATAAGATGGGCTTCTGGGTATCCGGAGTACTCGTCCATGATGGCCAGCACATATTTCCCCTCCTTGATGGGGCCAAAGAAGTCGGCAGCCATGGCCTCCCACACCCCTTCAGGAAGTTCGGACATCCGCAATGGCTCCGGGTGTCTGTCTGGCGTGATGAGGCAGCAGGTGGGGCATGCCTTCAGCCAATTTTCCACCATGGTGTCTAGTTGTGGAAACCACACTTTCTGGTGCAGCATGTGCTTTGTGGAAACCACCCCTCGATGGCCCTCATGAGCGAGTTCAACTATTTTTCTCTGCAGGGATGTTGGAATTACCACCTTGCAGGCCTTCAACAGCAGGTTGTCATCCGAGAGTGCCAGTTCCTCTTTCACCTGTAGCGCTCCACTTCCACTCGCATGTCGTCGCTTGCTGCCCGCCCTCTTTCTTTGGCTCTCCTTCACAGACCTGACCAAAGTCCTTCGCATATGATCTGACCTGCCGGATCCGTCTCCACCTCTCGGGCTAGCTTAGCTGGCTTGATCCCCTCTGGCACGGCATGCTGAGTCAAGTACCGGAGATACCGGTCTGCCACAGACGGTTCAGGGACACACCCAGTTCTGGGGCGTCTGGAGAGAAAGTCACTGGGGTTTTCACCCTTTCCTGGTCGGTGCACTATCTTGAACGCGTAGTCCTGTAGTCTTAACCCCCATCTTGTGATGCGGGGCAGCATTTTGGCTTGTGGGTTGCTGTATAAGAACAGGAGCACCTGATGGTCTGTCACCACTCGAAAAGGTTTGCTGTACAAGAAAAGATTAAAGTGTTCACACGCCCAATCTACTGTCAGGCCTTCCTTTTCATCCTGGGAATAGGCTTGTTTGGTGACTGAAAGGCTCCTACTGGAGTAGGCAACGATGTGAGTCTGAGAGGGATCCTTCAGGTCCACTTGAGCCAGGATGGCGCGAAGCCCTACAGGACTCGCATCCACTGTTAGTTCCGTCTTCCGATCAGGGTCATAATAGGACATGTTTTCAGCTTTGGCAACTCTCTCTCGGATGATCTCAAAGGCCCATTGGCATTTGTCTGACCAGTCGAACACAGCATCTTGCTTGGTCGACGCTCTCAGAGGTTCGCTTACTGTGGCAAAGTCCTTAATGGAATGTGTGCAATAACTGGCGAGGACTAAGAAGGACCTCAGCTCAGATACATTGTTGGGGGGGCGATGTGTCATTCAGCACTGCAATCGGATCCGGTGTCATGCCATTTTCCGAAAAGATGTGTACAAAGAAGCGCAGTGTACCTTTCCTGAACTCACACTTGTCTTGGTTGAGTGTGAGATTAGCAGCTGCTTCCAGCGCATTGCATAACTTTGTCAAGAGTTTCATCGTGCTTGTTGACATCTGTCCCAAAGATTAGGATGTCGTTGCTATAATTTATGCAGTTCGGGATATGCTTTATTACATTATGCACCTCGGCCTGAAAGATTTCCGCCGCGTAGTAGACTCTGAAACTCAGTCTCTTATATCGAAATAACCCCAGGTGGGTGACGAACGTAGTGATGTTTCTGCTTTACGTGCTCAGTACCAACTGATGGTACCCTTTCTTCAAGTCCAGCTTGGAGAAAACCCTGGCTCTGTTCAAGAGGTGAATCATATCGGTGATCCCTTCGTATAGCTTGATTGGGTCTCCTCCTGTCGACGCACAACCGGATGGCTTCAGATCCTTTCTTGGGCACTGGCATGATGGGCGACACCCACGTGTTGGGGCCTGTGGCCGGCTCTATTATGTCCTGCTCCAGCAGTTTATGCATTTCGTCTTACACTTTTTTTAAAAATATTGACAGGTATGCCCCTGTAGTGCTGCGCTTTTGGGCGCGCTGAGTCGTCTATGTGTAGTTTAACTTGTCTGTTTTGGAGTCTTCCAATTCCCTTGAACAGATTGGGGTAGAGGTTTGTGATCATTTCGACCGGGTCAATGTATTTGTGGACCATGATGTTATATAAGACATGTATGAGGCCCATGTCGACGGCTTGAAACTGAGTATGCAGCCACTTTCATTTTCTGTCGCCAGTACATGTATGGGCACTCTTTTGTTTCTTGGCCTTTGCCACCTGTACCTGCGTTCAGGTCTCGTGCGGGTGACATACCTCCTCTGTTCCCTTCTATCTCGTCTGTCTTTCCTCACCAGATTCTCGCTCTCTGGGTTCAGGGTCAGTATGTTTCTGCGGGCACTGCGATGTCATGGCAGGCGATTGTGGTGCTGGCGACCCTGCCCTTGACTTGAACCTCTTAGGTGTTTCTCTTGTTCTCTCCTTCCCCTTTTCTCTAGAGAACCTGCACACCAACTTGAAATGGCCTTCCTCCCCACATGTGACAAATCGCTGGCCAACGGCAGGGCACGTATCTTCATGCGGGTATTCGAACTCACATTTGTAGCAAAACGGTTTCTCCAGTCTTCTTTCTTGTTGGAGCCGATGGACCGCCTCGGCCGGCGTGAAGGTGTTGAAACTTTCCACCTGAAAGGCGACGGCCCTTTCATCTAGAGCCAGTGTTAGTATCTCATCTAGAGTGTGGGATTTTTGTAATCGCTTTTGCCTAAATGCCTGTGATTCGCAGCCTGCGATGATTTGAGATCTCAGGGCCTCTGTGTTTGAATAGTTGGCAAAATCACAGTGCTTCATTTTTATTCTCAGACTCATAACATACGCATCCATAGTCTCACCTTTGGCCTGCTTGGTGATGTGGAACCGGTGGCGCTCGTAGTCTACATTCGTGTGTTGGGTGAAATATGCAGACAAGGCTTCCTTTAGGTCTTGTATAGAATCAATGCTGTCAGCGGGCATCTCGTCATTGATGTCACGTGTGGCTGGACCCACAGCCACCTTGAGGAGGCATTTTTGTCTATCATCTTCGATGGGCCCCGTGGCCCCCATATATAATTCAAAATCTCTTATCCACCGGGCCCAACTGGGACCCATGTTGCTTGTGTCTGCAACGTCGAAACCACCTGCCATCTGGGCAGCCAGGGAATCAGGAAGTCTGTATGGAGCTTGTACCAGCGCGGGCGGGCCTTGGACCTGGGCCTGTGCGCCCTGTCCCCCATCTTGAGCAGACATTTTCTCTTAAATATGTGCACCTTTGTCTCTTCTGTGGCCCTGGCCGCCTACTTGGCACGAGCACTGTATCAGGGCTAGTCTATTGTCTTCACACCCCAATATGGGCTGCAACGATGTCTGCCTCCCCAGGCACGAGCACCATCTGTGATTGTGCAGTCCCTTCTCACCTCCTGTAGAGGTGCCGTTCCCTCCTCATTCCAGGACTCCAGCATGCTTTATTGTAAGCGTTCGGAACACTGCCGCTGCCCGGGATCTGCAATTGTTTCACTGAGCGTTCTGAGAAAGTTCAGAATCACTGCTGCGGCCCAGAGTGAACAGCTACTCACATGAGCAGTCAGAGGAGGAGCTCTGGCCCCAGCGTGATTGCTCTGCTCCACAAGGCCTCTTTGTCTCCCTTCTGCGGGCGCAACGCCTCCAGGACTCCTTGCGCGGCTAACCCCGTCGTAGGTTAATGCCTAAATCCATGGCACGGCCTCATCGCCATTGTAATGGTTTGGGTTGTGGGCCTGGCCAGCGCCACGCTGCGCAGTAAGATAAGAATCGCACGGGACACAGAGCGTTCCAGAAACACGTCTATCTGTATTCAACTACACGTCATCCTGCCAACACCCCGCCCTCCTGCGTCACTTCCCCTCCCGGCCTCCCGCCGCCCTAATCCTGGAACAAGTGTCAACATGACAGCCCCCTCCCTCTTTTGCTTCAGGGGCTCGTTGCTCACCCCTCCCCTCATGTCCCTGCGATCCTACTCACACTGGGCTCCCCTCGCTGTTCCCTGGCTCCCGCTGGGTTAAGTCTGATGCAGCTGGCCCCTGTAAATTGTCTTTAATGCGACCCCAACCCATTTCAACACACCCTGCACCATGAAATCCTCACAAGTTCATCTAACATCGACCGGACCATGTGGAAACAAACATCCTCTTACGCCAGTCACAGCGCAGAGGCTCAGAAGGAAGAGGGGCATTAATCTATGCTCTCCTCGATCTGGGACACTCTGAGAAGCAACATTGACACGAATTCCTCAAGAGCACTTCTTCACCTGGATATCTCTGCAGCATACAAGACTACCAGCCACACAATTCAGCCATAAATACATCAGATTAAATTCTCCACCAAGAAAAACAAGCGAGTATAAAATCTGCGCATACATATAGATTTATTTTTGATACGCCGATGTACAATATGGGGTATCAAAAGGATAGACAAACCCCCCCAAGAAAACGTATTTTTACCACCAACAAATGAGATCTAATTCACCTGTATTTATAAAACTGTGATTGTTCATAAATAGGTAGACGGCTACAGCATATAGTGTTGCGTATTACTACGCTGTTGGGCGCATGCGTGAGCCATAACGAGGCTCACGCATGCGCAGTGTTAATAAACACGGCCCGTGCGGCAGTTCGCGCCAGGGACCGCAACCATCCACACGTCTCCGGCGTGGCTCCTTGAGTGCATGCGGAGCGAGTGTGTGTGTGTGATTGCGTGGGCCTCCCAACGCCTCACGATGCATAGCACTGGCGACGAGGACGGCGCGGGAGCCATCCTCCGCTCCGGCAACGTTCCAGGAGAAGAACGTTGACTCGCGTTTACACGAGTCCACGCGTATGGCCGGCGGCCATCTTGGTCAACACGTGAAAGGCAGTGGTAGCGGCCCGTGAGGGTGCTCGTGCGCCACTTGTACTTTTGCTTTGCCCAGCAGCAATTTTTGGAACTCCCACAGCCCTCACTTCTACAGGGCTGTGGCACAAGTCACCAGGAGGAGAAAAGGGTGCAAGAGAAGCACCACATCGAAAAGGGGACTCAACACACCAGCCCAGCAGCCACAGAAGGTGTCCAGCAAGTACTGGTGAGTGCTATTCGCCAAAATGGGGGAAGAAGATGACCAGGATGGTGCAATTGCCCCCATCCCACGCAGGATGAACAGCACGCTAAGCCCCGTGCCTGAATTTGACACTACTGGCCCTCCATCTAAGCTGGGTCCGAAATGGCTCCTGTGGGTGAAACGGCTAGCAATGTTTTTCACGGCCGCGGGGGTCACGGAAGATGCAGAAAAAATCGCCATCATGGTATACTCGGCAGGTTTGGAGGTACACAAGATCTATGACTCGCTGACTATCCCTGTGGCCACCTACGTTGCGGTGAAACAAGCATTCAGAGATTATTTCCTCCCCATGGCAAATGTAGACTTTGACAGGTTTGTCATGGGTGCGGAGAAGCAGCGAGATGATGAATCGTTGGACAAGTTCTGTGCGCGACTCCGATACCTAGCAAGCTCCTGCCGATGGGGTACGAAGAGGAGATGGTTCGTAACCAGTTGCTGCAAGGGTGCAGCTCCGGAAAACTGCGAAGGCAGGTTTTGAGAGAACCTGGGCTAACCCTACAACAAATTCTAGACATGGGGAGAGCGTACGAACTGGCTGATGCCAGGGGGGTGAAAATGGACACCGCCACCAATGCAAGGAAGAAGCTTTTGCAGTCGGTCGCTATGCACCTGGGAAGACAAGATGGGCGCCAAGAGGTGGAGACCCACCCACCGGTCACAGCAATGCTCCATCATGCCAATACTGCGGATATGACCTGCCACATGTAGGCGAGTGCCCCGCCAAATCTAGAACCTGCGGCAGGTGTGGCACTCCAGGACACTATGCGAGAGTGTGCAGGGCAACAACACCAGTCGCAGAGTCAAGGGGTCCAGAGAGAGTTGGCAGAGGCACCTCTAGGAGAATTAGAGGTGTGTCGTCCATTGAACAGGGCATGCAAGACTTAAACATCGCAGAAGAAGAGGACGAAATCTTCTTCATCTCCAGTATCGCCAAAGGACCAGGGAAGCGGCGTCAGCCCAAGTGCACAGTGAACATTGGAGAAACACCCACGCCTGTCCTGATAGACACTGGAGCATCCGTCTGTGTGTTAGCGACCGAGCACTACAATGCGTTGCCTGGCCCACCAGGGTTGGCAGAGTCCACGGCACGCATATACGCTTTTGGTGGGCACACTCCGCTCCCCATTCAGGGGGTGTTCGTAGCACCGGTGACTCACGGACAGACCAGAATCAAGGCAAGATTCTTTGTCACAAGTGTGAGCCCACACTCACTCCTAAGTTGCGCTGCCGCGGAAGCGCTAAACCTTGTCCACTTCTCATTTGCGGTGTATTGCACTGATCTGGAGAACCTACTGCAATGGTTCGAGACAATCTTCAATGGCATAGGAAAGCTGAAAGCGGATCCAATACGCCTCCACATAGACGAGTCAGTGAGACCAACAGCTCTCAAACACCGTCGCATCCCGTTCCATCTGAGAGCACAGGTGGAGAAGGAGTTGCAATCCCTGGTTGACCGAGACATCAGCGAAAGTGTGGAAGGCCCCACCCTGTGGGTCTCCCCTATCGTAGTAGCCCCGAAGCCCAAACAGCCTGGTGCGGTGCGCATCTGCGTGGACATGAGGCTACCCAACGTAGCCATCAAAAGGGAACGCCACATCACGGCCACCTTGGATGACATCATCGGGGAACTCCAGGGAGCAAAAATATTCTCAAAACTGGACCTACGATCTGGATATCACCAGTTAGAGTTACACCCCGAGTCCAGATACATTACGACCTTCACAACTCACGAGGGATTATATCAATATAAGCGGCTCAGTTTTGGAGTCTCGTCCGCGGCGGAAGTCTTCCAAAACGCCATCAGGGGGGCTCTGTCAGGACTCAAGGGAGTGATCAACATGTCGGACGACATCCTGGTCTTTGCCTGGTCGGAAGCAGAACATCTGAAGCGCCTAGAGAACACCCTGGAAAGACTGCGCACTCTAGGTCTAACTTTACACAAAGAAAAGTGCGAGTTTCTGAAAGACAGGTTGGAGTTCTTTGGCTTCGTTTTCCATGCTGGAGGGATCTCCCCTGATCCAGAGAAAGTGAAGGACATCCGTGAAGCCGCGCCACCAACATCTCCAGCGGAGATCAGGAGCTTCCTGGGGATGGTGAACTATTGCGGTCGCTTCATCTGCGACATAGCCTCGCTATCGGAGCCCTTAAGAGCGCTCACCAGGAATGACGTCGCATGGAACTGGAGTGGAAAAGAACAGCGGGCGTTCAATGACATTAAGAACGCCCTATCCGGGCAAGAGACCATGGCTTACTTCAACTCAGACCGAGAGTCAAAAATTGTGGTCGACGCCAGCCCCGTGGGCCTAGGAGCAGTGCTTATGCAGGCGGACAATAAAGGAACCATGAGGCCCGTCGCTTATGCCAGCAAAGCCCTCACCGAGACAGAGAGGAGATACTCTCAGATCGAGCGGGAGGCTTTGGCCATACTGTGGGGGTGTAAACACTTCCGCATTTACATTTTGGGGAAACCAGTCATCGTGGTGACGGATCACAAGCCCCTAATCCCAATTCTATCAGGGACCTCGTCCAAGCCACCACCTCGCATTGAACGATGGATGCTCTCGCTAATGGAGTATGGGGTCAAATTACTGTACCGCCCAGGAACACTCAACCCGGCAGACTATCTGTCCTGCCACCCGGGCTCGGGGAGGCTCCGAGACTCCATTGAAGTGGCTGACTGCGTTGAGGCCGTACACCTGGCTGTCGAATCTGCGCTGCCCATTGCCCTGGCCCGCCAGGTGATTGCGGAGGAATCAAACAAGGACGAAACATTCACCAAAATAAGGCAGGCGATAGGGAGCGGGGAGTGGCGTGAGGTCCTGCAAGACAACTCCAGGAGGATCATCGGGGCTCAAAAAGACCTGCAAGCCCTCTGGAAGGCACGGCACGAGCTGACGGTGGCGGATGACGGCCTCCTGCTGATGGTTCACCAGATTGTGATCCCGAGAACATTAATTGACAAAGTCCTACATCTGGCCCATAATGGCCACCAGGGGATGGCCAAAATGAAAGCTTGTTTAAGACTAAAGGTGGTTCTGGAAAGCAGAGTGGAGGAGTTCGTGAAGTACTGCATTCCCTGCCAAGCTGCGTGCCCGGTGGAAAGGGGGCCGCCGATCCAAGCCATGGTAAGGAGCGACCAACCATGGGGGACGGTACACGCCGACTTTGGGTCCACAGGCCGGAGAATGTACTTTCTGGTGGTAACCGATCAGTGGTCACGATACCCTGAGGTTGAGCTAGTCGAGTCCACTGCCAGCGAACACACCATCATGGCGTTGGAGAAAATGTTTGCCACGCATGGGTTCCCAAGGGAGCTGTGCTCGGACAACGGTGCCCCGTTCAAAGGGCAGCAGTTTGCAACCTACTGTGAAGAAAGAGGGATAAAACATCGGAAGGTCACACCCCTCTGGCCAAGAGCTATTGGGGAGGTAGAGCGATTTATGCGAACGCTCAACAAGGTGTTCCGCATATCGATGAATGGAGGAGAAGATCTAAGACGCAACCTTTTTGAGTTTTTTCGAGAGTACCGCTCGACCCTGCATCAGTCCACCGGGGTCGCCCCCGGCAGAGGCGCTCTTCAAACGAGTGCCAAGAGGATTGTTACCAGAAATCGGAGGTCGACATCCAGGAGAGATCAACAACGAACAGGTGCAAGCGGAGAGAGCCACTCAGAATGAAAGAGAGACCACCAGGAGGAGGCTCCCCGAGAAAGACATTGCCGTGGGTGACACCGTGCTAGTGCGAAACAGAAGGCCGGAAGGAAAGTTGGCACTACCATATGAGACGCAGCCACTCGGGGTGACGCACGTCAAGGGGTCTATGGTCACCGCTGCCAATGCACGAGGGACGGTCACCAGGAACGTGTCCTTCTTCAAACGCATAGGAACTGCGAGTCCGGAGGAGACATTCACACCCGACCCGGAGCAGAATGCCGAGTCAACGCTGAGACACGATGAACCGCCCGAAACTCCAGGGACGTCCGGTGCACCTCTGGATGAAGCACGCAGGTACCCGAGCCGGGCGGGCCGCAGGCCGCCACAGAGGTTCCAGGACTTTCTCATGGACCCTGCTCTGTAATCAGTGGTACACTGACAGTTTAAGTTGTATTTGAGCACTGTTAACTTTATGTTTGTTCATGTTCTTTGTTTCGGGGGAAAAGGAGGGATGTTGCGTATTACTACGCTGTTGGGCGCATGCGTGAGCCATAACGAGGCTCACGCATGCGCAGTGTTAATAAACACGGCCCGTGCGGCTGTTCGCGCTGGGGACCGCAACCATCCACACGTCTCTGGCGTGGCTCCTTGAATGCATGCGGAGCGAGTGTGTGTGTGATTGCGTGGGCCTCCCAACGCCCCACGATACATAACATATAGGATGGGAGTCTATTCACAGTTCTTTCAAGCGAGCCACAGATTTTAATAGGGGGCTCTTTTTCCACTGTAAAAGTGAAGGCCATTCTGAAACATCGCCCTCATATTCACGTCTAGAAACGTGCAGAGGCACAGATGTAGCTGCAAGTCCATTTTCAATTTAAAAGCCCACTCAAACCTTCCCTCCATGTTCAACATCCAAAAATATAGACTTTATTCCAATGTTGAATCTACTCCGGGCTATTTAAAAAAAAGGTAGGTGGCGCTCCTCTCCAGAAAGAACATGGCACGATAACCTGTTCTGAAATGAGAGTTTGCAGCACACTCTTTTTGCTCACTGTACCTTTCACAGATGGGAAATATCCATTTGCATATCAGTCTTTGTCCCACCCACATGGGCAGTCCAGCACCGAAATGCTATGGCAATTCCTCTCTGAACAAGAGTACTAACAGCAACCCCATACATGTGTTTCAGCCTTGTTGGGCCTCATCAGTGAGGTGAAGCTACTCCGGGCTATCCAGGACTTGATCTAGAAAACAAACAATAACAACACATTAAAACTTGCACAATTTAAAATTTACTTCCTAGTATAAAAAAAAGAATCAATGAACACAATGGTGTTAGAACGTATACATTGATACCTCCTTCCTTCATATTACAATGAAAGCAGACTCACCCCCATGAACCCCTAAAACCAATGGCCTTCCAAAAAAACGCATGGCATATTAAAAAAACATTCTGCTGGCAAACGGATGCATCCCTATGTCATGACAATAAAGACGCCGGGCCACAAAATCATATGCTCTGAAATGTAAAAAACCAAGTAGCAAAGGTTTTGCATGATGTACATTACACTAAATGCATCTACAAGTTACAGATAAATGCTACTCAAGCGCCTTTCATTAGGCGCTCTACCAATTTATTTATTTTTTATTTATTTGCATTTTTAAAGCGCTCACCCAGCCCGGGGGCATCGAGGCACTGTTACGGAATTTTTGTTTTTTGTTTTGTTGTCTTAGTTGCATATTTATAAAGCGCTTAAATGCCCAGAGGTTTCTAAGCGCTCGAACCTGTGTTGCTTCGTGTCGTTTTGCTTCCATGACGAGCACGTTGCCACTGAGCTATCTTCCCGGGACATTTGATTAGTTGTGTTGTATATATAAAATTGTAGTTAAATAGTTGCGAAACTTGGAACATTTAATTTTTCATGCCTCTCAAATCTGTCACAGGAAAGTGTCGCCCATACTCAATTTTTCGTATGAATTATGCATGTTTAATCAATTAATTTATACCAGTTTTGCAAATTCATCTGCCTTTTTTTGTGTCCATACAGAAATTCGTTTGCAAAACAATAAGCATTTAGACTACATCAGCAGACATTCTTCCTCGGGTGTTCTGTAACAAATCACCTTTTCAACACATGGCTCCAACCAGAATCATGAACCTACTATTCTTTTGACATTTCATACACTCTGACGCTCTTCGATAATCAAATACTGCTCTGCTTTAATAGATATGCGATTGATTCCAATTGAATTTGTTTATATATTGAACAGACAAAATATGCATGGTTACCTTATGACATACAGCAATGTCATTGAAGTGCATTAGTGTTACTCCTATACCCACCCATGTTTCACCAGAGAGGATCGAAAAGAGAAAGTGTCATGGCCACTATACGTTCCATGTGTTAAAATCGCAGCAAAAATGGCCGTTTACACAAATAATCGCGGCAAAAAGGCCGTGGTATTACCGCTGCAATCCTTGTGAAGGATGCACTGGATACCCCGCAACCCCCAGACCCATTATACCATTTAAGGGGAGCGGTGGACACCCCCGCAAGCCCTGCTCCCCTTAAATGGTATAATGGGGTACACTTTACCGGGTCAAACCACAGCATTTTTGCGGTAATTTTTTGTGGCGGCGACATTTTTTTCCGCAATTTTATTACTGCATACCCACTATACAGGGTTACTCCCCACTCAGAGACAACACCACTATGCCACAGTGCCGTAGGGGCTCATCCTTGCCCATAGGGTTTATTAGGGGTGAATAGGGGCAGGGCACAGAGTCCACAAAAAATTGAAGAATGGTACCACCACTGGCCCCACTGCGCCTGCTACCTGCCACAACTAAATGCGACAAAAACCCACACGTTTTTCCGCTGACATGAGAACCGTGACGATCTCGGGGCAGGGGCAGTCTATTATATGAGACCCCACCGGGTCATATTACTTTATTTGGAGTTCCCGTTTTGCATGTACAATAGATCTACTATCAGTGGTAGAAGTGCACCAATCAAAGTAGTGGAATTGTTGGCAGGGGAGAGGGTAGGCGGATACATAGTGCAGCATGTGACAAGGTGTTGCGGCCGGGGCATTGCAATAGTTTAAGTGGGTAGTGACTAAGGCTCCTATTACAACTTGACATTTGCACAGGGACATGAATGGATGGACACACCCTCCATATAGAATGATGAATATGGTGGTAAAAAAGTAGAGGAATGGTAAACGGATACATGTAAAAGTAGTGGAACACCGCTCCCGACCACTTCGATCACTGTCTACTATAGATTATTTTATATGCAGAGCGAGCGATTGGTCTAGCATGAAATCATTCGAGGTCATCCCTCAGCCAGACAGCGACCATGCAGCAGTATCACCTAACTTGGGCTCGGAGAATGAATAGACCAGCAGGCCCACTGACCTCTCTGCATCCTTCCCACTGAGGGCAGCCCCCAATGAGGTGTGGGGAATCCTGTGGACCCCCCACTAGAACCCTGCCTAAAATCTCATCCCATGGGGCCAGGAGGGGGCAGAAGCTTTGCGATCCCAATCCTGGGGGTAGTGTACTGTGGGAGGATCACCTGGGTGGATACAGGGCCCAGGGTATCATATGATGTGGTACGTTATTTATAATGCGCTTAATACCCAGAGGTTTCTAAGCGTGGACCCGGGGATCGAACCTGTGGTGCTCTGTGTCGTCTTGCTTCCAAGGCAAGCACGTTGCCCCTGAGCTGTAGTGGGGGAGAATTCGTGGGATGAGACATGGTATGGTTCCTCAGATAAGTTTAGGGTCATTCCAATAGAGGTTATGGCTTGTTGTAACGCTCACCTGACTCCCACGGAGGCGCTGGCCTGGTTCGCGCTGCTGTGACCTCTTCTAAGGTGATGCGCAGGGTTCGGAAGACGGACTGGACAGGGTCCCCAAATCTGGCTTGTCTGGCTCGCAGAAGTATCTTTCTGTAGGCGAAATAGGGGATTAACTGTCTGCGGGGTAATGCAATCGGCCTCCCACTTTCCCCTCTCACCCTCCTCGAAACCCTTCTGTGATTCCCAGTAGAGTCTCACCTTAGGGTCTGGAAGGACAAGCTCTCCATCCTGCTACTGATGCAGGGGCGCGTTGGTATCCAGTTACTTCACTGGATTTTCGGATTGGTGAGAACCAAACTTGCTTGGCTTCCAGGTAAGTTTTTTGATAAGAGGTTCCCCTTGTGTCCATGCATTAATGTACTAATGCTAGTGTCTTTTTCCCCATAGGGGCCGGGGTACGGAATGCCGGGGAACAGGCACTGACCCGAGATGAGAGGTGAAATCCTTGCAGAAATCAGGTAAGTCTTTAATGAGCGTTTTTTGGTAATGTCTTTTCATTCGCTCTTTAACGCTGATGTCTCTTTTTCCCCTTAGGGGCCGGGGTCCGGAAATGCCAGGATGCGGCGCGGACCCGAAATGAAGAGGGAATGAATCAACAGGTAAGTCTTAACATGGAGATTTAGCTTTCCTTATTCCCTTCTCTCTCTCACCTTTTGTTCTTGTCTTTTTCTCCCTAGGCGCTGGGGCGTGACTGCGAATCCGGATGATCACTGCTGAACATGGAGGCGCCCTGTAAAGGTGAGTGGAATGCGGCGCTGCAGCGATCTACGCGATGAGCTTTTAAATTAAAGTCTTCCTTTTCAGGATTGTCGGCGAGATGTCTTCGGGATGCGGATTTAGCAGGTAAGGACTTTTCCTTCTTCTGTTCTCTTCTTCTCTTCCTTTGCAGGTGATCCAGAATGCTGGCAGGCGTGGTAGGGAGTCAGGATGCAGAAGCAAACACGGTGAGCGTCCAGCTGCTAGATGCAGAACAACGCGAAGCACGTGTGGCTGTTCGGGTGGGGTTTAAATAGCCTTGGAAGAAGTTCCAGGTATGTATCCTTCCTCCAATCAGGTATGTATCCTTCCCCGACCACGCCCTGATGGTAAATTAGTCTCACAGGTAAAGTAGTTCCTTTCAGGCCTCAAGGAGGCCGGGATCCTGCAGCATGGTCTGCATCAGGTAAGTGCACCCAAGCACTCCCATAATGAGCGGCGCCAGGACTGATGTCTTTTATGAGCCTGGCGCCATAGGCGCCAGGACACTGTCCAAAGGGCCCCTATATGGGGTTGCTGGGTCCTTCCTTGGGGACTGGATGTCCGCTTTCGGGGATGCAGGGCTTGAACAGGCTCCCCGGGAGCGGGCATCATGACACTTGTTGCCATTCTGGTGAAATTCGGCCTACTGTTAAAACTAAGCTAACAAAACCTAAGCTCGGCAAGTCTGAAACTGTCTCATCCCTACAATCATTCTTTATTCTCCCTGAGTGTCTGCTTCCAAATCCAAGGCATACCAAGGTGGTTGATGGAAAAATGGTCTTCCCTGTCCCATCTATCTCTTAAAAAGGTTAAGCCCTATAAATCATCCTCTAAAAACATTAAGGGAAATGAAATTGTTGTTAAGTAGTAGAAAAAACAGATTTCCCTGGAAGAGTCTACATGTCCCAGAATCTCTCAGGGACTATGACGAAGAAGAGGGCTAAAGAGGCATGCAGGAGTAGAGATCAGGCAGGCTGGCCTAATAGCCTATGGCAAGGTCTGGCAATTAAGTCTGAGGGTTGGCACCTAAAGCCAGTTAAAACACCTGAGGGGCATAAAAGGCAAACCCAAGTAGCAAGTTGGAGTTTACCATCAAGAAGCAATCGCGTATGCCTAAATCTGATGTTGCAGTGAACCTGAGCTCTTGTAACGTGCTACACTTAAATGTTGCAGAAGTTGCTGAACTTATGAGTAGCAAAACGAAAAGGTGATGGCTGGAGGGTTTTGAATAAATCATAACCACAGGCAAAGCTCTGGACAACACTCCAGATCATCGTTTTTCAGTCTGCCAAGCCATTACAGAAGGGGAAAACCATATGCATAACAGGCTTGGTCCTACCCCACAAGGGGCAGTGCACCCTGAACTGCTAGGTCACATCCCTTCAGCACGAGACCACAAGCATCCCCAGACATGTTTCAGCCTTGTTGGGCGTCATCCGTGAGGAGTAGCTTGGGTCTCTATGCCCGGCAGATTCGGGACCCACGTCTGGGCATACCCGTCCCACTCGGGGTGACTTTAGCAAAACGAAAAGGTGATGGCTGGAAGGTTTTGAATAAATCATAACCACAGGCAAAGCTCTGGGCAACACTCCAGACCATCGTTTTTCAGTCTGCCAAGCCATTACAGAAGGGGAAAAACCATATGCAAATCAGGATTGGTCCTACCCCAAAAGGGGCAGTCCAGCCTGAACTGCTAGGTCACATCCCTTCTGCACGGAAACACAAGCATCCCCAGACATGTTTCAGCCAGAGGAACGCCAGTGGTCCAGATTAATTCCAAACCTTCCACCCATCACTTTTTTGGTTTCAGTTTGTCTCCCTATGTGAGAGAGGGTATGCCCAGACGTGGGTCCCTTGCTCGCTGCGCCATAGGGAACCAAGCTGCACCTCACTGAGGAGGCCCAACAAGGCCGAGACATGTCTGG